>NC_137501.1:26729665-27222165 GCF_041902795.1 Electrophorus electricus | reverse complement strand
TTGGCAAGCATGCCTTTTAGGGGGGAGTTTAATCATGCGAATGAGAAATGTCGCATAAAAAAACGTCTCGGTCCCACAGGTTGCGACATTTTATGCCTTTTGTTACTGTTCAACGGGTAGGCTGTAGCTTTCTATAACTTTTGTTGTCACAGGATTAAGCATTAACTACTTTCTTCTCTTTCTTTGCTAGAAGCCCTCTTCAAGAGCTGTGTCCTACACAAGGTGAATAACATTAGAATATTCGGTGTTTTTTTATCATTTAAAACCATTCAAATTAAACTGGGTATGTAAAAGATTACAGCGTTCCAAAACTGTTTACTGTCTTGCTGTGCAGTCCAGTGTTCATTTAGGATCAAAAGAATTTCTTGGGACTCTTAAAAGCCCCAAAGAGAATTGGGTTAGTCGGATGGTTTACTTTGTGGTGCAACATATTTAAATACAGCAGCAGGTCTTCTTTCTCGTGTCCGTTTCTTTCATAAACACACACAGAGAGAGAGAGAGAGAGAGAGAGAGAGAGAGACAGACAGACAGACAGACAGACTCGCTCTCATTCTCTCTCATCATTCACATAAGCGGAGGGTAGCTAACAAAGGAAGGAACAGATGAGGGGACCGTCTGAGTGGACAGCATGAGATTACACTCGTATCTGTGGTGCTGGTGGTAAACAGACACAGACAGGGGCTCTTCTGTCTGCGCAGTCTCCCTCAAACACGCTCAAGTGCGCACACCACCACGGGTGGCCTCTCTTCGGTGCTGAGAGCGGACATGGATCTACAGCAGCTGCTTCTGACACTGGCAGGATGCAGTTTCTCCTCTGTGCTTTTCTCGCTGATCCAGAGTCAGCGGCTCCCGCTAGAGGGCTGGAAGGGCACAGCACAGGTGCCGGCTTGGGAACTGTGGGCTTGGTCCGTAGGCCATTAGCACCAGTCTATTTGTGCTGCTTTTCATGAAGGTTAAGTGGAAGTCAGAAAAAGAGAGAGAGAGAGAGAGAGAGAGAGAGAGAGAGAGAGAGAGAGAGAGAGAGAGAGAGAGAATCTGAAACAGAAAGAGGATGAGAAAGCTATATAAACAAAAAGAATGATGAACACATCTTGAAAACCACAATTTAACACTCACTGTTACAGTGGGGTTTTTTTTTGCATGGAACTCATGCATGACTTATTAAAGTATCCATAGAAATTATGCCAGTTAAATGCAAGAGAAAAATACCTTAATCCATGTCAGACCTCTAAATGTTCATCAGGATATAACCCAACTTTACATACTTCTATCTTGTATTATCTGTGAGCCATTCAGAATTTGTTGTTTTTATATTTTACCTCGCATCTATAGAATAAAGTGACTTCAAATGTTCCTTTGCTTTTAACCATGACCTGTGCCACATGAAGGAATCCAGTTGGTCGTTTTGTCTGTATGTTGTACCACCCCAAAGCCTAACTTGTCTTCACAAAGCAGCACGGTTAAGCTTTAACAGGTCAGTGAGTCAGAGGGTTAGGCAATGAACGTAGGCAGACAAGAACTTCCTTTGTGTGTGTGTGTGTGTATAGAAAGAGGGGCAGGAGGGGGTGTGGGTAGAGGGTTTAAAATACAATGAAAACAGTTTGTAATGTATTTTTTATAGTATCCACATATTTAGGAAATGCATTTCAATTATCCACTTTTTATTGATCCTTTGTGGGTCACATAGGCATAAATTATATATCTGCCTGCCAGATTGTGTGAGGTTCATATTCACCATAGTAATTTATCTGTGTGGTATATATCTCACAAAGCATGAGAGATATGCTATATAAATCAATCAGTAAGGCAGAAATGCAAAGACAAGATTCTGAACTGATTTTAGATGAGACTCTGCACATACTGAAGCAGAAGTGTTTGATTTGGGTGTAAAGTGCAGCGCATGTTCCACTGCAACAGTGACTATTAATTATTTCACTGAGATTTGGCATACTCAGGGGAAATTGGTGTTTTTGTAAACATCTTGTCAGTACATTCTAGTACTGATTCATATCGCAAGTAAATCTGATGCATGTTTCTCACTTTGACCAAATGCATATGGAAATAGATCACAATGCATATATATGGCATATCAATCAGTGTGATTTGCATTTTTCTTCCAGCAGTCTTCAATCGACTCAAAAAGAGTTCAGATCAAATCAGGCATGTTGGCGCAGCGAGAAAAGTAAAACACCAGGCATAATCGATAATTGCTGATAAAGACAGTAAATGCTGTCATGTACCCCTCCTACACTCAGTACACATTCAGTACTGCCATCATGTAGCCCTCCCACTTTCAGTACTCCAGTAGCGTTTGGTGGCAATCACTGTCTGCAGGCAACATCCATGACCCCTGTTGTGTTCTGGAGGGGGTCACTGCAGCCTGTAGGTCACATAGTTGCACTGCAGGAGAGGGAATGTAACCCAAAGAGTAGTCACATCGCCCTAATGCCAGAGCATCAATCAAGTGCTTTATTAAATACAACAGCGCTTCAGCAACGTGGGCCGAAAGAAAACGTTTGGCTCTGTGGTTAAAGGACTTCACCATTTCCATGTGGATTTTTGGGGGCAATAGGATTGCAGGTTGGAGTGAGCTGGTGTTCAATGTTTTGCATGAAAGCTAAAAAGCCATAGCACTGGCCCTTTAAGTCTCTGAACTATATTATTTGGAGCTTCAGTCTCAGGGTCTGAGCATCATCATCCATGACATCATGCTGATCTTTGACACTGTCTACCAGAAGAACTTCACTACAGTGACATCTAGTGGATGTAACAGAACTTCACAAAAGCAACAATATAGGATCAAAGTAGCTGGGTGGGAATGCATTTAATAACAAGCAATAATAAATACAAATGTTAAAGACAATGTAGCACATGGATAATAATTACTAGACTGTAGTGACCATTAGCCAATGAAATAAAATACATTTGACTCAAGCTTGAGCTATTTGTGTTACACAGACTGTTGTGTGCAATGTTGCAATGAGACCGATTTCAGCTCCTGGCAGGTGTGGAGTTCCCTTTCACCGTTTTCTTTAGATGGTGGTAGTTGGGTAGAATCTTCATCAGAAAATCCAGCTGCAGAGTCTGGGGCTTATAAGGTGTGAAACATGAGAGAGAGAGAGAGAGAGAGAGAGAGAGAGAGAGAGAGACAGAGCGAGCAAGAGAGTTACTTAAGCCTGTATGCCCGACTGGAGTTCAAAAGGATGCTTAAATCACTTAAATCAGTCTAGATATACATACCTTACTTCTTAAAAGTAAAATACAAATTTTTTAAAAAGTGCTAATCTAAGATCAGATTGCTCTCTTATTTACGTATATGTAATCTTTATTCAGGAAAAATACTTTATATATATATATATATATAAAAACAAAAGATTCGAGGTGAGTAACTGCAGTGTGCTGTAGTAAGAGATGTAGTTATTCAAAATTGTAGTACAGTTTTCAGAGTAACGGAATGTTTCAGACAATTGTCCTCAACTGTGCAAGCAAAGTGATGAAGGATTGCACAGCCACACAGACCTCTGTATGTATATTTATATATACATATATTTATATATACCTGCGGCCTCTCTGTCTGCACCCTGCGCATGCAGCTGGAACCGTAGATAACCGTGTTCTCCGGAATCATCTCACAGGTGTTCACCTGGCAGCATGCCCCGATGATGCATCCACTCGTCAAAATCACATTCCTCCCTACATCGGCTAGAACAGGGCAGAGGGAGGGATGTAAAACCTTTTCTTCAATCTAGACCCTCACTTTTTAAAGGAGCAAATACTGTCCTACCACCTTAACTCATTAAGCATTATAAAGATGTCAGATTTCAAAGGACTGGGAGGAGTACTACCTTTCGATTCAATCACATTGTTGTCCCCAATTTTCAGTGCTTGGGAAACTGTCGAAATGAAAGTCAAAAATAATTTTGAAGCTTCTGTAACAAAACTAACATTTGCTATAGCGCTTAATGCAGGCAACTTGGGTAAGTGTCCATCAGTACTGCTCATTAATGCAAAACATACCACAGCCAACTTCAAAAACGTTGTTGGTGCCTATCATCATTGTTTTGGTTTCAACTCCATCTGTGTCAGGCATGATGTTTTCTGGATAACTGAACACAAATTTTAAAATGCACTCAAATACTGCAGCAAAAAAACTGAATACGATTCTACACCATAAATCCATGAAGAGTAGATTAAGAAGCTTTGGACTAACTCTACCTGTTAATGAGGAGCGCTTGCTCTTCAATTAAGTTTCCCTCACCTATCACGATTGGACCAGCCTCTGCGATAATGCGGGCTTTAGGGTGTATCACCGTTCTTGGCCCTGGAACACAGAAATGATTTTTTGATCTTTATTCGAAGTATCCAGAGCAGTGTGTGGGGTACTAATAGCGGTGAAGGCTTCTTTACTAACAGCGATGCTTACCGATAGTGACATCCCCTCTTATTTCGCTCTCCACACATACCACAGCACCGGCCGCTATTTTGACACTGTGCAAAAGAAAAAGACGTCCAATAAAAGATGCTTTGGCATTGCTTTATTTGTCAAGCGTGGGGAGTGTGCCTGTATCCTAAATTAACCTAGCTATCGACCTAAACGCCTATATAATATAGCTTGAGTAAAACTGACTACCAATCCAGTTAGCAAAGCTGGGTTAGCTAAGATAGCACAGTAGCTATTTTAGTTGGCTGGGTGTTACTTAGGTCACCGACCAAATACGCCGCTTTCAACATGAGGTAGTTGAAAAGATCCACAAGAGATCATAATCTAGATTAGTAGTGAACGACCTACAAAAAATGTGGATGATGTACAAACCTTTTTGGGTTCGTTTGCTTTGCATTTGGGTCAGCCATCTTGAAGGAATGAATGATGTTTGTACTCGATTACAAACCCTGTTTATCGACGCAGGAGAAAATGTTGATTGGGAATGTCTGAAGAGTGTCCTATAACTCTTTGCTGACATCTACTGGAAATACCTAAAACTACAATTATCTCTAACACTAATACTTTGGGTGTATTTAACCTAGTTTATCGTGTATGCTTATACCGGACTCATAAATCAGTATAAAAGCTAACAGGATTCTAAAATTGAGGGATGAGGGCTAAACAAAAGTATCCTTTTTTATGATGTGTGTGTGTGTGTGTGTGTATGCATACCTGTTGGCAATGATCTATTTAAACTGATATTTTCATTTGCTTTTGAATATATTCTTATATATTCAAATGGATATATATATATATATATATATATATATATATATATATATATATATATATATATATATATATATATAAGGATATTGGATATTTTTTTAAATGTAATTAGCTTGTGAGGTTTCATCTGGCTGTATGCATTTATATTATTTGGTCAACAGAGTGTAACACAATGTAAATACTGCATACAGCTACCATCAGTAGTTCTGTTAAAATGGTCTACACTGAGGTCAAACACCACTGTATACTTAAGTCGGGGATCATATAATGAGCATGCATGAGCAAGCCATTCTGGTCAGCTGACTGGATGGAGGGGGGGGGGGGGGGAATTTTGAATTCACACACTATTGTGCTGCATGTGTCTGCATAGATCTGGCAGAGGGGGTGGGGGGTGGTTGGTGTTTTGGGGTGGGGGGTACTGCAGAGTGAGAGAGAGAGAGAGAGAGAGAGAGAGAGAGAGAGAGAGAGAGTAGCAGAATGTGACTGCTGAGTCAGTTATATTGTAGGGGAGTGGAGAGAATGGTCAGAGCGTGTCAGAGAGAGAGAGAGAGAGAGAGAGAGAGAGAGAGAGAGAGAGAGAGAGAGAGAGAGAGAGAGAGAGAAACTGCAGTGGAAACTGGACAACCAAAAGAGACACAGTTACCAAAGTTCCCTCTTCTATCCAACACTAGCCATGACCTGCAGACAGTAGTCATGGCAACACTGCATCAGTATCTGCCCATAGACTAGAATAGCAGGTCACAGGTCAGAGGGGAGCACCAGGGGCCTGTGTGCAGCAGTCTGAGTGATGGAGAGAGAGAGTCAGTTGCCACTGAGGAATAAGGTAAGACCTTAAACAGCACATCAAAGCATGGCTGATAACATAGTACTCTGGATGTGAATGAGTAATGTCTATATCTTTTAGAAGTGATCCCACACCAGCTTTTTATTACTCTTCTTTAGCATGATGTATTATGCAAGGGTCTGAGGTACCTGATCTCTGACCGAGAGTCAGTGGTGTCACTGCATCTACTGCTTGGGCGGTGACTGCATTTCTTTCACTTCTGCATGCACTAGATTCACTGTAGCTCCACCTAAGTGTCCTCCTTAAATCATGAAGAACCAAGCCTGTACCTTTTTTAAATGTATTGCTGTATTAATGTCACTCTCTACATGACACTGCAAATTCAATATCTAAAATCCTACGCATACATCCGTACATTTATTTTGCTAACAGTTCATAACACTTTACTGACAGGACTGGGGTGTCAATAGCTGTATAAAAATGCTAAACGTTTAAACCCTTCTGCCATCAAGACGTTTGAGTGCTTTGTGCTGTCAAGTCGTATAGTGACGAAGGAACCCCTTTTTGTGGTCATGTGATCTAGGTGGAGGCGGTGACTTTGCCAGCGTTGTCCTGTGTAGCCCTCTGTGGTGGTACCCATGGCAACGAGCTCTCGGGAATCTACCTGGTGCAGGAGACGCTAAAGAACAAGAGGAAGGGTGAAGCAATGGAGGCCGTAACCGTGGTAACAGTGATATCGAACCCTCGCGCTGTGCAGCAGCGTGTGCGCTACACAGAGACAGACCTGAACCGCTGTTTTACATATGCAATGCTGAGGTCAGACACACACACACACACACACACACACACACACGCACGTGCACCCCTACACACACATACATGTTTTTGGACACACTATTAGACACATTTATCAGGCGGGCAGCCATAAAAATGTTAATAAATGTATATTATACATATGTTGCTACTTATATATAGTTAAAAAAAAATTATTACATAGTCAATTCAACACACACACACACACACACACACACGTGAAATTCTGTCTCACACATAGATATGAAAATTTTCTATGGTCATTGAATAGTAATAATAATGTGCACTTACACTGTATGCTGCTGTTTTTATTGAATTTCCTATTTTTACTGAATGTTTCTCAAAGGTCATTAAGGTGAAGTTTGAGCATTTATCCACATACAAGAGACAACACTTCAGATAGTCACAAGAATATCTACATTCTCTCTCTCTCTCAGTGCACCAGTCTCGGAAAGGACGCCGTATGAGATAATACGCTCTCAGGAGCTCAACTCCCTGCTGGGTCCCAAAGGGAGTGGGCAAGCTGTAGATCTGATCTGTGATCTACACAATACCACTGCGAATATGGGCCTCTGTCTCATCACATATGCAGACAGCGACTGGATATGCCTGCACATCTGCAAACACCTGCAGGCAAGAACAAACGATCCTTACACAGCGCAAAGATAGTTATCACTATATGGTTTTCATTATTTTATTAGATATCCAATTTGTACATTGCAGGAACCCTTATTTTATATCTCTTTCTCCAGGAAGCTTCTTTAATATATAAGGTATTCCTTTACTGAGTTTTTTTTCTTTACATATTTCCCTTAGTGGTTCTTCACTCAAATAATAACTTTACAACTATTTCATCCTGTTGTATACATTTTATATCTCGTGGCTGGAACTGGGAAAACTGTGTTTGCTTCAGAACTAGCTGCAGGTTTATTTGGAGGTTTAGTAGAGACTCAATTGACATGGAGGTTTTACATGGACCTGAATAGCTTTGCACATATGCAACACTGGGGTCGGACACATACACTCACAAGTATTTGAAACTTTTTTTTTTTTTTTGAAGGGGGGGTTATGTAATAAACATCTTAAATGTGTATTATACATATATAACTATACCTACAAATAGCTCTGCCTTTACCCTCAGTAACCAGAAAACAATGTTTTTCATCTTACATGTAGCTTTATTTAAATACCAATAAATGCTGTCCAGCAAGATGCACCAAGTCCTGCCTGGGCTTTGAAGATATTTTGAGCTGACTGGCTATCCCCGTGTGTGGTGTGTGCTTGCAGCGGGAGATGGCTACTATCCCAGTGAGGTACATCCACTACGACATCCCACTGAGTGAGGCCTTCTCACTGGAGTCAGTGGGCAAGCATGGCTTTGGTGAGTCTGTAAGGACCAGTGCTCCCAAAACCTGATCTGAGATCAATACAGCCAATTTGTCTGCTGTGTACTGAGGTGATGGTCTGATTGAGACTAACTGATAAAGAGAAGTTCGAACACCATGGTTGTTCGCTCAGAACAAAACAGACAACCAGCTGTAAGTGAAGTGTGATGACAGGCAGAAACCTCTGATCTACACGTCATATACCTGCAGCATTTTCCTGTCTAGGATTATTTGAAGGTCAGTGATGATCTATGCAGAGTGCAACTTCATCTTCATGCAAGTCATCTTGGGTCTGACCAGAATGAAATTGTCTACACCATTAGTGTGCAGTTATTTCCTTTTCTTTCCTGAGGGGACCATAGCACATCCAATCTGAAGTGCCTTTGTGCGTATATATTCACCTGCACTGTGTGCATTATTCACTTACCTGGACATTGCCCTGCTAAAGCAGGCTAAATTTGATTAAGCATAGTTCTGTCACAGGTGCTCTTGAAGTAATCCCAGTGCTACCACAATAAGCACATATACCACACTTTCTGGTAGTAAACTCAAAGCTGGAGGCAAATTTCATGCTCTTTCAAAGATTCCTGGTTGGGAATTTTTGGTAGTCACACGACTTTGTAATCCATGTGTGTGTGTGTGTGTGTGTGTGTGTGTCAGTCATCACTTACTCATATGTTGTTTTGTCTTTTTAGTTTTTCATTCAGTGTACAATCCTTACAGTAAATGTAATAAATCTGAATAGTCCAGGGCAATAACACTAATGCAACATTATCCAGGGTCAGACAAACATGATGCGTTTGAGATTATTATCATATTATTAGTAGATTAGCAATCCTTTATTGTCCCCTTAGTATTCTTACCCCTACTGTATTTTTTTTTACTTTGAACGCTAGAAGGAGCTTCATTATTACTGCTATAATGATCAAAAGCTTTACACTAGCTGTCGCTAAGTATACTAGTTAACAGTTTGTTCTCATGCAAAAATACCTGTTCCTTACCAATTTTTGCATGCTGAATCCAAATGTTTTCAAAAATTTTACATCACCATAGTTTTTTTGGATCAGTATTTTCATGTCATTATTTCAAATTCAGCATAAAAAGTACTATGAGTTCCACTAGTTTATGGGATGAAAAACAGTAAAAATGTTGTTGCCCAGTGTAGTTGGCACTGTTTGTGTTTGGGGTGAATAGCAACTCGTAGAGGATAGTATGAGAGCTGGCTCAGAAACACAGCCATAAGAATGAGTCATTCTGAACTGCTGTGCTGGTCGTATTATGATTTCATTTGCATTCTACATTCATTGGAAAGGCCTCAATAAATGCGCGGAACAGAAACTGACATTGTCGCTATTATTCAAACGTAATAATTAACAGATCTTTCTGTCTGCCATGGAGCGATGGAGATCGGTCCTCAGCCGCACGGAGTGATCAGATCCAACATTTTCACTGCCATGCAGGAAGCAGTTCACCTAATGCTGGACTGGGTCCGCCTATTCAACTCAGGTACAAGGAGGACTCCATTTCCCAGCATGCTGGTTTGTTCCTTTATTATATAGTTTTTAACAAGATGCTATTGCACTGTATTCATTTTATATTTTCTTATACTTTTTATTCTAGTTCAACTATATCTTTCTGTAAGGCACCTTGTAGATGTCTGCAACTTTATAAAGAAATCATTACTCTTCCATTTGTCCTCAGGCACCCAATTTGACGAGGGTTCAGTGGATGTTTATACAATGGTGAAGAATATCGATTACCCTCGAGATCCTTACACTCACAACATCACGGCTGCTGTGCACCCTGAACTACAGGTTCATACGCCCGCCCCACCGCCCCTTCACAGATACTCTCTGGGTTCAGGGAATGCAGCAGTCTGCTACTGTTTGTGCAGAGAACACTCCCTTTATTCTCCACTCATTCACTCTTCTTCACCTCCTTAAGAGCTCACGGGAAGGGCATGTTTAGGAGTGCACGGTGAGGCAGTTTTTCTGTCCCAGACAGCACTCGTGGTCAATAGCGCAGGAGTACACATTCTGAAAACCTTCCCTTGACACCTCAAAAATAACATACGAACTGGATGGAAAGAAAAACTGTTCTGAAGAGTCTCCCCCTCTGTCTATCTCTCTCTCTCTCTCTCTCTCTCTCTCTCTCTCTCTCTCCCTCTCTCTCCCCAACTCTGTCTCTCAGGACCGGGACTTTTGTCTCCTCTACCCAGGGGACCCCATCTTCCTTTCCTTTAGTGGAGAAATCCTGAGGTACAAGGGGAAAGAGCCTCTCTATCCTTTCTTCATAAATGAGTGTGCGTACTACGAGAAGGGTGTGGCACTCTTGCTGGCGAGGAAGAGTAAAGTGAAGATTCCCGCCATCCAGTGCAGCAGAGCATGAAAGACGCAGGAAAGAAAAGGTTGATATTTCAAAGAAAAAAATGAATGAATGAATTAAACCAAACCAAAATAAATGGTGCTCCATAAGTATGATGAACTGATGTTTAAGAATCTGTGTTGTTATGAAATCTTTCACAATTACTGAAATAAATGCAAAACTAGGGTGTGTTAAGGGCACCGATTAACAAGTCATTTTACAGAAGATAAATGTTTTACTTTTTTCTCATTGACTACATGATAGAAATGCAGATTCAAGCAATAGCAGGTATATAACGGATTCAGTACAGGCTCCAAAACCCAAAAACAAAAAAAGCATACAAAAGGGAAGGACATCGCTTTGCATATCAACGCAATACATTCACAAAGCTGGAGAACCACATTCACTACGCAGAGTTTTCTGGTCCTTCTTCTCTGACCTCTGCCAACACCATTCTCACCGACTTTCAAATTAATGCACCACCTTGAAGACTTACTAATTAAATTGATTACTAATTATTATTGTTTAGTGTTACAAATCAAACAACAAAATGCAGACAACAACTGCAAACAAATAATGACTTCAATATGTAATGTAGCCTTATTAAAACAATTACCATGCCTAATTCTACTACAAAATACACGGACAATAAACAAATACACAATAAAAATATTTTGTATCAAATAAAATATCTTGTAGTGGTGGCGGTAGCTCAATGGTTAAGATACTCAAGTAGTAATTAGAAGCTTGCCAACACCATCCTCACTGATTGTCAAATGAATACAACACCTTGAAGTCTTACTAATTACATTGATTACTGACTAATTATTGATTACACACTAATTATTGTTTAGTGTTACAAATCAAATGTTCGAAATGTCCACATTATGTAACCAACAAAATGGAAACGTCTAAAAAATTAACTAAATCAATAAATAAAGGCAATATTAAAAGCTGGCATTTTTAAAAACAAACAAATAATGACTTCAATGTGTCATGTAGCCTTACTAAAACAATTACCATGCCTAACTCTACTAATTCTACCACGGTGGCAGTGAACAAATACACGATAAAAATATTTACTATGAAATAAAAGATCTGGTATGGGCAGTGGTGGCTCAGCGGTTAATGTACTCAACTAGTAATCAGAAGTTCAAGCCCCACCACTGCCAAGTTGCCACTGTTGGGCCCCTGAGCAAGGCCCTTAACATTCAATTGCTCAAGTTGTACTCAGTCATAATTGTAAGTTGCTTTGGATAAAAGGGTCAAGTTAATGTATAAAATGACACTGTGCTTCACTGAAACCCTTTTTTCCTCAATTTGTACCACACTGTTTGTGCTACTTTACAGTACCATGATTGTGAGTAAACCCCACTCAATACATCACAGCTCTCGCAGGAAACTCAACAACGCAAACATGCAGTTACGTAACTGACCTTATACACCGTGGCTCAATCAAACGACTAGAACCACTGTTTAAAAGGAGGGAACTCCCCACCCCTCAGTACCAGGAGGAAGCAGTAAAGCTAACCATACATGACTTTGAATTTATAGAACATTATGTAGTGACTGAATCAAGGACTCTCTCTCACACACACACACATATACACACACACACACACACACACATATACACACACACACACACACACACACACACACACACACAGCAACAATGCAGCAGCAGCAACTCTCACAATAGCTAGCATGTTTAGATTCCAAGCAGAATTCAGAGCTGAATTCCAATCTTGGTCCTGAATGCTGATTTAGGAATGCAGTGTACACAAACCCAGACACCAGTTCAAGCCCCACCACCAAATTACCACGGTTAGGACCCTGAGCAAGGCCCGTAACCCTCAACTGCTGAAGTTATGTGTTCGGTCATAATTGTAAGTCACTTTGGATAAAATCATCAGGTAAATGCTGTAAATGTAGGTTAAATGTAGGCTCTACATATCTAGCGATCTAGAATCACATAACCGATGCTTCTATAACTCTGGTGATTCTAGGAACCTAGGCAAGCTAAGCCTGGCTGCTAGCAGGCTTTAGGCCACCCGGTACGCGGTCATGCGGTAGTAGCTCTTGCTATGGCTGCGAGCGGCCCACACCAGCAGGGCGGCAGCCATCATGTTCAGGGGAGAGGAGATGAGGGCCAGGTAGAGGGACCAGCCCAACGTGCCGTCCACCTGCTCTGGGAGCACGGAGACCCGGTGCAGCAGGTCCAACCCCGCCAGGAAACAACATACAGTGGCAAGAGAACACAGACCTGGGAGAGTGTAGAGAGAGGGAGATCCAGACAGACAGAGACAGAGTGAAAGGATTGTAAAGTAGCCAGTGTAGAGCATCTTAAAACATGAATTACAGTAACTGGGTGTTCAGAGACTTCTGCCCCCCAGAAAAACTATTGCAGTAAGATCAACGTCCAAAGGACTCGGTCATTCTGTGATGATCTCCTTAGCCATGGGGTGACACTGGCCCAACAGCATCTACACTGTTTACTTGCTGTTCAATCATATCATTTCTACAGAGTTCTAATATACCGGAGCTAAAGTCTGAAACCATCATACGGTATGCTATGGCGACAGTAAAAAGCTACAGCACTCAGTAAAAGCTCTGCTACGTTATAAAAGTACTGAAACGTGTTGGTGTTGGATGGAGGGTGTGCTCTGGGCTTTGAGAGCTGAAGGCCACTGACCAGCGAGGAGGTGGAGCAGTCCGATGCCAAGGGTGGGGCTGAGGCTACGACACAGACAGGCGCAGAAACCAACCACACCTCCCAGCACCACCAACCCCAGAGAGACCAGTGGGAGGAGGAACTGACACCTCCACAAATCTATGGAGAGAGGGATGGGTGGGTCAGGGGGTAGCATTATTACTCCAACTAAGAATCCACAAGAGCCATCACCTCACAGAGATTACCTGATGAATTCATTCACAAATTGAGAAGTGTGATCATGGCATGACTCACTATACTGGAGACATTACCCTACATTTATATTCACTGTTTAAGTCAGTGTGAAGGTTGCTATGCTTTCTGTGAAAGAAATGGAGAGAAACTAGCATTTTTGCCAGATAAACCTGCCTGTCCTTTAAGGCTCTGACTGAAATACAGCTAATATACTGTCTGTCTGTGTGTGTGTGTGTGTGTGTGTGTGTGTGTGTGTGTGTGTGTGTGTGTGTGTGTGTGTGTCACTTACAGGTGCGTATAATGTCCTCGCCACTGTTATGGTTGCCTGGCTCCTTGTATTTGGGTGTAAACTGCTGTGACAGGCTAAAGCTCACACACTCCATGACCATCTTAGGATCTACATACACACACACACACACACACACACACACACACACACACACACACACATACACACAAACATACACACACACATACACACAAACATACACACACACATACATACACACACATACATACACACACACACACATTCAGAGATGCTTGAGAATCCTGACATGAACCGTGAAATCGCGGTTACAGACATTAAGTTCCATATTACGATTTACCTGACTGCAGTTAGCAGCGTGTTTGGGTAATAGCATAACGTGAAACAAAGTTTAGCAAGAACTTCATGAAACTTTCTATAACACTAGCTATAGAAGACACAATTCTAGCGAGACACCATTTCTGCTACAACACAACCGCAATACTGAGTAACACATTAGCTCCTTCCTTTATAATTATGTATTTAGCATAACATTCACTCGTTTTCTGATCAGTACTTTATTGGCAATAAATCCTACACCAGTAAAGTGTTTTAAACTATTCCGCATTACACTGCACCCTTTTATCTAACTGTATCCTGCAGGATTATAGTCACCTCCACCGTTACTAGGCCTGCTGAACTCACTGAAACAGGCTGCACGGTGGTTGGCGTAAATCCTGATCGCCAAAGCTCACCGGGTTCCTTGTACCAGTGGGTGTCGGTGGGTACTTGCAGACACCTCCACCACAACCCCACGGTCCCGTTCAGGCGGAACAGCGAGTCACTATACGTCTTCTCGTCGAACTCTCCTTCCACGAATTCTTCACGAAGGACCCGAAGCTCGGAGGCGTTGGCCTCACTGCGCACCGTCGGACTCGTGTACTGGTACCAGTACTGTGTCCCCACCGCCACGGAAAGGTAAACCGTGGCCAGCAAGCTCAGCACGCAGGCGATTACGAGAGCCGTGGCGTAGCGGTTATCCACCATCGTTACGCACGCTTTTCCAGATGGCAAATTACCGGCAGTCCACAATTTTGACCGAAAAAGACTCTGATCAAAGCGATGACCGTCGGATTCAGTAGGCCTAACCTATGGTACGATCAGACATCTTCCCGACCTCAAATAAATTTGTGGTTTTCCACCCTGGTGTCCTATTTTCTGTGGCATCTACACGTTCTGCGACACGTTCAGATAAGGAGTTCATCTGTCGTCCTCCATCTGTCGTTCACTTCGGCAAAGAATTGGTCTGCCGCTTTTTTTCCCTTTACGTAGCACCCGAACTGAGCATAAATGGGTCAACTTAACTTTAAGTTACCACGAAACATTGTAAAATAGTAGAAACCCGCGGGTTTCGGGTTATAAAATCTGATGATGTTTTGCGGAGATTTTGTAAATAAATCCATGCGTCTTCCTGTTCCCGGCAGCAGACAACCTCACGGAATGATGGGTATCGTAGTTTTTGATACATATGTATTGTCGAATTTAATTTTTTATGATTTCAAATAAATGGAGAACATTTCTTGTAGAATCATAAAGCTATTACAACAGCTAATATACAAATTACATTATTTTCCATTGGTGTATCTGTGGTAATTTGCTCAGAGTAAAAAACAGAAGGGACTCGTATTTTTGCCGGTTAATCATCGAAATCGTGTCAGACGTGCACGGAACTTCACATCGAAAAGCAGTCCGCCTGATCATGTTGCTCGATATACCATTACAACAGTGTATTTCCAATTTATGAATCACAAAAGTGCGACTCCGGTGGGACTCGAACCCACAACCTTTGAATCACATCGCTAGTGCTCGCCTAGAAGTCCAATGCGCTATCCATTGCGCCACGGAGCCACTTGTTGCATGTTTTTGTATATCTTTTACTTAAACATATGATTTAAGGAAAGCCCCAAAATAAAGAAGATAAATAGTGAAATGTATGCCCTACAGTTGATGTTTCATGCACCAACTCCAGTTTACAAATAGCTTTTCCTAGGTTAGCCAGCTACACTTAGTAACGAAAGTAATGGGACGTGGACGTGGGCGTTATTTTGTCTATGTAGTTATCAAGCACAGTAAACTTTTTTTCTTTCTAACTTCGAGTAGATGTCGTCGACCAAAATTTATGATAAATATGAAGCGTGGATCGAAATAGCGCGCACAGAGAATATTTCTTTTTGTGTCTGCCCAAAACAAGCTCTTGAGTTAATGTCCAATTAAAAACGAGTGTGCGCATTAGCTTTACGGAAGTGGGAGTATCATAATATTGCAACAGGAGCGAAAACCTACCAGTACCCAAAAATGAGATTGCCTGTGTGGGCTTTATTTTCGAAATGATCGTGATGAACGTGAGATGGACACCCTCAGCGTTCGGGCTCCCAGAAGAATCATTCACGGGTGCGTCGTTTTAAACAGTCTCGCAGTTATTGAGGGGACACACTTCGGACTTTGACGTTAGTGTACACTCACTCAGCAGTCTTCCGTTTTATGCGAAAGCGAACTGGGAACCCGTAAAGTTATGAACACCTCTGAGCTGGCGGCGGTGTTGGGAGAGTGTCTGCGCCTGGCAGTAAAGGTGATCCCCACGCCGGACAAAGAAGCGTTCAAGTATTCGAGAGGTAATTACGCTGACAGGCCAGTAGGAGGCGATCGATACCCTGTAACACCCGAAGCGTTTCTGTTCATATGGATAAACAGTCGCTTGATTTGCTTATCAGCATGATTAACTATTTCGTTAGAGCAAACGAGTACTATTTATTCCTGCATAATAACCACATCGTGATTATGCGTGTGTGAATAAGTTCTTTTCCCGCCGTTCACTATTTAAATGGAAAATTGGACTATATTTCGTGTCTCTCTAGCATCGATAAGGGGACCACCGTAAAACTTACTCTGTTTGACCTCCAACCTTTATACCCTTAGGCAAACTTTCGGCTGAGGTGAACATACTTCTGCAGGAGGCTGTAGACATGAAATGGCCCTTTGTGGTAGAAAAATGGCAATACAAGCGTTCGGTGTCATCAGAAGACAAAGTCAACATTACAGACCTTATCAATCAACATCTACCTCAGTTAATGGTAATGGAACCAGATGGGAATAGCAACCCCACTGTTTTTTCATAACTAATAACTGGTCCCAAAGTATACTGTCTGATTTTAGAAAAGTGATCTATAAAAAAGCAAAGGTAGCATATAAACTCCAAGAATAATGTGTATTTAAAAAAAAAACAAGTAATATTGTTATATGGTTATATGGTTGTTTGTGTTTGGTTTTGGTAGTTGGTTATGTGTGATATCTTACCCAAAAAAAAAAAAAAAAACCCAGCTGGAGATGTCAGTCTTAAAATATCAGAGTTTACAAAATACCGCAGTCTACCATTTTCCAATATAGAGGGTTGATAAATCACAAACAGCACTATCTCAGTTCCACTGTTTCAATTCCTTTGGGGGAATTCCCACATGACATCCATACATCCTATGTCTGTCTGACAGGCCTTCCTCAGGGCCTCCATCTTGGGCGCTCAGCCGGTGTGGGCCATGTCTCTAATATTTCTGGTGGATCGCTTCCTCTACCGGATAGACAGCTCGCACACCCTGCTAAAGATTGCTAAAGCACTACACAAACGTTACCCAGAAACACCCGTCGCCCCACAGGTCGTCATACGCCAGGCCCGCGTCTACCTCAACACTGGTAAGGACGTCATTGCGCACCCATCTGTAATCAGCACACAGGTCATGTTGCCTGTAGTACTCTCGTGACTGGCTAAACCAGTGTTGCATATTGTATAAAAGACAAAAAAGTCACAGGAAAGACTTCCAGTGAACCCCCCTTTACTGTTTTTTTCCTCCACTCATTTTATCAAGGTAAACTCCAGAAAGCAGAGTACATACTCAGCAGTCTGATAAATAATAGTGGAGCCACTGGTAAGTCTTACCTGTCACCAAATGTGATCTGAACTGCTTTTCAGAGTCCTGACACAGGAACAGCTATTTGCAACCAAGAGCACCATAAAAGAGTAATCTGATTCAAGTACAGCTTTTAAAACTTTAACACAATGCATTGCAACTGCTCTTATTGGTTGGTGACACATACCTGAAAGGCACTGGACCATTTTCTTTGATTCATAGGATGCTGGAAATACCACAGTGATAGTGATAGGATTCTTGTGCAGGCTGTCAGTGTGCAGGTTCGGGGACAGGTACTACAAAAGTTAGGTAAGATAACACTGTGTGTGTGTGTGTGTGTGTGTGTGTGTGTGTGTGTGTGTGTGTGTGTGTGTGTGTGTGTGTGTGTGTGTGTGTGTAATGACGTAAATTCAGTTTTTATGGATTTTAGTTATCTGTCTCTTACTTTTATTTTCATTGCATAATGTTACTTTTATATTATTTTTTAGGCTTATTTAAACATGTCTTTTAAAATGTACTTGAATTTGATAAGTGCATTAGTCCCCATGTTGTTCATGGTGCAGGTTTTACACATTGCTTACCATTGTTGGTGAACTTTGCATCATATAATTCCCTTCTTTCTCCCTTTTTATGTCAGGACAGTTGGAAAACACAATAAATAGTTTATTTGTATAATGGTACTATATAAATAAAATGTTGATTGATTGATTGATTAGGCGTAGTGATTGAGTAGGAGTAATGGATGGTGAGAGTTCCTGTGTTTGCCTGATGGATGTTTTTTTGCATTCTAGGGCTGTGGCTCGAGTCAGCAGAGCTCATCTGGGCTTCGCTGGTCGGCTTCCACGTTCTGCCTCTTCCTGACAAAAAGGTAAAGCTTCCCTGCAACGCTGGTTTTCTGAACTCTGGTCCCGGGTCCCCACTGCACTGCAAAGGTTTATGCTTTTCCTGCCCCAACACACGTTAATTATCCAGCCATTCCCACGTTGGATTAGTTGTGGTACAGCAGAAGGAACTGGAAACTGTGCAGGGAAGAATGGCATGTGCTGAGAATCCTTGCTGCAGTGTTAGTTGGGTCAGTCACGTTAAGAGCCAACAAAACTTTGTTCTTTTGAAAATAGCATAGTTTTGAGAGAATGTAAGCTGTGATGAACCAGGTCTTGAATAGTAACTGTATCGGGCTGTACATTTATCCACACGCTGTGCCTGAGACTGTGGGTCTGTCTGTTTGTCATAGGGCATTGGAACATCTCTCGGGCTCCTGGCCAGTGTGCTGATCTCCATGAACAATAAAGAGTTTACTACATTTCAGAAGAGGCCTCATATAAACTTGGTAGGACATATAGGCGCTTGCCAGAGTGTAACACTGCTGTAATCCATGTTACAGTTCTTTTTAACTTTATGTATAAAGTTACATACGTAACTTGCATACGTAAAAATGGTTTATTCCACAGCGCAGAACTATCAGAGACATTTTTTCTCAAATCGTTTTACTGATTGCTCAAAGACAACAGTTCTAAGAAACATACTTTAACTTGATAACATATCTTTAAAAGATGTAAACATGCACATAAACAGTTGTATTGAGCTAAAGTCACCCTTTCAGCCAATCACCTTCCTTCATCTCATGGTCCACCTCTTCTGCAGGGATTTCTGGGGGACTGTAGTCATCGGCTGCTTTGTGCAGCCCAGGCTGCTAAGCTGGCCATTGTGTATAGCCAGTATGAGTCTTTGTATGTGCTGACTCATATGGTATGTACATTTTATTTCATTTTGTTCAGTTGGAAGCTCATACATAAACATCATCAACATTTTGTTTAATCTTCAGTAAATAAATAATAGTATAAATATATACTACTATACTATAGTATAAATATAGATTTAATGGTATAATATAGATTGTATATGGTATATTGTGGTATTGTCCATGTCCAGTAAGCAAGTTAATAAAGTATAATACTTTTTTGCTTTATATTCTTTATATGCTGACATAATTGTATTTTGTTTTCACGTTTTCTCACCTTATAAACATTCCTTAGGTTACTCAAGGAACTTGCTTGCTGTCCTACAGTTTTTCAAAAGAATGCCCTTCTGCAGACAAACAAGGCTATCTTGCTCTGGCTAAGGAAGCCTTTGAGAATGGTTTGCTAACAAAATCTGAGAAAGAGGCAGTCACCAGCCAACAGGAACTACATACATTCCTTAAGGCAGCCTATTGCTTAGCTGTAACAAACAAGTGGCTGTCTGGCCCAAGCGAAGCGGTTGCCATGGCTTTCCACACTTGCCGGGATGCCACTGTCCTGCTGTATTCTTACTGTTTTGACGATAACTCTGATAAGAATGCGCTCTGCACCCAGGTCATGGCAAAGGTACAACGCGTTAAGTCACTTTTGAGAGTAAAGGCTTTCACTGATTCTCAACCACGTCCGTTTCTCCCTGATGGGTGCCGCGCTATGGAAGACAAGCCTGTTCCATTCTCTCTAAGCGATTTTACTAAGGTGATGGAAAGTTTTCAAAAGCACCACAAGTCCATGTCTGAAGCTTTTAAGGATTCTTCCCACACCGGTAGAAGAGATGGACAAGGTGTGACCCACACCCACTGCATTACAGCCTTCCAGACCCTAACCGAATCACTCATGACAGAATGTGTAACTACAAGCCTTAAATCTACTGAGTACGGTCCAGAGGCATTGGGTGATATTGAAAACAAAGACATTTTGGGTTTGAAAAAATCCCCAGATCATCTCCTGGAAGTCTTCCAAAAGAAAACCCTCATTACAACATTGGTTACTGAGGAGGACCAGTCAGGATGTGATTCAGGGATTGCTGAAGAGGGCAAGAAGGGTGGTGTTGTGAAATGTGAAGGACAAAGTTCAAGAAGCTCTCAAGGTAGCAACAGTTTGAGATCCTCATGGCTAGATGTGCATGACAGTGGCGAGTCTTTGGTTCTGGTTGATCCATTCTGGTGCACTGAAGCAGATGACAGTGTCAATGTTGATCATGACGAGCAGGACCATCATGGACCACAGGAAGAAGCTAACAATTATAGATGCAAAGGAGGAGTCACTGCTAATGCTAGCATTCATCAGTATGGCCTAATCCATTCCGCAAGGGATTCTTCACAGGCTGGAACTATGGATAAAGGAGGAAGCATTCACCAAGAGGAGCCTTGCACCACCTTGGAAAGTGAAAATAACCAAATTATCATCAAGACAGATACTGGTGACACTGGAAAGGTGTCTGCAGGAAGCAGAAGCAAAGATTCAAGAACTTCATCAGGCTCTCACTGCAGTAGTTTGGGCTCTTCATGGCAAAGTGTCTCATTCTCCAAATCCCCGCAAAATGAAGATTTTGCTAAGATCTTAGAGGACAAGCACAGCAGAGTTGATCAAAACTGTGAGACTGTAGCAACCGAGGATGGCCCTGACAGCCCGTTTGAGTACATAGACATCAATCCTTCGGAAAGACCAATTAGCAAAGCAGGTGTGGCCAACCCTTCAGCGAGCTCAATTAGCAAAGGAGGTGTGGCCACTTCCTTACAGTCAAGAAATGATGTAGGCATGACTCAAAAAGGATGCCACTCTCAAACATGCATAAAAGATCAGAGTTCCATAGAGACGCTTGAAGATCAAGAAATGTCTCTGTTAATTCATCAGCTCTCGGGTTTTGAACTAATTGATACCCATGCAGGTGAAACCAAAGCTAATAACGACTCAGCAAAAAGTAAGCCTAATGAAAGTCATTTAAGTACATCAGATCTAGCAAACAACAAACCAAGGACATCATTACTTTCCACTGAGCTTGACTCATTTGAAGTGGTGCAGTTTGATCAGTCTGAACTCAGGGCACCAACGCAAGGTTTCACCACTGCAGCTTCTAGCAACAAACATAAAAAACCTCTTGATATCCAGAGTCAGAGCAAAACTACTCCTCTGCTTGATGCACAAGACTATGAGGCTTTTCCAATATCGTTGAACCACAGAGTAAATGTTGACAAGAGAGACAAAGATCAAAGTTCAGCCGAGAAGCCTTACACTCTCTCTGCCAGTATGAATTGTTGCAACAGATGTTTCCAGGGGTGCATTATGAGAAGTGTACTTTTGTCAGAGCAGGACTATAGATCCCTTCTGTCAGGAGTGTGCCAAGGCTGCCTGCTGAAGAGACTGCCAGAAAGGCCCTTTAAGCTCAGCCAGTACAACAAAGCTTACAGTATGTTTCTTAAAATATGTTTATATTAGTGGTAATATCTGATAAAAAGCAAAGCCAACTTGGTTTCATTGTTTTTTCATTTTTTAAATTTACTTATATAGCTAATTCTTTACATTTTGTTTTTTGTTTTCACATTGTTTTCACATTGTAAGCCCAAACTTTATGTGAAAAACACCTATGAATGATTTTAACAGCAGTGGTCATTTATATAATATTTATAGATGTAAGATTTATGTGCCTCCCAAACATAATCCAGTCTACGGTCTCAGTGAGATGTTATATTTCACCGGCATTTGCTCCTTTCAGGTGCACTTGTGCTGAAGTATTCGAAAGCCACAGACACGTGGACGGCCTGCGAGACCAGCGTGTATGTGGGTGAACTATTAAAAGTGGATGTGGAAGGAGGACAGAGACAGGCATTCTGGGTCCGGTATCTTCACCAGGAGTTACTGCTGGGGAGGTAAGACTGCACCCAGCAGCAAGACAAAAGGCTCATGGTTAAGTTCACTTTAACTGAACAGAGTGTGTCATTTTATATGGTGGTGGTGTGCTGGGAATAATTAAGTTAAAAATCATTTTTAGGAGATTCGGTTCATGAGTTCATTATTTCACTTTTCACTTTCAATAAATGTCTGTTATGAAATTTAATTTCAGACCACAGATTAAACTGGCTGAACCAAAAACTAATTAAAGTTGAAGCGGACACTGCTTTAGAAAAACAAAAATATTTGTCTCATTTATGATTATCCCAAATACATATCTTAGATTTGGTGCAAATTACATAATTGTAAATATTACTAATATTCTAATGAATATTATTAGATTCTGAATTTTAAAAAAGAGAAAACACTTGAATTAAGTTTGGGGTTTTGTGCCACCATACCGTTCAGCTATGTGGGAAAGGAGTACCTGAGGGAACGTAAGATTCACACTCACCTGGGGGATGTCGAGAGGCAGATGACCGCGCAGTACTACGTGATGGAGTTCAACAAACGCCTGTATGAGAGCAATGTCACCACTCAGATCTTCTACATCCCCTCAGAGGTTCTTCTGGTAGGATACCTGCTCCGATTCAGCTATATGATACTAGATTAGCCACACGAACCCCTGAGTAGTGATGTACACTTTCATTGCTGTTTCAGATTCTTGAGGCAGACACCATTACAGCCTGTGTGTCGGTGGAGCCATACATGGTGGGAGATTTTGTGAAACTCACCAACAACACGACTAAAATAAACCAACGGTACTCAAGCACAGAGTTTGGCATTGCCTTTGGCCACTTCACCTATGAGTTCTCCAGGAAAGAAGAGGTTGTGGTAGACCTACAAGGTAGGAGATTTAGTGTGTGCTGTCATTCTGTGTGTCTTATACATTGGTGTACAGTGGAAAGGACATGTGGTTCTTATTTTATCTTTGACTGAAGGGTAATTAAGAAATTATCTTCTTAGAGTCTCATACAACTCATTGGTCGGCAACCCATTTGAGTGCCAGCCATTTCATATATAAGTGCTAATAAACAAATTCTTTAGATCTTATCGGATTTACAGCTAATGGTCTGTTTTTTGTTTTTTTTTTGGTCTGTCAATCAGGCTGGGTGACAGCCAATGGAAAAGGGCTGGTGTATCTGACAGACCCTCAGATCCACTCGCTCAGGAAGTCCAGGTCACCTAGCAACTTCCACCAAAACGGCATCAGGAAGTTCCTTCAGGAGCAGCATGGAGAGCGCTGTAACCCTATCTGCCTGGTGGCCTTACAGAGACCCCTCCAAACCTCCAGTGAACAAAAAACAGATTAAGTCATGTCATTTTTTTTATTGGTGTGTTTGTGTGGATTTATGCGATTAAATGTATTGGGTGTGTTGGCATTATACATTACCAAAAATAAATAAACACATAAATTATAGAGAATCATTTGATCAGAAATGCGTGACGGTGATCTGACAAGAATGTGCAATCTAATACAAAGCCAAGTTTTTGAGACCAGTTGAACAACATCTTATCAGTGCTATGATTTGAACGATTCAACTACAAGCATCTAGGACAAAGATGTTCCTGGAAAGATAAGGGAGGGGTTACACTCCTGATTTATATCCAGTTGTGTATTGAACTAAACAAGTCCTGCAGTTCTCGTAGTTTTAACTTTAGTCACATCTCTCTCTCTCTCTCTCTCTCTGATAGAGATTTTTAAAATGTGGCTCATGACCAACGCTTTAAGCATGGCGTCAGAACGGAACACGCTATTCTCTTGCTTCTTTTCAGTCTGCGACAGATTCCCCTGAGTTAGGTCACATTCCATCCCGGGACTGACCTACATACTGCCCTGTATTCCATCTCATCTGGCACCCACACATAACCTTCACCCAAATCCGAACGTAACAGGCCAGTGGTTAATTCCACTTGCCATCCACACACCCTGTACAGATAATGGCAATCTTACAAACACAATTGTCTGCTGGCTACAGTAGCTCAGAGAATCGGCTCCATTGGTGAGAGCATTGTGTCCTGTTTAGAATCTATAGATGCTAGAACTACATTAGGTGTTACTGGACAAATTTCCAATTTGGGAGATATTGACCTCTCTAATTAACACTTTGTTTTAAAGCCAGATATAATAGCACCCATCTACTTTAGGGGAGGCTGTTGAACCAGTTACTAGACTTATTGAGGTAATGAACCAACATACATTTATCACGGAGGGTTGACCTGGGTTTTGTGTGTACATAATTGTTATTCCAATGGTTCATTATAGTTATTGGCATACACCGTGGTCTTGTATACAGTTATTTTTTGTTGTTGTTTGTGGGGTTTGGCTGATTTGTTGTACAAAACAAACAGTGCCTATGATTAGATCATTTTCCTGGGAGTCTGTTGCAGTCAGTGAGCTTAGCATGTGAGCAGGCATGTTTTCTGTGTCTGTTTAGGGAAGTAGCTAGCCTCTTTTCCTTCTAATTCTCTTGAAGAATAGTCCTCAGACTGAAACATTTCAGATAGCAGTACTACCTCCTATATTTTTGTTGTTGTTGTTATTCTTTTTTCATTTTGTCGCTTGAATGATCTATGCCTATGTGCCTGTTCCGGTACCCGGTATGTACAGCTTGTGTTACAGTCATTGTTGGCGTTGAGCAAGTGGAAGTCAGCGGTGGGGGGGGGGGGGTAATCGGCAAGTAGTTAATTCCACTTGTCTGTCAGACACCCTGTTCAGACAGTAGTGAGGTTACAAACACCTTTGTCTGCCGCATGTGTGCTCACCAATTTGGGGCGGTGTTCAAGATAAACTCGCCCAGTTTGATGAGCGCCATGGCGATGCAAACAAACAAAGACCAGTGACCGTGTATATTCTCTTTTTATTTCATCAGCACAGCTGATTTGGTTTGTCATCCCTTAATAAACCGTCATGGGGCAAACCAGAGTGTGACTCATCCATCCTACACAACACAGTTACACAAAGAGGACGCCGCCCGTACAAAGACTATACCCATCCCACCACTTCCTCTTTCCCACTTCCGCTTTCCCACTTCCCAACCTTGTAAATAAACATGCTTCTTCGTTTTTGTCATGCAGGTCTTACGGTGCACTTGTGTTCACAGCTTGTCCTCGAGCTGTGTCACAGCACAATAGATTTCATGTTAGTAGGGAGTTAAGTAGCGAAGTTAAGTAGGAGGGGTTACAAAATCATGTCGATTTTTTTTTTATATCCATGAACCTGTACACCCCTGCTATACATTATGCTAATCTGCAAGGGTCATGATCCAAATATGCTGTGTTGTGCCAGACTGTGATGTAAACATCAAAAGAAATCTGGTGTTATAAGACAGTCCAGACTTGGGCAAATTCTTTTGCAAAACCACACTATAGCACTCCACAATACCAGAACACAGTTAACACAATTAACAACTCCACTACACACAGTTAACTGTGTTCTGGTGTAGTTTAGTTGTTAACAACTCCACTACACCAGAACAAGGTTCTGAAGTGAGTGACATCTGGGGTCTGTTCCATGGATACTAGATAATTTCAGGAGGTCAGTTCATTTCATGAAACAAATTAATTGTCACCTAAAAATATGCATCTGTAGACAATTATGTAGACAACTTAAAACTGTGTTTGTTACCCTGTGAAATTACTGGTTCTTCTGCATACTTTATCAGGAAGCCCCACGTTTTTGAAACTAGTTGAACAAGCTATTGGCAGTAATGTGACCAATCATCAGATTACCCACAGGCATCTAGGGCAAAGATGTTCTTGAGAAGGTTAGAACCATTTTTTCTTATTTGGCCCAAGTCTAAATGTAGAAGCAAAATCTCCAAAAAATGCGGAATGTCTTCGGGATGTAATAGCGATGTAATCCTGCCTCTCGAGTCCCCCTGCACTGCACAATTTAGTGTTCCCCTATTCTGTCATATCCATGTCTACCCTGTGGGTGAATCAGCTGATGAGTTGGGTCTGAAGAGTAGGAAGAATCCTTGTTGTTTACCGCAAATGATGAAATCTGCATATGCATCTTTTTTTCTTTCTTTTTTTTAAATCCCGAAACACCTGACATTCCCTAATAAACATATGAGCAATATAATGTTTTAAATGTGATTTCTAGAGGCAAGTAAAAAACAAATAGAAGTTAACTGGCACTGTGCAACTTCCTTTAATGTCCACATATATAAACATACAAGCTTCTCTACGTGTGGATCTTGTTTGTTTTTAGCCAAACAGGTAACTGATTAACGTTATGCATCAAGTCCATAAGTACTACTGGCTCACACACAGAATGCATTTTCAGGTGATCCCAAATACAAAAGGTCAAATGACAGCGACGTTATTGGGCTAAATCATGAGAGTCTTGTTCTAGTCCATTCCATACTTTTGTTGCGGCAACCCACAAGTGAACACACACACACTTTTGTCCTCTTAAAATTATATAGTAATATGACGGAAGAAAGACAATACAAATAGTTAGTCAGATGACCCCAAGAATGTCATCTGACATGAATGTTATCCGTCAAGCCAATACATGTGTGTGCATGCTCAGATAACCTGTAGTATACTGAACTTTTGCATGCAACACAAAAACCTTGGAGCCTGGACTTTGGAAGGACTCCAAAGGACATGAGAATTGTTTTTATAGCATAGTGAGGTTGAGCAGGCCATTATGTGGCTATATAAGGAGGAAAGGAACATTATTCAAAATATCACAGAAGATATTACTGCACACCTGGGGCTGAAGACATGGGTTCGCTGGTGTGGTTCACACTGCTGGGATTTCTCACTATAAACTCCTGTGCCGGGAGACCGCATCCATGCAGTAAGTGATGGACAAAATAAGTCGGTGCTTGTTTGTGTAAAAGCTTTTTTCTTTGAGTTTTCTAATTACATTGCTGCCGTAGCAACAATTGGCAATGCAAACAGATATGTCATTAATGAAGTTTCCATTAGTATTCAAATGCCTTGACACTGGAAATGACAAACCCTTAATTATGATAGTCACATATATATGTGTGTCTGTGTGTGTGTGTGTCATGTATGTAT
This sequence comes from Electrophorus electricus, assembly GCF_041902795.1. Taxonomy (NCBI): domain Eukaryota; kingdom Metazoa; phylum Chordata; class Actinopteri; order Gymnotiformes; family Gymnotidae; genus Electrophorus; species Electrophorus electricus. The sequence goes on along the minus strand of NC_137501.1, from coordinate 27,194,768 downwards.
TCATTTCTGTTTAGACATTTACAAACAAGTAAAACACACTGGAGCCCAATGCAAATGATCTAAGAATAAAATGGAAAAAGTCTATAAAGTGCAGGTTTTTCCTTGTGACATTTGTTTGTGCAGACTGCCATCTAGTGGTCCAACTCCATTATGAACCCATGTGGCTTAAAGCCTGTAAACAGGCTGGAGTGTAAAGCACAGCATGTAAAACCTGTTATTCCAGTTTAAAACCATTGTCCTGCTGGCTGTGCTGGTACAAAGGCATTGTGTTACATATCACATGGTATTTAAGTACTCAGGATTGTGCTGTAATCTTTATGAGCATTTTTACCATAACAAGCAAATGCATGTATGAGAATGGACATGTGGAATCAGAACAGGCAGGTGCTTAATCTAATCTCATCTGGCACTCTACAAGCAGACGTTAGTTAGACAGAATCAACACTCCAATAATCGTATACTGCAGTGTATTTGATATCATCAGGAGTGTTTGGGTTGTTATTTTTCAGAGTCACCTCCTCTACTGCAGGGAAGCCTCTCTATGGTGAGTGTCAGATCCCCTCCCCTCGTTAGCATCAGCCAGTAACAATCTGCAACACTGAGCCTCAATTATATTGATCAATTCTTTTTCTTGCATATTATTAACAAAATCCATCTCGCCAACTGATGCATGGTTGAGATGCAAATTATTTCCTCCATTAATTCTTGCCCATCTGGCTGTTCACTTTTGGTTGAGTCCAAGTGCTGCATGTTTTCGAGACAGAAACACCAACTCTTTCTGTCCCCACTTTTGATACACAAAACAGAATAACACCTAGTCCTGTTGTGGGTTATTACACATCTCTCTCCTGCTCTGTCTATTTCTCAGATCGGTCAAAGTGAGGATTTCCAAGCAATTGCAAAATTCAACTATGATGCTTTAGAACAGCGCATCCACTTTGGAGAATTTGGATATTACCAGAATAAAACATTCCATGTAGATGCGCTGCTGCTTTATAAAGAGGTAAGACAACTATTGTGCAGTTGAAAACAAAACCAAACAGAGGAACACTAAAATAAGGACACACACACACAACAAGTAAGACCATAGAAGATGCCACACTTCCTTTCTGAACAGTTTGGATTCATCTTGCATATGGGCATTCAGGTAATGCTAAACTATAAAGTACTTCATACAAAAATGTATCAACAACAGGCCTGACATCACTTACCAACTAATGAGTGTCTGAAACTCTCAACACTGTTACCTTCTCCCTCTGTTTTTTTTAAATGGTTTAAAACACAAAACTGTGCAGTATAGGGTACCGCAATACCAGGATTGAGAAAAATGACTCGGCACACTAAAACAATCTAATGCACTTGTGCTGAGTGATATAAGAAGAGTTGAATTTACAAGGCTCTTCTGCGAACGCATCTCTGGTTGTACACCTGCTAACTCATCCTGTGTGTTGCTCTTCAGGGTGTGATGTACAAGATCAACCGCCACAACAAGACCTGCACAAGGAAAGAGCTGAAGTCCTCTTTCCACCCGCTGAAAGTTCCCCACAATGCCACCCTGCTGGGCCAGGTGGTGCTAGGCAGCATGTCCCATCATGGTGAAAGCCTGCTGGTGAACTCCTGGGCTGGGGAGATTCCCGAGCACAAAGGTACACACGCACCCCGTTCGCCTGCGCCAACAGACCTGCTACAGCCATGGGTCTGGTATCCTGAGATCGGCACACGAAAGGCTTAGTGATTATCTGATCAGTTCATTTAAGTTTGTAAAATGTACAAAAATACTTATAATAATAAAGTGGATCCATGCCCATGCTCCATTCTCTCATTAACCAAACAGTACATTTTCTCTCTCACCCCCTCTCTTTTTAGCCAAGTATCTCCTCACTTTTACTAAGCTTGGCTGCATTCCAGTTTCTTGCCTCTACAACTCTCCAAAGACAGGCGGGATAACTATCAGGTGAGAACGAGGGAGAGAAAAGGGGAATGGTTTATTCATTTTATGCAAAATTTTGCTTAGACTTATTGTGAACAAAAAAGAATCTAGATTTTTAGAAAACACTGGTTAAAAGGTCACTTGTACTGGATAATATCCATGTTTGAAATATTTATCTTTATCTGTAAACTTGATAATTCTCCATTAGACAGACAGACTGTCTGGTAGCTAAACAAATAAACACTCAATCTCTCTTTTAGCTTTTTCAACAATATTGTTGGCATCGTGGATCCCAATGTGTTCATTCCTCCCCCATACTGTACGACCGCCACGCTGGAGGAAGGAAGCAATGACTTTTTCAGCATCTTCTAAGCCGACACACACTTCTGATGCAGGGCATCATGACATATCATTAACAAACACGTGTCTTTCCACATTCTTCTGCTGTTACCAAAAGTTCAGAAACTTGAAATGTACCATTTTAGGTGGGAGTTCTTGATTAGACTTAAGAAATTGAATGCATGCATGTTTGTTAATTTCTGATACTATATCGTCTCAAATCATTCTAGCAACTTACTCATATGTCTGAGGATTTAATTAGTACTCCAAGAACATGCAAACATGAGCTACAGGTGGACAGGGGTATAAAAAATTAAATGATGGAAAACCAACACTTCTCAATGAATTTTGTTCAGGTGTTGTTTAGGGGAAGGCTCTAGCAGATAAGATAACCATCATTTTCTACTTCTAGTTCAGTTATATGAGTATGGATCTCTGAGTGTGATTTTCACATGATTTACATAATCCACAAACACAAATTCTCCACCTTTATTAAAATCTAGTTGCAAACGCCATTAAATATATTACTACATGAACCAAGACTGCTTATTCCCATGTCATTTATTTAACATGGAGAAATAGTTCAATATGGCAAATTTGATATGAGGGCTCCAAATGCATCGTATTGAAAAAGGGGAAAAATATGCACATAAAACTGTGAAAAAAGGAAGTTTAAACTTTAGAGGTGTGAGAAAACTATACATCTATAATATTATAGCACATATAGTGGTAGAAACAACACTGTAGGAGAATGGAGTCAGTCAGAATTTGGGGGAGGTTTTTTGTATCTAATTAAACAGACAAAAATGTACTGAAATTGACATGGTTTATAGGGAATATTTCATGTTGGTGCGTTTGGTCCTTCCCGTGTCTACTAGCTGGGTTAAAAGGGAAACAGAAGTGGATGTTTAGTGCAAATCTCCAGTATGGTGACTTCCTTCTTCAGGCTTTTTCGTACTTCACCATCATTAACCTTAACAAGGCATTTAGTGTTCCTCTTCCTCCCTCTGCACACATTAGTATGTGTAAGTATTGCTACCAGTTCTAAACTCAAGCTTCAATAGGTCAAGGCATATAATCCAGAACAGCCTCTTCCAATATAGCAAAAAAAAACATTTTTTAAAAAACTGCATAAGAAACTAATTCTGAACACCAGTCATCAATGAAACTGATGTGAAGGAGATCACAGGTATGAAACAAGTACAAATATTGGCGTTTTGTTTCCTTTTTTTGCCAGGTTTTCCACAAAAAGAATTTCATTTTGAGGTATGTTCTGGAATTGAATTTTTGCTTCTGAGATTCTTGTATTCAGAATGTTTGATGCCCGAAACGCTGATCATTAAGCAGGATTGTACAGACACAACCAGCTATTAAACAGAAGTGACTCTTTGGCTTGGAATAATTTTTTTTGCCAGTTTCTGTCATAATACAGTTCCTGAGTGAGACTGTGAGAAAGAAAGAATAGGAAGTACAGTGTAAGGGCATATCTGATTCTTAGCAAGCCTGTTCCTTGTTAAGGCTGACCAACAGGTAGACGCTTAGGTCATGAGGAGGCGGTGCACATGCTGAAGCTGTTGCTGAGATAAAACGAGGGAGTGGGCTTGCTCTTTACCACGAACACATGGGATCATCACCTTACCCACGAGAACAGTGCCCTGCCTCTCTTCCTCCTTTGCCTGGGAGGGGGAGAGAGAGAGAGAGAGCGAGCGCAAGGGAGAGAAGGGGTTGATATGGAGTCTGGATATGCAGAAGTGCAAGTGTGTGTGAGTGTGAAATATATACACATACATACATGTGTGTAAAGTAAAAAGCATGAATGAGCGTATGTATGTGTCTTCAGATGAGTGTGTGTGTATGTATGTATTGGTATTCAAAGAATTGTGCGGGTGTGTGTATACCTTCACAAAGGCTGATGAGGGGAACGTGGCAAAATCAGAGCGAACTGGAGCACCTGACTGTTTGTTTACCACTTGCTCCGAAACCTCACTCTAGAGAGAGAGACAGAAAATGGCAAGATGATGACAATAGTTTGGTGTAGTGTTTGAGTCTTAAATTTGGCATGCGTTTAGCGAGCATGTCTCTCCCTCACCTTCAGTTTGTCCAGGGCATCACTGAGAGACTGCAGCCTAGCAGTCTGTTCTAGCAGCTGAGCACTCGCACATACTGCAGTGAAAACCAAAAAACCCAAACACAGTGAGAGGTGTGTAACACACAGCTGTGATATCAGTACACTCTCCCCCCTCCGTCTCATGCACACACCAGGTGTTTTGCCTGTGATGTCCACCACTCTGACACCGGCGCTCATCTTGAGGAGGTTGCTCAGCAGCAGGTCCGTCTTGCGGTAGAGTGCTCCAGAAGGTCCGTCAGCCAGCGAGCCCTCCTTCATCGTGCCACCCATGTTGGGCACACTCAGAGGGGGCAGGGACGCCAGCTGAGCCCGCATCTTCTCAGCCTGGGGGCAAAGGGCAAGGGTCTAAAGTTCAATGACACCAGTGAGAGGATTCCCAAGAGCTACACATTATCCATGGGCTTCTTTAAAATGGCATGGTGTGATGATCAATAAATCTGAGCTACATGACATCTCTGTGGCTCAAACGTAAGAAAATACCACACAGATATAATGCGCATTAATCCCATGTTCAGGCTTTATTTTTAAACCACGTAAAATACAAAAACCCATCAGACACAGTGGACCTGACTCATCTACTGTCATGACTGCTTGGTTCCAGAGTTAGCCAAGGCCAATACGGAGGGATATCATTACACATGTTGGTGTTGCTCACCTTGAGTCTGTAGTTTTCATTTTTCAGGTGTCTGATGGCGAGTCTCTGCACATCAATCTGCTGCCTGAGTAGAGGAGAGTCCACCACCTGCACTGCACCTGATACACCGCCCATGCCAGAGACCATGGCTCCTACACACCCACACCACATTTATATCAAGTAAAACTTTTTTTTAGTACTGTAATAAAACAAATGTATACAGTACTACAAACTACTGTTATAAAGACACTGATTGCTTGTGAGCGTACATGCATGTGTGCGTTACCTGTAGCAACTCCTGTGACGATAGAGGCGATGCCAGACGCCGGTGGTCCACGCAGACCCTCAATGGTCATACGTGATTGGTTGGTCAGTCTCTGCTTCAGCTCTGCCTTTTCTGCCTCCAACTGATCAATATCAGCCTGCAGAGCATCCATAGTCTCCTCAAACTCCCTACACACATACACACGCGATCATATAGAAAGCTGGACATTTTCTGGTACATCTAAATGCTTAGGAGGTGACCAAATATCCAAATATTAAATAATTATGTAGGTTACAGCCTGCACAAGGCTCACAAATACACCTGTTCGAGGCTCACACACACCTATCTTTTGATTCACATTTTGTCTACCTGCCCTCCACACACACACACACACACACACACTACTCACTTCTCCTTCTTCTTCAGTAGGGTGAGGGTTTCGTCCAGCTTGGTCTGGATCTTCTCCACACGCTCATCTGCATCTTTTGTAGATGTGTCCAGTTTCTTCTCCAGCAAGCTCAGACGCACACTGGCCTCGCTCAACTCCTCTCCCTGAGCCAGGAAAGGGGGAGGGAAGGAGAGAGGGAACGCCACAGGAGCGATGAGAAGATAAGGGAGTCAGAAAGACTTCTTAACAAAATCAATTCCAGTAGAAACAGCAGTTTTTAGATGTGAAGCACCTCATGAAACAGGACACACATGCTCTCACTCACACATACAAACACACGCGCACACACTCACATAGATAGCAAGCGGTAAATTGTCCACAAGCTGGTGATACTGGACAAAAATACAATAGGGGAATATAGCACACTGGTGCTTCGCATCAATGTCCTTATTAAATCTTTAACTGTAAATATAACAAAGCCAAAGTCCGTATTGGAGTGTTGTGTGTCTGACCTTAATTTTGAGGGACTTCTTGAGCTCTTTGATAACGGTCTCTCTGTCTTCTAGTTTGAGACCGAGACCCTCAGCATCAGTGATCTCAGCTCTTAGAGCAGCGGCACGAGCCTCCACTGGAGGTGGCTGGAGAGGGGTGACACCACACACACCCACATGTAGGGGCACATTCACGTGCATACACTGGGTTAAGATCAGCTTAGGGTTGGAATTAGAGATTTATCTCTCATATCATTTATAATGGGTCATAACATATAAATAATGAAATAATACAAAGTATTTGTTTATGAACGAGCAAGTGTATGCATGTGTGCAGTCACGCATGCTCCTGCATGCCAAGGATCTGTTTAATGTGAACGTGTGTGCGTGTCTCACCATGCGCTGAGGCTTCTCTGAATCATACTCTCCCTCCTGCATGGCTGTGGCCATTTTGTTCATAGTTGCTATGACAGTGTTGCATGACTCACGCAGAGAATCATGAGGGTTCAGACCATGAGAACCATAAACCTAACACACACACGATAAAATCATGCTTTTAGCCGTCACTATATAATATCCATCTATCTAAATATAATATCTATATAGATATAATGTCTATATATATAAACAAATATATCTATCTATATATATAAATAAATATATCTATATATCGATATATCTATATATCTATCTATATCCATCCATCTAGATAATATATATCTATATATATATATACCTATATAGATATCTATACAGGTATCTATCCATCTATCTATAAAAATTTCTATATCTATATGATATATATCTATATATATGATAATGATATCTATATCTCTATATATATATATCTATATAGATATCTCTATCTCTATATAGATATCTCTATATAGCTATAGAGATAGAGATATCATATATATAGATATATATAGATATCATATATATAGATATATATAGATATCATATATATAGATATATATAGATATCATATATATAGATATATATAGATATCATATATATAGATATCATAGATATAGAAATCTTATATCTATATATAGAAATCTTATATCTATAGATATACATCTATCCATCTAATTAATATATATATAGATGGATAGAGATAGATTCCATCCATCCATCCATCCATCCATCCATCCATCCATCCATCCATCCATCCATCCATCCATCCATCCATCCATCCATCCATCCATCCATCCATCCATCCATCCATCCATCCATCCATCCATCCATCCATCCATCCATCCATCCATCCATCCATCCATCCATCCATCCATCCATCCATCCATCCATAGATGGATATAGATGGATATAGATGGATATAGATGGATATAGATGGATATAGATGGATATAGATGGATATAGATGGATATAGATGGATATAGATATATACACTCCATTTCACCAGGTACTCTTAAAGGAAACGCCATGAGCCTGATGGTTGGTTTTACTTACTAAGTTTCTAAAACTTAACGTGACTCATGGCACAAGCAAAGCTGTTTAACACCACTAATCTGATTGCACTGTGTGTGTTACCTGTTCCAGGACCTTGAAGGCAATGTCCTCCAGTTTGAGGGCAGAGAGTCCCTCTTGCTCAGCGACAGGAGCGATGCTCTGAGCTCCTGCTGCTGCCACCTCCTGTAACACAGCCACCACGCGACCCAGCTGCTTACGGCTCTCAGCCAGAGCCTCGCTCACCTACACATACACACAGTCAAAAAACACACAGTCACATACATACATGTAGTAAGAAATGTAAAGTTATTCAAAATTGTGGTAAAGCACACAGAAACAGAACTTTATATACATACACAAATACAGACACACACAGATCCACATGTGCACGTGAGTGCGCACACACACACACACACACACCTGTGGAGGGAAGGAGAGAGCTGGGGGTATGCCAGGGGCATCAGTGCCAGGCATCCTCCTCCGGATCTTCTTACAGAACTGCCTTATGTCACCACAGGAAGTGTCCAGGTCTTTGAGCAGCAGTGTAAGCTCTGCCCCTTCCTGTCCCGCCTGCAGGAAGGCACGCAGACGCCCCACCTCTGCCCCCATGCAGTCCAGGGCACTCTGGGTAAACTGCAGACACACGTGGACAGGCACACACTTAAACATGACAAGGTCATCCAACCTATGCATTGCCTCTCATGAGGCATAGAACACACAGAAAAGCACAAACACACACAGTGTGCAAACATGTGCATGGATATCCAGTCCATATAAGATTGCTCCTGCTCCAAACACATCCAAAACACACTGTATGCCCTCCCACACAAAAAACAACAAAAGTGGGGGAGGGGCTTAAACACCCTTAAATTATCACATGGAACAGTTCATACAAAGTATATAAGTTAAATCTATCATGATGGGGAGGAATGAAAACATAGATGGACTGACACACAGAGAGAACTGAATCTTATTTTTTTAAGGAAGGCTGGGTGTAGGTGTGTGATGGGGAGCAAGGCACCTTAATGTGATCGGCCAGCTGCACGGTGCAATCCTCCGCCCCCTCAGCCAGGTGGATGCTGTACAGTTGCTACACACACACACACACACACACACAGAGACACTTAGACACCTCATATCTGTACCAGAAATTAATCTGTGTGCACTGATACACACTGAATTTATCTGGGTAGTGTGTCTGAATGTCAAGTGTATGTGTGTTTATGAATATGAGATACTGTGTGAATGTCCGGGAGATGTTGCCCCTGAACTTGTGTTGGCTGTAGTAGGAAATATTCACTGGAAATGAAGTATGTGATGCTTTGTTTGTGTGTGTGTTGTAAATGGTGGTGTATGAAAGAACTTTAGCAGGATGTTGACATGTGTACCTGGTAATACTTGATGGCCTTGGTGAGGGGCTCCACTTGAACGGTCTCATCCAGCTGGTCTTTGTGCAGGAGGTCAATGAGGAAATCCAGAGAACGTTCATGCACACTCATCTCTGAATACAGGGTTCCCATCCGCTTAAAGACCTCCACACTGCACTGATTCAGTGCCCTGAGAGAGAGAGAGAGAGAGAGGGAAAGAGACAACAGCGTCAGTAAAGATCAGTGCGTCTAGTCAAGTACAAAAAAAAAGGTTGATGAAACCATCCCTGTCGAAACAGTACCCGACAAACACACACTTTCAAAGCAGAAGCAGGATATAAAATAAACAAACATTTTTGTACACAATAAAAAAAAGAAAAGAAAAGAAAAAAAGGTTTGTTTGTTTTTTTTTAAATAGATGTCATGGAAATATTCGATATGCTTTATACAGATTATACCTCAGCCCGGAACAAAGCCAAACCTACAGAAACATGGAGCACCTCAACATGCTATGAGAGACAGAAATGAAGACAGGAAAAGGTGATGATAGGCATGACACCACATCTATTCTAATGCTTTATTAACCTGTATTCACATGTCTCTTTTTTCTATCATGATCAGTCCTAAACACTGGAGTAATTTAAGCAGTTCTGCTCTTTAATACAATGACAGCTCTCTAGACAACATTTATAATTATTTCACCTTTAGACACAGACGGGCCTAAAACCATAATTAGCATCACTAACTCATCTTTTGCAAAAACCCATGCACACAAACATATGTGCATATATATTCACAGCATTTTAGCTGACACTTTTATCCAAAGCAACTTACAATTTTGACTGAGTACAACTTGAGCAATTGAGGGTTAATGGCCTTGCTCATGGGCCCAACAATGGCAACTTGGCAGTGGTGGGGCTTGAACCAGCAACCTTCTGATTACAAGTCAAGGACCATACCACTGCGCACGCGCGCATACACAAAATCAAGGGAAGGGGAAATGGTTTGTCCCAACCAAGCCACTTCTTCCTGGCTTGTAGCAGGCTGGTGACCCTTCCCCAGTCCACAAAGAGGACTGGGGGATTGTAAAAGTCCCCCCAGAATATGGCAACCAGGCGGCTGCACGCATGCAGGCTCTACACAGTGCCATTTTACCAAGAGCTCACTGAATTTGTGCTGCATCATCAGATTTAACAGCAGGAATGCTGTTTATCCAAAAGCTAACATGCTAACCGTGTGTATGTGTGTGTGTTACATACTGCTCGTATTTGTGAAGAATAGCCTGCAGCAGGGTGAGGGAGTAAACCAGGCCTGAGGCAAAGCTCAGCTGCTCCCCAACTGGTCCACGCAGGTCACTGCGCTCCACCACGTTGCCGTTCAGATCGAACTTCTCCTGGGCTTGCTTACTTATCAGCTCGGCCTGTGGGCAGAGAGACACACTCTTATTAACACACCTCAGTCAGCATCCGTTTCAGTTCGACATATGTCGATTCAAACTGGTTTCTCTGACCAACATAAGGTCAGTCCAAGATTTAGGGTTAGATAAGACTAGTGTCGAGAGACACCACTGTTAACAAACCTCACTCCGTCAACCACACCTTAGTAATGTCTGCTGACTGGTTAGATCACACATGCAGATTACAAATCACTTCTAAGACCATCCAAGAGCATTCTAAAACCATCCAGGATAAACCCACACCCACAAACATCCTGAAGCCCCACCCTTGCACCTTGCAGATGAGTCTTGGGATGAGCAGCAGCACCAGGATGCAGTCGTGATCTCCGCCGTGCCGCAGGAAGGAGTCGGGCATGAAGGAGGTGAGCAGAGACACGTGCCTGTTCACCTGGGCCACCTCCATCTTACGGAGCTCCATCTCGATGGCCTAAACGCACGCACACAAATATGAACACTTGTGCAAGTTCCTGGGAAAAAAAAAAAAGGTGAAGCTACTGTTATCTGTGGCACTTGCCTGATAAATTGTGTATTGGCTAACGTTACAAGTTGGTTTATGTATAAAAATATATGAAAATAAAACCTAGAGTTGAGAGAATGTTTAGTTTTTGCAAAATGAAAACTAAATGGAGGCCTTAAATTGTAATCTCTTAGTATGCTCTGTCTTTATTGATGCCACATTCTGACAGTCCAAGGGTGGCTATCAGGCATAATACATCTAGTATAATCTGATCAAGCCACGATTTAATTTCAGTAAAGGCTCAAGAGAGACTGCTCTAACTTAATGTGTGCCTATGAGCCATGTGTGTTCTTGCTGTGTTAACACAGATAATCCAGATTTTTAGGAGTTCTTCAATATTTTAACCAGGTGTGTTGGATTTGGTTTGTACCCAAGCTGGGGAAAGACACCTTTAGGGTGATTGATCTCCAGGAATTGTGCAAATTGTGCAGGGTGCTAGATTTTGAGGGTCAGGGTTAAATCTAAACTTTCAACCGAGCTCTGCAGTGTGTCGGATCTCTAGAGCAGCGACAGAGCTAAACTCTGCAGGGTGGCAGACATCCAAAAGCAGTTAGGACTTAGCTCTGTAGGGCAGTAGATCTCCAGGACCAGGGTTACAATCAAGATTGCAGTAGATCTCCAGGACTAGGGTTACAATCAAGACTGCAGTAGATCAGTAGGGTGATGATTGGGAGAGCAACAGCAGTACCTTGGCATAAGCTTTGGTCTCAGCAAATTTGATCTTGAAGTCGAAGAGGTCGGCAGGTGGCTGCTGTAGCTGCTCAGCTGTAGCACTCTGCTGACTGGTCAGTTCTCGATTAACATCCTGTTGTTTGGCCAGGAAAAAATATGTCACCTTCTCTATGTCATCAGTCTTTCAGCTCTGGGTACAGGCCACATTCTGTCCCGTCTGAGGGTCTATTAATGCACATATTAATCCCGGTCTTTGGACCACATGCTAAAATACTCTAGTAATTGATGAGATTTAGGACAATCCTGATATAGAGACACATGTTTTAGTATAGTATTGATCCTCTTACTCCATGTAGATGTTCAGAGAATACGTTTTCCTGAGTAGCTAAACTAAAAATAATCCATCCAATACACCCATCCACAGTAGGTTTATTTACCTCTCATCTACCCACTACTGTCCATCTGTCTACTGATTTGTAAATCACTTGCCGAGATTAGTCCACTAATGGCAAGCTCTCCCTCTCTGTCCCTGTGTCTCCACCAGCCCTGCCCTGCAGTTCCATTACTGACCTGTAGGTGGCTGGTGAGCTCCCTGTACTTGTTGATGGTCTGCTGGTAGTCGGCTACGGTCTCCTGGGCTCCCTCAGCACGCTTGTTGGCCTCCCGCACGCGTGCTCCGGCCAAGTCCAGCTGCTCGCGCAGCTCCAGCTCCGTCTCGCGCGCGTTCTCCTGCAGCTCGTCGTTCATGTCGTTGATCGCTTCCTACAGGGTCAAAAGGTCAGCATATAAATGGGAAGGCAAAAATTGTGTGGGTTTTGTGAAGCTGCTGTTATAAAGTCGTAATATACTGCTATACTCATGAATAGGCTTACCTAGGCAAGTGCATGAGGTAAACAGAACAAAACAGAAAATGTCAATATCAATGATATTCTGAGAAAAAAATGGCTAGCTACCTTCATAGCTGTAAATTACAGTCATCAGAAAAAGCTGAACTCATGGCATGCATGTTTTGAGGCATATTTTCAAGATTATAAAAAGGTTAAGGTTTATATATATATATATATATATATAAAACTAAATAAAAAGACAGTGCAAGAGATATTCAAAGAGATACTGTAGTACAGTTTGCAGAGACAAAACGTTACTCAAGTATTAATTTAAATCACTTTTACTTCTACTTGACCAATTATTTTAAAGTAACAGTACTTTTTTTGCTACTCTACCCACCTCTGCTAAAATGTAAAATGTACTAAACTTTGTTATTTTTTAATTAAATGTTTTCTGCACAAGTGTCTCTCTTACCAAGTCACTGACGGTCTCCTTCAGTTCCCTCACTTTCTCTTCCAGATCCAAATTTCTCTCAGTAAGAGTTTCCACCATCTCCTCTGCACCCAGAGCTGCATCCACCTGGAGCACATGGGACCCGTTACCAAGACGAGCGGTGTGATGTGGACCTAATCAATATGGCTAAGGGAGCAAGTGAGGTCAGAATTTAAGGTAGGCTTAAGTAAAAGGCGTTTGTGCGTGAACAGTATTATCCTCCACTTGCATGGAAACTGGACAGATGTTGTGCCTTTCTCAAGAGAATGTGCGCATGTCTTGCACGATACTGGATCAGAATGTGTGTGACTGACCTGATCTTTTAGTTCGCCTATGGTGGCCTCAGCTTCCTTCATCTCCTGCTGCAGTTTCTCCTTCTGCGCCCTCAGACTCTCCAGCTCCGAGTTCTTCTTCTCCATCTGCTTCTGCAGCTTCACGTGTTCCTGCTTCTCCGACGATGACAAGTCCCGCATCCTGAACACACGCAGACAACGGAATAAAGCCATCACGATACCAACACACCCAAAACAGGGTAAAGCCGTCGTGATACTAACACACCTGGTAAAGGCAACAGCACAGTGAACACACGCAGACATGGCTGAGTGGTGGCAACTGAAACACAAGCATCCTGAGCCTCATAGAAGCTCAAATGTCTCAGCCTCATGCTAGAGGCAATGCTAACCAGACAGGCTAACCATATATCTAGCCTGCATGATGCACACTCCTCCAGTAAAAATGAGGAAACATTAATAAATAAACAAAATGACAAATGGTAAACTGTAGTTTAAAATATTTGCTTTTACATTCTACGCTAGGGATTTTCTGTCGCAAATAGAAAACTCTGCCCTTAGATCATATGATCAGCAAACATGTAAGGTTAGTTTAGTAACTAAATCAGTATTCTCAGTGAGTCTAAGCAAGTCAGAGAGGGGGTATAGCTCATCTGAGCTGTTCTGAGGTCTGGATTATCTGAGCTGTTCTGGGGGCTTTTGGTACAGCACAGGAGGGCAGAAAAACATCCCACCTGACCAGCGCCTCTTTCAGCCGACCATTCTGTTCCTCGAGCTGCTTCACATGATAACTGGAGGCAGCACCATCTGAGCCTGCAAAGAGAGAGAGAAAGAAAAAGCAAGGCATAGAATTTAGAGGAGCTAAGGCACATTTCACAAGCTAAATCCACACAGACCAGACTCTGTGTGTGTGTCCCTGTCCCACCTTTCTCCTCTATCTCATGTTTGAGGATCTCCAGGTCCATGGTCAACTCTTCCACTTTCTCCTTCAGACTGTCCACCTCCTGTTGCAGGGATTCTGCTCTCTCCTCGGCCATCTCCTTGTCCAGCGTGGCCATCTCAATAGCATCCGCAGTGTCCGCCATCTCCTCCATGTAGCGGTCTTTAGCCTCCTGCGCTTCACGCGCTTCCTTCTTGGCTTCTTTGAGCTGTTTCTGGAGCTCGTTCTGCTGTTCCTGCATCTTGCTCTTCCACTCCTGCAGCTGCTCCAGCTGTATCTTGTGCTTCTCCAGTTCCTTCAGCTTGGCCTTGTCCTCTGTTCGTTTCATCCGCAGAGTCTCCAACTTCTCCTCCAGGTCTTTAACTTGTGCACGCAACGCCTCCTCCTCCTGAAAGAGAGACAGAAAGAAAAAAATATCACTTCAACAAAGAGAATTAAAGGAGCCATAAGTCACTTTTCCAACTATTCTTCTTCATCTTATGATCTGACAATTACATACTCCCACCTAGCAGCCTGGATGTTTGAGACTGTACTAAATCTTTGGCCACCTGTAAGAGACTCACCACTATGGAGCATAAATTGGTTTATTGGAGGACCACAAAGCAATTTGATTTTTCTTCATCTTGAGAGCTGCACTTTATACAAAAAATAATCACTAAGAAATCAATAAATGTAAAAATAAATAAAATCACTTTCCTAAAATATTGTTAGCTACTTTTTGGTGGTAAAATTACATTGCTCCTTTAAAGAAAAAATTAAGATTTCTAGAGGCATTAGGTATACTAGTGTGCAGAAGAACGAAATCATACATTTGGAAGAACGGAACGTCACCAGGTGTACACACATGCTGCTGTCACTAATGCAGGCGTAAGAAAAACAAATCTAAACAAATACACAATGCTCCTTAATTGGTAAACTGTTATTAAGTGTGATTCAGTCAACTAAATGCCATTCCAATCCAATCTTTGAATAGAGAAGACAGACAAGAGTGAGCTTCCTCCTTACATACTGATTCACCTCTTTAGAGATGCTAGACTCAGCCTGTGGGACAGGATGTGGAAGAGAGAAAGGAGACCGGTAAGGAACGATGGATCAGAAGAGTCGGAAAAGAGGGACAAAGCACACATGAGAAAAGAGGGATGAGGCCCACGTGAGTGAACAGGGCGCTGAATGAAGGCAGCAACTGTCGTCATCTTTATGGTCAGTACCAAAACACTGTTATGCATCAGTAGTCTATTTCACATTCTGAAGAACAGAGATAAACGCATGAGTTGATTGTGCAGGTTAGTGGGGGGAGAAGAGAAAAAAAAAAAGACCAAGCTTGGAGATGTGTCTCGAAACCAGCAACATTACCAATTACAGCCCTCTGCAGGCGGGACACGTTTTATATGGGGAAGTGGGGTAACGTCATTATTACCTACATTCCTCTGCGTAAAATCACAAAGTCCCATCCATATCCACATATATCATGTCAGCCATTTTTAATCGACTGTGCATTACCAGTTCAGAAAAGATTCAGGTGCCTTCTACCTGCTATAAAGAGGTTTGTAGAAATAACCCCTGGTTACTTTAATCATGTCTGAATGGTCACATCAGTTGAAAAGGAGTCTTTGCACTTTTTCTCAAATGTGCAAGCACTCAAAGAAGTATTTACTTACAAAATGTACTTAGGCTTTCTCTGAGGAGCAACACTTCTGGAAGCTTTAGGTAAATGTTAAATCAATTTAATTGTTAATAAAAGCAGATTAATTGAACAACAATATTTTGCACAGATGATGTGCAATAATTACAGACAAGTGAGTGAGGAATTTAGGGCAAATCCCAGCTTTCTGGTTCATAACAGCCCTGGACAAATCACGTTTAATTAATATTTCATGCAACAATAATGTGTACATGTGACCTGTGCAAACTACATATTACTCATGAATTATTTGTGTAATGGCAATAGGAAATTGAGTAGCCACTCCCTTCTCTGTAATTTACACCAAAATTTCTCAATGCCGATTGGTTATAAACATTAGAGGTCTTGCAGTAAAATTACTGCAAAATCTTAGTCTGAACAGTACTTTAGTCATACATTCTTATCTACCTTATATATATGAAACTGAGTAAAAATATGTAAATGTAGGTAAGGAGGCAAATTCACATGCTATAGGAATTAAGAGAATTAGTGTGAAAGGGCAGGAGAAAGATGCTCATCAGCACAGTTTCCTGCGTTTAGAGTCGGTGTTGTCTCACCTTACTGGAGGTGGACTGGGCAGGGCTACTAGGGGTGGCGCTGGACTGCGGCATCATGGGAGCTACCAGGATGGTCTGAGAAGGAACAGCAGGCTCACTCTCTGATGCTGAGAGACCAGGACCAGTTGCAGAGGGACGACCAGTCTATAGAAAAGAGATGGAGAAAAGTACATTGAGAGAGAGAGACAAACAAACAAAAAATTAAGCAAATGAGAGGGAAACAGAAAAATAAAGTGAGAGGAAAAAAAAAAGTGTCACTCAGTAATTTTGCCAGTTCATAAGTGAAGACACATGGTGATGGTGTTCACCTTCCCATCATTCCTCTAAGATACATGTGGTAGCCCAAAACCCCAGTGCCAAAAACACAGGAAGTCTATCACAGTGCAGTGGGCAGTGGCCTCTCACATAGAGGTATGTAGTCACCAACGCTGACCCCGTCCATCTTAGTGATGGAGGAACTGAGCTGCACTGATCTAGGAACAGTTGTATTGTAGCACTTGTAATAGTCAAGTTAATGTTTTGGTACTGAGTAACTCAATCAGTAACAGTCTGCTGGTATTTTGTGAAACTTCAAGTCTTTTTCTGCAGCACCTCCAGGACTGGGCTGTACCACCAATGTGCTGGAGGGGGTGATTCTGTCTGGGACATACCATGACTAGGGAGGGGAAGGAGCTGGAATAGGTGAGCCGACCAGGAGTGTTCCACTGTACATGAACAGATTCTTCATTAGGTGAGGCTAGTGCCTGGCTAAATGTCTCCTCATAATAACCCTATGAGCTGATATTCAGGTGCTGAGATGTTTTAGCATGCAAGCCCTAAAGGTGTATAGTAATTAAAAAGTATTTTAAGTCTAATCTTAAAAAGTGGGAGTGAACCTTTTAAAGAAATCAGCAGTCTGTACTGAATGATTCACAGAAATGGCTGGCGGTATAACTGCTTTAAAAGTGACTAGAGTGCAGTGGAAGACATGCATTAGAGAAATATTGCAGCTCTTGATTGGAACTACATTTCCCATTGTCCTTGGCTGCTGCGTTCAGGCTCACCTTGGTACTACGGCGCACAGCAGACTGAGGGAGGATGGGATGGTTGCAGAGAGAAGTCAAGAGGAACAACACAGGGTCAGGGGGCATGACACGGAGAGAAAGAGCAAGGAAGAAAGAAGAAAGGAAAGAGGAAAACATGTAAAAGACAGAGGGCAAAAGCAAGAGAAAGTTAAATGCAAGATCGCGAGAGAGAGAGAGAGAGAGAGAGAGAGAGAGAGAGAGAGAGAGAGACAGAGAGAGACAGAGAGAGACAGGCATTTCACAAGCAGAAAAACACAGACAATATTATGGGTTAGTAGCACCAGCAAACTAGTGACTTGACATCATGACTACAGAGGTGTGTTCCATTTACATTTTACAGCATTTAGCTGATGCATTTACACAAAGCGACTTACAATTATGACCGAGTACAACTTGCTCAGGGGCCCAACAGTGGATGCATAACACTCTTGGGGTAGAAATACAACTAAACATCTGTATCATGCATATACCATATATCAGAATCATCCCTTTTTCAGCATCACCACAAACAAACACAAACAAGAACTGGCTAACATCAATACCACCCAATAGTCTTCTTATGTCATCACAAAATGACTAAATTTCACTGACGCATATTATCTTTAGTTTGTTGTTGTCATAGAAACATGAATCTAACAGTACAGATGAGAGAAAATGTGAAACATGACCATGACAGACATGTAGCTTGTCAAGGAGCACAAATGTTTTACCCAAAAATGGAAAATGGAAGAAAAGTACTAGACTTTGAAATGAATAAAGGAATGTATAGTGGAGCCTTTCCCAACCAAACCAAGTGAGATGAAGATGGCCAAGTGATACACTGACACAAAATAAGTGAGTATCTGCTGTACCTTTTTCGTAGTTGGAGTCTTTTATATTGTGTTAACACATAGGGGGGGCACACAGAAAAAAAATTCTAAGTCAGTCTTGAGCACTTCAATCTCAACACAGGCCAGTACAAATAAGAAACTACAAAACAGCCTTATCAAAAACCCATAAACAGACTGAAACTCTCACTATTCCAAGCTCCACCCACACCTATACGGCCTCTATCTTAAAAAAAGTGTACCTTACTAAACTCTTCAGTCTGAATGACCTAACATGTTATCCATTAACACAACGGCTTTTGGTATTGTCATGTTACTGTTAAAATATACTGAAAATGCTACTCACTGAAACTGTTTCACTAAAGGTAATATATTAATAACCACTTGTTAAAATGTTTAAATAAATATAAACAGTCCAACAATTACTGCCTGCTCAGATCACAACTTTATACATTACTTCACAAACATGATTTTCACAAATTTCTAACCTAAAGATTCTACCTCTGGTGTTTATATATTGAGCTGCTTATAGTGATGTTAATAGTAAAAAAAAAAAAAAAAAAAAAAAGATGTTAATTTGCCTTGATTAAATGCCATCATCAACAGTACTACCACTGGTAGTAAGAGATTATAAATGCTAAGCAACATTTAGGGACAGTGAAGGCAAGTAACACTGCACTCACTGAATAACGCGTAAATAAAGAAAGGAACTGCAGGGTTTAAAGCATGGGAAGAATTCTGACTCGTCACCCAGTAGAAATCTGCAAATGGCAACACGCGTCCTTCAAATGGGTTACCCAACGTGATTCATAATTAAAGTGAATCCAAAGGCAAATAATTAGATTTAGAATTTCAATTAGTGTTTACAAGGAAGGCTATTGATGTCCACAATGAAGTTTTAAAAAGACGTCCATTTGAATTATTACACTTTGAAATGGTACAAATCACAGGGTTTTATGCTGCAATATATCACTTAAAAACAGGTAATCAATCTAGCTTTAGAGTATAGGTAAAACAAAGAAAAAAAAACACAACCAGAAAAAAGATGATTGTACCTGCTTAACTCCTTTCCCAGCGCTTTCTGCAATTTCTAACATCAGAAAGAACAACAAAAAATACTTAGAATTTGTACAGATATCAATTAAAAGCTCCAATCAAGATGTAATGGTCTGCTTATGATACAACACACATTATATTTTCCATGTTGCTCAAGGAAACACTAAAGGGGTTTTGTTCAGTTCCATAAATGTTAGATTTTTTGTACTGATAGCTAATGGGTTTTGAGGACAGCCTGAGGGAGGTGGCCGAGCAGTCTTAAGTCTTCAGTCACATTTCAAAGTCACAAGCAAGACACATACCTTTGCGAGGCACTCTGGAAGCACCTGACTCAGGTGTGTCTGGAGAGGTAGCAGAGCTTCCTCCGTCTTCAATCACCTGGATCTGAGATTGCAGAGATATTCAACTGATCAACACCAGTGTGTGTGTGTGTGTGTGTGTGTGTGCGCGTGAGAGAGACAGCAAGCATGAGAATGTGTAGTGTTTGAGACTGATTATTCCCTACTAGCTGTGAGAAAGTAGGAAATAAAGTTGAAGGAATAATGTGTATTATTTTGTACTACTGGATTAGTTATTTTTGTATAGGGGGGGGTGCCTGTATGTTCCCCCTCACCTGAGACTGCCGGACGAATATCCCATGATTCTCCTTGCAGGTGAAGTAGGACTTGCCCTGGACAGTGCCGTCATTCTTGCCCTTGGGCTCGTCCAGGATGACCCCAACCCACTTGCCCGTGGCAAAGAGTGTTGCGCCAATGTATGCTACCGTGCCGCATTGTCCTTTACCAATCACCTCTACCAGGGAGCCCACTCGCACCGGCTTACCACCCCCCTCAGAACTCATCCTGCTAATCACGCCACTCGACAACTAACAGACAGACACACAGAGAAGGAAGGGGGGGAGAGAGAGAGAGAGCGCATGAGAGCAACAGTCTCAGACCAAAACCAGTAACCAAAGTGAAATCAAAACAAAGTACCATGTAAAAAAATGATAATGTGACACCCAATTACTGCAACACAATTAGGCTCCAAGGAGATAATGGTAATGTAAAAGTATCTCTGCGCATCTTGTCTCAGATTTCCAGACAGCGGACACAGATCAAGTATGGATTTAATGACAACACTCTGACCATCTGAAAAGACATATTAAAACAAATTTTTTTAATGCTGCCCAGAGAGAAAGGACTATGAGGGCATTGTAAGATGAGAAAAGTTCATTGTCAGAGAGGAACAACGTGATGACTACTAAACATGTTACAATACTCTGTGGTCTCAGGGTCAATGGATAAATAGTTATGCAAGTTATGCCAACTTACCCATCTCACCTAAAGGTTAAGTACTGAGTACTAATTTGTTGACAGAACTTTGGAAAAGGAGGGTTCTCAGACATATGAATGAAATCTGAAGCACATAGGAAGAGCAGAGGTCTGTGCGTGCGAGGATCAAAAACAAACTAGTTATCCTTCACCAATGGCACTCCACTACAGTCATCACAGCTACACAAGCTGCAACCCTGAGGAACAGACCAGCTTGCAGCACATCACATGCTTTGTCTGCATGACCAGGATGGGGTCTAATTACACACACACACACACACACACACACACACAACTCTAGGCCCAGATCAACAAATCCTGCTCATCACACCTTCAAGCACTGAAAGAAAACTGAAAGTTGTTGAAAGTTTCAACAACATGAAAAGAAAGAGGATGACTTTCTGGGTGATGTCAACTGAAACCTCTCACAGAGGCATAACTTTATACACAGCAGCATTCGTTGTAAGGGGCCTGGTGGGACTACAAGAATAAGACTGAATTTTAGAGAAGGGCTCCTTTAACTGCTGCAACGCTGGAGCCTGGCTGCCTTCAGATAACACAACGGCAGCTTTCTCCAGGCAGCTGCAGCAAAAGCAGCAAATGAACATGGACCTCCGTAAAGGCAAATCTGGCTTGTTGTACAGAGGGCAGCACAAACGAAGCCTTTGTGATGCGGCTGCAGTGAGTTAGCCATACTTTTCTGGAGAGAGCATACCTTTCGAGGCAGGACAAATGGCAGAAATGATAACATTGACTAGGTATAATTGACCTTTTTACTATTTAATGATAGAGGATATGCCTCTGATCATCTAAAATGAAAGCCAGTCTGACAGATTAGACCGTTCACTCACTGTACTGAAAAAAACAAGAATTGGGGGGGGGGGGGGGTGAATCATTTACCCCTTGTGTACCTAAACTCCTTGCCACAGACATGAGTTACAATGTGTGAAACTGATTTATAACCTTCAGTAACCAAAATACCCCTTAAATATTCCCTTAAATAACTGCTTGACATAGAGGGAGGTTAAGTACTGTAGACAGCCCAGCACTATGAACTAAAATTCAGCCATAGTTCCCAAACCTCAACTTGGACATCAGTGCTATTTACCCTCATCTGGTCTGGACTGCAGCCATAAAATGGGTAGGTACAAAAAAAATTTATCCAGAATGGGAGTGTGGTGCTAAAAGTGTATTACAAATTTAACTGTAGTTAGTCGTTAGTCACCTAAGCAGGTCTGCTTGGTTATACTGCTCATTAAAAAAAATTAAAAACCCGATATATCTAATTAGCTGACAGAGGAAACGCCAAACTGTTATGTCACCTTCCACCACTGGGAATGAACACCACTTGCCCAAAGTAACAGTACTTCTACATATAGTAGCCGTAACAGTACAAGCAGGTTATAGATATAGATTTTAGTCCTTTTTTGCTGTACGATGACACTGGTACGTTAGGACACGAAAGATAGGTATTAATAAGTGGCATTCGGCAAACAAAATAACAATAGAATAAGTAGCTTGCTAAAATGTGGTTTTGAAACGGGTATGAATTGTGCACTACCATAGGGTTTTAATATTTATCTAGCTATCCCTCCCGTCCTACTAGCTAAGCAGCAAGCTTGCAACAAACTTAGCCATGTTAGCGTTAGCCAGCCTCTATTCCCTAACAACCTCTTAGCTAACCTATCTTGCCAGTTTCACAGCAGTCTTAATAAAAGATGCGGCATCATCTTCGTTGCTTACAATGAAACGGCTAACTAGTTAGACGTGTTGAAATAATTCTGAAATTTTGAGAAAAAAAACACTTTAGTTAACTAACGTCAACTATGTGGCAGGTGACTGAAGGACAACGTATTAACCGACGGGCTAGCATAGCTAACTCGCGAGCCACCTCCCTTATTGTGACACGCGCGGGGTCCGTCGGTTAGCTCGCGAGCTAATTGTAGCTAACAGCTGACGTTAGCAGTTATAGCATCATTTTTGTTATACGTCCTTCAAATGATATCGTTACACCTCGCAGAAAAAAACAACATTTCAGTCCTTACCAGAAAACAATCTTGAGTAACACCTACTGCTTCGTTAAATATCGTTCACGGTGTTAAACAAGAGAAAAATGAGCTCGTAAAGGACAATAACTTGCAACGCTGGAAGTCGCTGACGGTGACAGCGGGCGTTACCATTCTGTGGGTCAAAACTGCGCATAATTACGCAGTGCACTGCGAAACAAAATTGGAGAAGTTATTGGCACGCCTTGTTTGTAGACAGTAGATATTCATAGGGTGAAGGTGTTAGAGGACAGAAAAATGGTTATTGAGGAAAAAAATGTACGTGTCATATATAGTAGCTAGCATCTGAAAGTATTTACAATTTAAATACAAGTTTCACATAACACTTCAGCGTCCGTGGAAGGTCAAGCGTTAAGGAAGAAAACATTGATCGGAACCGGCTTTGATTAGCAGCAGTGTCCTACAGAACCGGTGCTTCCCTTCCCCTTTAGAGCTCACAACCACGTGCACTTACTGGGCATTTTATTACACGCACCGATCTTATTTGCGATTCCAGCCCGTCTATCAACAAATAAAACGTGTTTTATTTAATATGTGACTTATCATCCAGCCACAAATCAGTATTTCCGTCACTGTATTAATCAAAAAGACTATAATACACCTGACAGAACGAGTAGTACATTTAATAACCAGGAGTACTACCCTTGTAGCATAAGTTGAGCTGTGCAAGTGCCTAATTTGTATACTGTATAGCCAGCAGTATCAGTGTCGGCGCCCTTACGACTACCCCCTCGTGGAAGATTTCAGAATTGCAGTTGCACTTTTATCTACCGTGTTGAAAAAGCATTACATTTCTACAATAATTTTATTCAGTGAGATTTTAAATTATTAAAATGTAGCTAAAAGTATAAATTCATTCTTAATGAATGAGAAACAATTTGTAATTTGTCACATAGGACCACAAATTTTATTTATATTTATATTATATATATATATATATATATATATATATATATATATATATATATATATATATATATATATATATATATATATATATATATATATATATATATATATATATTATATTATATATATATATATATATATATATATATATATATATATATTTATCTATCTATTTATTTATTTACTTACTTATTTAAATCTTACTATGCAAAATGACAAATGCAAACATCAGTAAAATTAACACTGATGCCTAAAAATGAATAAAAGTGGTTTTGGAATTTGACAAGAGTTTATCATTCTCAATAATACTCTAATATCAATAATGTTTAAGTGAAAAACATCAACATGGGTGAGATGGTAGATGTAGTTCACTGGGGGCTACAACATAATATACTTAATTTCTGAAATGTGGTTATCTAACCAGTTACAGGGCATTTATGTAAGTAAGCAACATACAGCTTTCATACCTGCATAATATGCATACAAAACAGCTTGTCAGGCACTTAGTAAAACGTATCAGACATATCAGTATTATGGGCTACAGCTTTTCTGAATAATGCATATACTGGCCATCACCTTTGTCCTCAAGTTTGTGTGTGATACTTTTCTGAGACCTCTTGCCAGCATTGTAGGAAACATCACTTACATATCTAATGATAAATGATTGTGTGCTTGATGCATGAATGTGGTTTTAGTTGACAGGGTAACAGAAAACTCTTAACCTTCATGCATGCAGGTTGGAGAGAACGTATTCCTGGGCAGTGCTGAATGTCCACATCAGAAGTGCCTTTCCGTCATCGCACCCAGCCTCACGTACTGTTTCCAGTACACCAAAGATATGAACCAACAAGCAGGAATAGAAGATAAGCAAATTAAATGCATTGGGCAATCGGGGCAAAACGAGATACAGGTGAATCAACAGAATGCAGGGTTTAGCATAACAGGAAAATGTGGAGATAAGGATCAACACAAAACAAAAACCACATGGCAGCAATGAACCGCAATGTCAGAGGGGGAACCTATGACAAAGCAAAAATATATCTTACTGATGAATTGAGTTGAAGCAAAAAATAAATAAAACAATAATAACAAGACCAAACTTGATAGGCACATGGTTTTTGAGGGATCTTAGCCCATTCCTTCATGGCAAATTGTTCCAGATCATTCAAATTACATAGTTTTTAAGCATGGATCTTAAACCCAAGTTCCATCAATAAATTCTCAATAGGATTGATATCCAGACTTTGAGTGGGCCACTACAGGACCTTTATTTTGGTGTCTTTCAAAAGGTTTTAGACCAACATGGATGTGTGCTTCAGGTGACTTCAGATCAGACTGCTAGCATTTCTCCACATTATCCTTCAAAATCTCAACATAATCTTCATTCTTCATGACCCCATGCACCCAAACAAGAATCACTGTGCCTGACGCAGCAAAACCTCCCCACAGCATTATGCTGCCACCACAATGTTTAACTGTGGGAATGTTTAACTGTGTTGGGACTGTGTTGGAGGCCTTGTCCTTCCTTCTCCAAACAAAAGCAATATTCATGTGTTCACTCAGCTCAAATAGTCACGGGCAAATATTAGTCTTGTTTTGTTGTGCTGTTATGTGAGCAATTTTCTTTGGGTGATGACCTCAAAGCCCACCATAATGAAGAGCCCTCATAACCTCTCCACAAGTGGCAAAAATCATCTTCACAGAGACCTGGAGGTTCTTGGTGACATAGCCGAAGATTTTCATATCAAAGGCTTTGATATTTTGCACTTGTGACTATACCCTGGTTTGTTTCTAAAAAAAAATGTGCCTACTTGTACATTGCAATGATGCAATGTACAGCCATTCTGCCACTTGGAAATGGCAGTAGAGCCCTGTTTAAGATAAGCATCCACTACCTTCTTTTTGAGGACCAGACTCATTTCTTTGCTTTTTGGCATAATTAAATTATTTATTACAAAGAACGTAAAAGTGATGTCTCTTAATTAAGCCTTCAAGTGGCACTATCCCTGTTAATCGGAGTCTGGTTAGTAGAGTCCAATGTTAATTGATTTTGTCAATCAAGTCAGTGGGGTTCAAGTGTGGTCCTGGGCAAAATAAAATGAGCCAAATCCAAAATTGAATAATGTTAAACTTTAATGTCTCAACAGAAAAAATAACTGGCACATTTTTGCCCAGGAGTGTGCATATATATAAATGTACAATTCTAGCTCAATACTAGCTCATTTACTTTTTTTTCCCTGATAAGTTCATAAAGAAGAATTAGTTAGTTCATAGTAAGGAATTATGAAAGTACAATCAATGTCATAACTCTTAAAGAGATTCTTGTGCCATTTTAAACCAGTTGGTGAGCTATACATTTTCCATTACCCTTTCATTTCACGTATGAAAAGAAGTACTAATGAAAGTGTGTTGTGTGGGTTTTTTTTTACCATTAAGCCATGTTTTTGAAGAAAGCATCTTTACCTGGTATTTGTGCTGATGTATTCAGATATAAGTTTTCATTGACTTCAGTGTGACATGGATTCTGATTGTCCTGCTGTAGATGCTCTCAGAATCAACATATTTTTCAACCTTTCCAACCTCCTCCGTGGTCCCGATGACTGTTAGATGTGTCTACACTTTACATCTTATTTTGTTTCATCTTACTTATTATCTCGTAAAATCCTGTTAATAGTATTTTATTTTCTCTTTTATGCCTTACTTCCAAATAAGAATGTCAACATTTCATATTCAAGCAATTGCTATAAATGTACTGCTTAGTTGCTAAACCTCAAAGAAAATATATCCGCAAATTTATCAGTGCATAACATTTTATTTTTTTTAAAAATACACGGAACATAACTATATAAATCGGAAGATAAAGCGCGTTCGTTCCATAAACAACTGAATGACTATATGCGCGTTCACGACAAGCACGATCTGTGTAACGTGCGCGGTCCCTCGCGCAGTTGTGGCACAGTGGAAAATTGAGCTAGCTAATATTTCTTATTGACGATACATGTTCCGTTTTCAGGTAAATATATTTCTGTGTTGGTTCGCACCCTCAGATTGCCTACGTTGTATTAGATAGTGTTGTGGAGTGTTCCAAGCCGTGCGCGATTATTTTCGCGCATATTTGGACATTTGTTTATCGACAGCCAGCTAGCTCGCTAACGATAGCCGGATTTGCTGTGAGGCCTAGTGAAGCACCGGCCTTTGCTTCTGTTACTTGACGAAAGTGGGGGGCAGCATGTCGCTATACCCAACGTATAATAGAAGGGGACTTCATTCCAGCTTTTGAAATTGTAGAATATGTTAGATCAGGTGTCAAATAGCCAGTTAGCCATTAAGATAAATTTGCTTGGTTCCTGACGCTGGCTAGCTTTGTATGTGTAGTGCAACGTTAGTTTTATAGCTATCTGCTAGCTAGTTAGCTAACCAACTGAGTATGTAGTTGCTGGCCAGATGGCTATCCAGTTAGCCAACCAACTTAGTGGGTAGCTAGATACCTAGCTAGCTAATGTGGCGTTTCTTTCGTCTTCGCGCTTTTGGAAATTTCTTCAGTGTCCGTATGAGGTCAAGGCATAATTCCTAAGATCATTTGCTCTTGCGGCATATTGCTATTCACCGCTTTAACGGACCTGTCCGTTGCCCAACGTGAACTGTACGTAGAGAGCTACTGGATTTGGTCGTTACCAGAGACACGAGGAATAGAATACTGTTGTATTCGTTTTCTTTGAAGACCACTTTTCATATAAGGTTACTTAACAGAAAGTAGTTGGTTAGGGTTCACACTGCGCCTGCACATTTAGCTGGCTATCTTAGCAGTACTGGATGGGGTGGGCAAAAGCGGAGCGCTTTCTGCTTGACCTACTTTGACGCATCGTTATTAAGGCTCGACTTTTTTTTCGTTCACTGATCATCTTTGTGGCTACTCGTACTCCATTCTTCACCTCTTTACGTTTCTGCTTGGCTCCAGTCCTTTGATGATGACTGCACCCTGGAGGAGGAGGGGCTGGTAGAGGAGGAAGATGAAATCGATCAGTTTAACGATGATACTTTTGGGGCTGGAGCGATCGGTAAGTCTGCAGCGCTCTTACTGCTCTGAAGTGGTTGGTCATGTGTCTAAAGTGTTGCATGGCATGCACTTCGAGTGATATTGAACTACACATGAGATGGCTTGTTCAGACTGTCTGGAGCTCTTGTTTAAGTGGATGATTGACCCACAAAAGCATTAATTTTTAATTTGTTATTAGTAATTAATAGTTGTAAATACTGTTATGGATACCCTGTTGACTTTCAGCTAACAAATTTTCAAGGATATATTACCAGATGCCGCAGTGACAGTATATTGGGTAGTATTACCAGCACCCAAATTAGTATGGCATGCTATAGGCCAGCACAACACTGTTTGGAAGATCATCGAGATTAGTTATTCCTCTTCAGGCTGTGACTGGTATTGCAATAATGGTTATATTGTCTTTAAATTAATATAGAAGCTGGTCATGCATTTCTCCCTAATGATCAGCACTATAAAGGTGACTCCCTTGTGCATAGATGATGACTGGCAGGAGGAGCATGCTCGGCTGGCAGAGCTGGACGAGCGAGGGCGTGACGGGCTGCTGGGCGTGGCTGATGGCTCCTCTTCCACTGCCTGCCCCCCTCCGGTGGAAAACGTTCCTCTCCCTTCCTCGCTCCCCCCGCCCTCTTCTTCCTCGCCTCCTCCACCAGCTTTAGAGGAGAAGGCTGGCGGCGATCTGGTGGAGTCGCTGGCTCGCCTAATTCTGGACTCTGATCCTGCGATTGCTGGAGTGGGCGCTCCTGAGCCAGACAGGACTCGCCTCCCTGCAGTGCCTCCCAGTCAGACGCTGCACCCAGCATTGATTGGCATGCCCCCCTCGCTGCTAAGCTACCAGCAACAGCAACATCTGCTGCATAGAGGGACAGCACCACTACAGAAGGTGAGTTAACCTTGTTAGCTGTCTTGTTGTTGTTGTTGTTGTTGTTATTATTATTAAGTACTGTATTGTTTGGCTGTATTTTTATTAATAATAATACTGTTTATCTGTTGTTGTTGTTATTATTATTATTATTATTAAGAATTCATACTGTCTTATTTAGCATTTTATACCTTATTTATTAGTTTATTGAAAATAATCAGATGACAGATCTCCAAAATATACATTTCATGTAATCGCATTTGTTTGTCAATGTGCAGTGATTTTTGCAGAAATATCCACCTTGGAGGTCATAAATTCATAAGAGCATGTTGCAGCTGTGTCATGACTTCTTTGAAATTTGTGTGAGCTCTTTTCCTGGTGACAACATGGTTAAATTACATGTAAAGCCCTGTTAGAAGAGAAATGTAACTCCTTTCATTCTTTCTTAATCAGATGAGTTCTCACAGTATTTGGGACAGCAGTGTAGGCTTTGGTCCTGTTAGTGTTACCCCTGGACTGGTTACTCACATGGAGGTAAAACACCCATAAAACTGCTGAACTCATCATCTTTTGTTGGGTGAGGTTGTGTGGTATGGTTGAAATTCACAAATTTTATACAGAACATCTATAACTGTTATATAATGTAAATAAAAAGAATGCCATATGTATGTGTTCACCGTTTTCATAAAGTAGGAGCACAAACATAGTACATTAGTAAATTACTGTTAATTACTGTTGATGTCTGTACATATTTTCACTTACTAAGGATGTTTTGTTCATCAACACCTATAGTCAATTACAGCCTATAGTCGATTACAGCCTCTTTATCTCCTAGTTCCCCTGGTTCCTTTTCTTAATGATGCTTTCCTCTTCTATCGTAGGACTCTCCTCTGCTATCCATTATCAAAGAGGTAGGGCTTCCAAAACGGACACCTCCAGTCAGCAGGGAGGAGGGCCGGGACTTGTCTGAAAGAGTTCCACCTCCTCGTTCCTCCTCACCTGTTATTGGAAGTCCACCTGTAAGGGCGGTACCCATTGGAACCCCTCCCAAACAGCCCATGGGCCATGCCATAAATCAGCAGGTAGGCCACACTTGGATTTCAGTGGATGTTTCAGGATTCATCATTAGTCTGTATTATAGCTGATGATGTTGCCCTCTGACCGCATTTAATTGGGATATTTTTTTTGGACCCATTTCTTGCTCGCCAGCCAGCAGCTCTGCTGTGTTGGAATATTGTGCCGTTTTATTTATAAGCTGGATGCAATACCTTGAATGCAGGCTATGTTCATGATCACATGCAGTATTTTGAGCGTGCTAGTGATTTATCCCGGAGCTGCTGTAAGTGCCTTCCAGGATTTTGTGGCAGTGCAGGGCTGAGTATAGACGTGCGTGTGGTGTGCTTTCTTCTCAGATCCCCCATCCTGTTGCTGTGCATGTGAGGGCTCCTGTACAGCACCGTTACCCCCCTCCTTTCCCTGAACGCCTCTCCCCCAACACTCTCCTCAACATCGCTGTAAGTGACCCTGTAGCATACTGCACGTCTCTCTCTGTTCATACCTTCTTACCCCCTTTCAATTTAACTGAGCTTAGTGATTTGTTGTATTCATACCACCTAGGCTGTGTATAAATACAGGGCTTATATTTATAAATAGAGGGTTTGTATCCCTCCGCCTCCCTCAGAACTCTCCGCTGTGTCGTCCTCCATTTCCTGCTGGTGTTGGGCCAGTTCTGTCTCAGATACAGAGAGCCCAGTTGCTCAACTCTCAGGTAAGATTTTATTTCTTATTTTTTGCCTAACTTACTCACAAAAGGTATCCTCAAATTAACTCTCCTGTCTTGTGAAGTGGGAAGTTGTTGACATATATGGAAAAATATGCTACGAACAATAGCTTTTTAAAATGTAATAAATTACAGTTTCAGGATGAGTCAGTACCCCCCTTTTTGCTTTCCCAGGTGGGTCCTTTCTCGAGAGGTCCTGGTCCGGCACCCCCGATGTTGGCAGGCAGTGGTGCGGGTTTTAGGCCATTTTTTGGGCAGCCTCCCCCTAGAGTGGGCCCCCATGTGCCACATGTCCCACCTCCTAACCACACCCCCATTCGCCACAACACAACCCATCTCCACCCTCAGCACCGCAGGATGCTTACCCAGAGGATGCAGAGCCGAGGGTGTGTGTTGTGTTGTGTGTGAGATTTGCATAAAAATGTGTTAAATTACTTTTTAGGTTTGTGCTATTAATTTAAGATGGCTTAGCTTTGTACTTTTGTTCTCGTGTGTTGTGAAACTAAAGCTGTAGGTGTTATGGAACACAGTCGAAATCCTGTGTTTGCCTCTGACTGGCTGTTTCTCTGCTGGTCCACAGGGAACGTAGTGGGGTCAGAGTGTCAGGGGACAGGAGAAGCAGAGACCCCTACAGTAACCTTATGACTCAGAAAGAGAAGGACTGGGTGGCTCGCATTCAAATGATGCAACTGCAGAGCACAGACCCTTACCTGGATGACTATTACTACCAGGTACACACACCAATACTCCCACACACTCCCTTTACTGGAACCACCTAGTCAGCATTCTCTCATTGACTAGTAGAACTATGGGCACACAAACGCATGATCTTGGGAGTGACGTGAGTGGCATTCGACCACAGTGGGAAAATGTAATCATTCCATGCTTTTTTTTTTTTTTTTTTTTTTTAAGAATTATTATGAGAAGATGGAGAAACGTCAAGAGCAGGACCGAGACCGCAGCAGGAAAGAGCACACCACCAAACTCATCACCCCTCAGGTGGCCAAAGTAGAGCACACCTACCGACCAGGTAAACGGCCGAGCCTACCCGCAGCCCAGTCTACTTCAGCGCTGTCCCTATTCCCACAACACCCTCAACATATGTCCTTGTTTCCAGCTTATCAGTGTGTGTGACGTTAGCAGCACATTCCATCTTAAATGAGCTGGCATTAGTTGGCAAGAGAGAAGTATTACCCAGTGGTTCTGTAGCTCATCTAGTAGAGTGGCTAGAAAAAGATTTTAGCCACACCAAGGTCTTGGGTTCCCAGGCAGTGCACATACCGTTATATCATTAATATGTTATTCCCTCTGGGTAAGAGCATCTACCAAATGCTGTAAATGGAAGAAATGATCAAAATCACTGATGAATATGTGTGTGTTGAACAAACTTAATTGTTCTTGGTACTTGTGTCCGTATTGCAGTCCAGTTTGCTGGTTCCCTGGGTAAACTCACCGTCTCCAGTGTGAACAACCCTAGGAAAATGATTGATGCAGTGGTTACTACTCGCACTGATGATGAGGTTGGCTGTTC
Organism: Electrophorus electricus; assembly: GCF_041902795.1. Lineage (NCBI taxonomy): Eukaryota > Metazoa > Chordata > Actinopteri > Gymnotiformes > Gymnotidae > Electrophorus > Electrophorus electricus. The sequence goes on along the minus strand of NC_137501.1, from coordinate 27,162,858 downwards.
TCTTTGTTTGTTTGTTTTTGCCTCATCTGAATCAGATATTTCAGTTGGCCCACTTTCTCCCATCCAAAATGGTCCATGTTTTACATCTGGCCGTGTCAGTTTAAGTGTTTGGGTCATAAGTCGCCATTGTGACGCTTCTTTTGTTACATGATCTCGATTGTTTGTGCTTTTATTTACGTGCACAGGAGAAGAGGGAGAAACAGGTGTGGAACAAGAGACGACAAATCCTTTACACTGTGGAGAAGGTGAGAGGAAATTACAAACCAACCATAAAGAAACGAACGGTTTTGAGATCAGACATGCATATATGTTGTGTTCTTCTGACATACTGCTGAGTTATAGGGTATAAAATATCAATGTCTTCCAGATGTACACTCTGCTACTAGAGGTGCAGGACTTTGAGAAGAAATTCCTACAGACCCCTGAGGAGCAGAGAGAGGCACTACTAGAGCTACACAAGACCCACACGCTGCAGCTCTACAGCTCACTGCGGGAGAAAGAGTGGGACAACCGGTAGGGACAGGGGACATGGAGGGAAGGAGCACAAGGAGAGTCAGGGATGAATACGTGAAGAACTGAGCGAGAAATGATATAGAATGATGGATTAGAGCAACCAGATGATGAGACAACAAATAAGTCAAAGCCACGGCGCAGTAATGTATCGTATGAGTTTATAGACCTAAGCTTTAATTGTAACGAGTTTCTAACTTTGTGTGTGTATACAGAGTAAGTGATGAGCAGTGTCTGATGATTATGTCGGTGCGTAAGGGGAAACGGCTCATCTCTAGGCTCCTCCCCTTCTTGCCGTCACCCCAAGCTGCTGCTGTTGTCATGGGAATTGCGCGTAACCTTCCAGCCTTGGCCAAGAAGGACAAGCAAGATCAGGTACCACTGTCTGTAGGCCAAGTGGAAATGAGACACTCATAGTCTGACTTGTAGTCACAGTGGTGCTCCTAGTGTTCTGTATAAAAAGAGGGCTCGAGGATGGTTTCCTCTGGAACTCATTCAGTCCAGACATGACTCGCGTGCCCTTCCCAAACCGATCCTGATGACTACATAAACACCATTTGCTATGAGCCAGTGTTGGTGGTAGTTTTTCTATGTGATTTAAAGTACCGACCGCTTCCCCCATAGGTCCTTTGCTGGTTGGTGGAGCCGGTCGCTGTAGTAATCCAATCCATGTCTAGCTCTGCCCTCACTGATCTACTGCAAGAGCTACAGGGCAGCGAGGGCCAGTTTCCCCGCGTGCTGCAAAATAAGGTAACCACTGTCACAGTTAATGAGGTGTGAGTCTGAGAAGACATCCTACAGAGTGGCTTCTGCTTGACTTTAGCACATTCACGCCAGTATGTTTCCACTCGCCTTTCTCAGTTTGGTGTGACGCTGCTTTACCTGATCCTGAGTGAGGGGGAAAGAATGCAGAGCTCTGATCCCAAATGCCAGCTCATGGATGACAATCGCTGGTGAGTGCCCACATGCCCGTCTAACTGTGCATCAAACTTCTACCTTTTTCTGTCTCTCTCTGTCTCTGTGATGAGTATTGGGGTCAGTAAGGAGCTTCCCTCTCACTCCTCCCAGGACAGAGTTGGTGTTTTCGGTGACGAGGGAGCTGTTGAAGGTCCCGTCCTCCTCGCTTTCGCCTCCTCTCTTCACTCCTCCCAATCTTCTGTCCCTCTTCTCTCGATATGTGGACCGGCAGAGACTAGAGCTGCTACAAGAGAAGCTACAGTGAGCTTTTTCTATAATTTATGGACTAACAGACACCCACACAGAGTGACGTGAGTCTCTGCAGGTCGGAGTAGTGGGTGTTTCGAAAGGACAGTGGGTGTGTCAAAAGGTCTTGACTGGAAGACAGTGTCATGTACGTGGTTCTTCCTTTGTGATTTCTGGAAGTATCCCCTCAGACATCATCCTTACAGGACCATTGCGGATCCAGTACTCTGACAAGTGTTGTGCTATTAGGCAGCTAATGAGTAGCTTACCCAAAGCAAGTTCTTACAAGTACATATTTAATGCTGCAAGTCACAACTCCCTCTTGATTGTATTAGCTAGCATGTTACTACTGAGCTGATACACACACACACACACACACACACACACACACACACACACACACACACACCCCAACTGAGTGGGCTAAAATGCTGCTATTTTCCCAGTCAGATGGTGCATATTTGCATTGTTTACTGATGTAATTTCAAAACAGTGTGAGACCAATACAATACTTATAAATTGTAACTGCATTGAAATACTGTATGAAGTTATGTTCCATTTGCTAATTAAAGGTAATGGTCATGTCCTTGGGAGCTTTCGTAAAAATGTTTTGTACTGAAAGTGAATGTAAGATTCTGCTGTGGCGTCGGAATCTGTGGAGTCAGCACAGCACAACCTTTTTTGTCTCACTGTCTAACAGAGCATTTTTGGCCAATGGGAGTAAGCTTTTGGCACACCCACATCACCTTTTGTCACGCCCACACTTCTGGTCTGCAAAAACCTATAGTTTGCACACAGACACTGCCTGTATTTTAACCAGGTAGATATGCTCTCACCAGCTGTGTCATTAGAAATGCTTCCTTTATAGGTTTACAGTTAACAATCGCTAGGCCATTCACTGCCATGTACAATGTGTTGGACATCCTATATCTCATCATCACAAGTCAGTCTGTGACCACAGCACTGCTGTGGGCTGTATATGTTGACCCCTGATGAAGGACTACAGGGAGCATAAATTATGCATGACAGTGCATGGACCGCAGTCAGCAACTGTATAATATAAACCTGTGAGATGGGTTTATCTAATACATTACATCAAAGATGCAAAATGCTACAAAAAAAATCTTAATCATGTATGACACATCATTGCTTAAATGCAGACAATAATAATAATTATTTATTTATACAGTACCTTACATAAAACACGATGTTTTACAGAATATAGAATGATCAGAGATTCTGGAAATATGTATAAATTGAGGATACAACTTGCTCAATTGTTACTGTAAGTATGGTACTCTTGTATAAAATGATATTTAAGTTTTTTTAACTAAAAAGTAATTCTGTTTGTCACTGAGTGCAGAAAAAGTAAAACACGCTTGCCTTTCCTTGGAAGAATATAGAGCAGTGCAGTAGGGGGGGTAATTCCACAGATCTGGAATGCTGGTTCCGGAACGCTCCTGCTCTCCCACTAGACCGTTTACTGCATTAATGGCAGGCTGGCCTGTGTCAGAAGGGAAGTGTAGAGAAACACATGACCAAATACCAGGTATATCGCTTGCTAATGATCATTTCTGGATTTAGTGTAGGATTAGGAAACAGTATAGTTACAGGTTTGCCATGGCAGGTTTTTTTGCAGAAAATGACCATCTGATTGATGTACTTTGGACTTTTGTAATAAACAAAACCCACAAAAAAAAAATCTTGTTTTTGTGTGGATGGATGCAATCAGGTCCAGATTCCCAGCTAGGGATTTCTGTGGGCTTGTCTGTTCCTAACTTAAGTTCTCTTCATTTTTGTTTTCTTTCCCTCCAGGATCACTGCCTTGTCCAGGTAGAAGTTACTTCCCACATCAAGCTGCTGTTGAAGAGAGACTGTTAATATTCATGAGGATGTATACATGAATTTATGTATACACATGGGTGTGTGTGTGTGTGTGGGGGGGGGTGTGGGAGAGGTAATTAGGGCTATGATTATTATTTTAATCCAGCAGAAAACTCACTTTCTTATTTTCTGCCTTGTTATTACTTTGTGTGTGTGTGTGTGTTACAGAGAGAATGTTAGATTGTGGTTGAAACCAAGAAAATTAATTAATCTTCATTTTTAATGATCTTGTTAACACTGATGCCCGTGATAAAACAGAAAATTAAAAGTATTTCTATTGTATAAAACAAATTCTAATGTGGTGTTTTAGTGTTTCGTATCTAATAGGTCAGTGAGAAGGATAGTGGGCCTGAGATTGTCATGTCAACTAAGCAAACCAGTAGCTCATGTCATAAATGACTGAGTTGTTGGATTGCATAGTGTATTTTGAAGCAGATAGAAGCAGAGCTTGTTAAAGATTTGCAAGCACAGAAACAAGCTCAAAATATCCTTCCCTCGCCCTAGCCGTACCTCAAGTACGGCTCAGCGTGAAACTAGGACTTGTTGTAGGGTATTGTTTGTTGTTGCACTTATTGTTGTCCAAGATATATCTTAGATCTTGTACATGTTTTGCACTTCTAGGCATCAGCATTGATCCCTGTATTTCAACAGTATTCTAGTTCAATGGTATCTTGAACTCTAACCTACCTTACTGGCTTGGATACATTCTATGAGTAAATGATAAAGCACTTGTTAAGTTCGTTCTGGATAAGAGTGTCTGCCAAATGCAGTAAATGTAAAATACATCACTCAGAGACTGTGAGAAAGATGCATATTAAACATAGCTCATCACAACAGGCATGTAATGAGTCTTGAGGGGTAGATCCACTGTAGCATGTAGCCAACTGACATCATTCAGAAACATGCAGCAGCAGATCACAGGGACGGGCCTTAAATGTTATTCAAGTGTTTCACAGTGGAGATAATAGATGTATATGAATTTAACATGTTTATAACTAAAATTCAAATATTTCCTTCAGATTGAAGGGTTTTCACCTTCAGTTATTCAAGAGCAGTAGGTCTTTAATAACATTTGGATCCTGCGCAGTTTCGATAGTAAACATGTCAATCTGGATACCTTCACAAAACTCAAGATGGGTGGAATCATGACATTGCCTATATAAGTAATATCTATTATAAAATATGCCGTTATGGTCAGTTTCAGGAAGCAGTTTTACAGACGTAATCTGGGGTTGAGTTGAAAATATATTTTATTTTACTTTAAAATAATTAGCATCCATTAGAGTAAATAAATTCCCATATTTTATGGGTGAACCATATGCCATATATCATATCTTTTTTGGTATTTTCAGTGCATGAATTGTACAGTATAAAATGAACCACCTAGCTACTTAGATCATGCAAATCAACTTTTGCAAAGAAGTGTTAGTTTGTTAAAAAATGCATTTTGCTTTTCAACCACGCTGTGTCTCGTCCTTTTGCTTAAGATAACACAATGTTAATATCACCTGTTCATTCGTTAGTGTGCGGCTAATTTAATTTAGAATAGTTGAGTATTTCTGTGTGCGTTAAGTCATTGCATAATGACACATGCAATGTGGGTTCACACTTTTAATGCGGTAGTTTGTGTGAAAAATTGTACGCCCGAACAGGGACTTGAACCCTGGACCCTCAGATTAAAAGTCTGATGCTCTACCGACTGAGCTATCCGGGCTCTGAGGATCCCTGTTAGCCTACACCACAAATTGACCGTTATTTGGTATGTTGGTTACTGAGAAAAAAAAATCATGTAACTACAATAATAAAATACTAAACAACAATAATGTTGTACTATTAATAAAATTAAATACATAATTCAATAACTTGCACAGATAAAACAAATAACTACCTATTTCTGAATGTAAGTCTAGTAGAGGCAAAAAGTCTCACGCCTAATCATCAGCGATGTCAAATATTCAGACAAGTGGTCCAACTAGCTAAGATAGCGTTATATTAGCTGACTTATACCGATAAAACGAAAGACAAGGTCCAATTTAGGGAAGGTAGCTTTGCTAACCTAGGTTACTTAGGCTAGCTAGTTACCTCCCCGAATAAAGCATTCTCCTTATAACTAATGGGCACCGCTGAATTTTGGATATAGAATATAACTAATTATTTAGACAGCTGGATTATTTATATTATCAACTTGATGTACTGATTGTTTTTTCTTTCATTCCAACGTGCACATTTTCATAAACGGGTGCTTTGGCATTTGCAAATGGTCAGAGAATGTCGTAAATGAGCCGCGATCTTTCCAGAAAACAGCAACGCTTCATCCCAAATAGAAATTCCAAATCATTTATACCATATAGAGTAATGGGAATATCTACCTCAAGAAAGCCTTTGTTAAACATATCAACAGGTGGCTCCGTGGCGCAATGGATAGCGCATTGGACTTCTAGTTAATCATGGAAGGAGTGATTCAAAGGTTGTGGGTTCGAGTCCCACCGGAGTCGTCCTTTTCCAAATAAGGTCGATCATCTTTGCTTTTACAGCCTTGCACACATGACACTTCATGTTCTTATTAATTTAAATATATATGACCACGTATAATTAAAGATTTACAGAAAATGGTGTGCGCCGCTTTAAATTCCAACTGCGCATGTTTTCGGCTGGCCCACGTCGTTCCGCATTCAGAACGGGAAGTCCGGGCTGGAAGATTCTGGAAGTTCCGTCCGTTGGTTGTACAGGAGTACACTACTCGATGAGAAGAGAGGGCTCAACCCTGTATTCCACAGTAAAACCAGTAAGAGGTGTATTGGGGGGGGGGCGAAGCTTCAATTCAGTTGTATCTACAATACGTTGACTACTTAAAGCAGAAAGACCAGCTCAGCCCGTGTAGACAAGCTTGCTACGTTTTGTTTTAGAGGACCTCGCAAGCTAGCTTAGCTAGCTAACAAGTGTAGCCAAGCTAAGCTAATATAAGTTGGCTGGGTCATGTTTGCAAGCACTGTAGCTAAATAAACAAGTGCTAGCTAGTTAGCTTCATACGGTGTAAACCGTGTCACTGATTTTAACACTTCTGGTTAATTTCCTAGAAATAAGCTTTGGGTTTATACAATTAGCCAACATTGGCTAGCTAGCTACCATTTTTCGGAATGATAGCTAGATGAACATATGACTTGTGGCGATATGCTAGCCGGCAACCTCTTTTTTCACAAAACGGTTAACATTTAATTTACTCTTTAGCTAGTTAGGAAAGTTAGGTAGCTGCAATATTTTAATTAATTTTTGCATAGTTGTACCCTTCTTAAGATAGCATGTGGTTAGTTGATACTCATTAGCTTAGCTAAGTTAGGTTAGCTAAATTAACCTATAGGTTAAATGTTTGGCAAGGCGCTTCAGATAAGTCGAACACCAGGTGTCGTATCCGTAGTTTATACAAATAAATACATTGATTTTGTTTCAGTCAATAGCTTTTTTAAAAATATACGAATATTGTTTACAGTTTAATCTGCTGGTTGGCCACCATGGTGAAAGAGACTGGCTTTTACGACACACTGGGCGTAAAGCCTAGCGTTAGCCCTGAGGAGCTAAAGAAAGCCTATCGCAAGCTGGCATTGAAATACCACCCTGACAAAAATCCCACCGAGGGGGAGAAGGTAAGTGCCTGATGCCCTAGATGTGTCTCCATAACACATTCCTGTCACGTGTCATTGGTTTCGATATGAGATAATGTGAGACAGGAGGAATATTAGCCACGTGACTTAAATGTTTTAGGGTATTTGTATGGCGTTTCAGATCGTGTCAGTCATGTGATGATCCCGCTCATCTTGGTTGGTGCGTGTGTCTGTTCATGTACCTACAGTTTAAACAGATCTCTCAAGCCTATGAGGTGCTGTCCGATGCAAAAAAGAGGGAAGTGTATGATCGAGGAGGAGAGAAGGCCATTAAGGAAGGTGGGAATGGAGATGGAGGATGTGGCTTTAGCTCACCTATGGACATTTTTGATATGTTCTTTGGAGGAGGAGGTCGCATGCACAGAGAGAGGAGAGGTACGTGACTTTTTGTAGAAGGGTTGTTCTTTAGGTGGGGGTTGAGTACAGCTAATTTAGTTAAGTGTCCATCATGCAAGACACAGCAGAAGTTTATATCACACACTAAGGCTGCCATACTAGAAGGATGCATGTGATTATAAGGGGCTGTGTGTATCATCATTTTCAGGTGACAGGACTTTAAATTTGGCTTCCATATTATCCATCACATAATATTCTGTTATGGTATTCAAAGTGTATATGATTTAGCTATGGAAAATATTACCACAACTCTGGTGCCCTACTTATTAACTCAGTAATTAAGAAATATGATGTAATGATTTTGTTTTCACAGGGAAAAATGTTGTGCATCAGCTGACAGTGACTTTGGAAGACCTTTACAATGGGGCCACCAGGAAACTATCTGTTCAGAAAAATGTTATCTGTGAGAGGTGTGAAGGTAATGGAATAAAAAAATAGTAAAAATGTCTTTTTGTTGGAGGGAGATGAGATGGGGAGGGAACGTTTTGCAGTTTCATTTGCTACATGGTTTCTCTTACCTTTTTTAGTAAATTAGTAAATTTAGTCCTAGCTTGTTGGTAGGATTTCGTTGTCGTGAGTGGACTATCCTTTTTAGCAAGTGCATAATGCAAGTCATGTTCTGACCACTTCATTGTATGCATTTGATATTATCAGTCAACCTCAGAATGCCATAGGTGTGTGTCCATGTTGTTTCAAGCCAGCTTGTGTATGTGAATGGTCTGATGTACATGTGTATTAACGGGACACTCTTACTGCTCTCCCACCCCCACCCCCCCTCCCAGGACGTGGCAGCCGTAAAGGGGCCATAGAGCTGTGCACATCATGCCGGGGCTCGGGTGTCCAAGTCAGGCTACACCAGCTCGCCCCAGGCATGGTGCAGCAGATCTCCACCATCTGTGGCAGCTGCCAGGGCCAGGGTCAGCGCCTCAATCCCCGCGACCGCTGCAAAACCTGTGCTGGACGCAAGATCTTGCGTCAGAAAAAGATCCTTGAAGTGCACATCGATAAAGGTTAGGAGGGGAAGGGGTCAGGCAGCAGACAGAAACGGATTGGTTCTTATTTTACTGTTCAAGTTAAAATTTTGTTGATGTAAGTGGAATAATTTAGCAGGGATGATCTGTACATTGTAATTTCTCTGCCTTGTTTATAGCATGGGGTAAACCAGTTCCAAACATGTCATGTAGATATTTAAGGCACATAAACAGAATTGTGGTTAGTGAGTTTAGTGAGGACAGTTTTACTAAATGAAAGGAGGTTGTCTTTAACTGGCTAGATTATGTTTGTCTAACAGGGATGAAAGATGGACAGAAGATTGTTTTCCATGGAGAAGGGGACCAGGAGCCTGGTCTAGAACCTGGCGACATCATTATCGTCTTAGACCAGAGGGCACATCCCGTATTCACGAGGTCGGTTTGGGGTTAAAACGTGTGTGGTATATGGTAGCTTTTAGTAAACTTCTCTGTAGGAAAATGCACAGGCCTTCAGTTATTTCAGCAGGCCATTAGGGCTCGTTGAAATAGTCTTAGGCATTTATTGTGTTTTAATCCTCTATGATTTAAAGTGTGGGTAATGGCTGCTGTGCATTTTTTATTTATTCATGGATGACACGAGAGCTAGAGTTCATATATCATCATAACCAGCTTGTGCATTTCATGCAGACAAGCAGAGGACCTGTACATGACCATGGAACTTCAGCTTGTTGAGTCATTATGTGGTTTCCAGAAACCCATCAAGACACTAGATAACAGAACTCTCCTTATTACTTCTCATCCAGGTGAACATTAATATTGTTGCATTCTAGTGTGTACATTTTACAGATGAACAAATGACTTTTGATAGTGAATAAAGCAAATATGTTACACTTCAGCATGCGTTTGTTGGCTTGCCGTAGCAGGAATATACTTCATTCATGTTTTTGTTGAGCAGGCGAGTTAATCAAACCTGGAGATAAGAAGTGTGTGCTGAATGAGGGAATGCCCATGTATCGTCGACCATTTGAGAGAGGCAGACTCATCCTCCTCTTCAGCGTGAGTGTAAAGATGATGGAGTGTTGCCACCAATTTTTCTGTGTGATGCCAAAACGTCAGCATGTTGAAATGTTGTGGTGTACACATACATATTCATCATTACAAAATATTTTTTTGCTGTGTTTTTTTAAATAGTTAAATTTTTTTTGTTTGGGGTGTTTATTTTTTTGTTATAGAAATCCTATAACTCACGTTACTTATAAAGTTGCAATCCCTGTGTAAAGAAATATTCCCTATTTTCACATGTGCAGACATGATGGAATATGTAGAATCAAAATGAGACAGCCGTCTGTCCACTAGCTCAAACCATATTTGACAGTTTTTCACATAAGAATAGACATGCTAACATGACAGAGGACGGAACTTTGATACGGCTGGATAGAAAACACTGCAGAAAAGGGAGTTGCATTATAGGAAATTCTAACACTTTGTGTACTGTAAGTAGAGTACAAATTAAATGTGCACTGTATAGAGTAATACCTGTATGCTCTGTTCTTGATTATTTTAATCATCAGGTTGTCTTCCCTGAGGCAGACTTCCTCCCTTTAAACAAACTGAAGCAACTGGAACAGTACTTCCCTGACACACGTGAGAAAGGTGAACCGGACAGCATGGACGATGACCTCTATATTTACGCAGACCTTGAGGATTGTGACCCTGCGCGTGAACGACGCCATTATCACTACATAGAGGAAGAGGATGACTTCCACCCAGGTGGAGGGGTACAGTGCCAAACCTCATAGGGCTTCCATGGCTCTAACCACATTTCTCTCCACCTCCACCCGCCATTCTTTGCTCCTGCTGCATAGTCGATAATTGTGGAAGAGAAAGTGTTGAGAAGGATGCCAAATCCCATTTTCTCAGTCAGTTAACTTTCTCCTGAAAAGCCTCTGGCTGAATTATTAGACTCTTTTTAACTTTTGTGACTGGAAGAAGCCGATTTCTTAAAATGAACACTCATGAACAAGTTTACGATCCAAAGTCTTTTAGAAAGGTAATTATTGACAGGATCTGTGAGGTGTTCACAGTGGCTGTGGTACAGAGTTGATAAAATCTCTAATATGGATGCTTGGTGTAAAGTGTACGATGTTTTATGCTGTGTTCAAATGTCTGTGGAGTATCCCATCGCAGTTGCCGTAAGTGAAAGCAAATAGCTGACTCTTCAACACGTGATCTTACGACGACAGCCACTGCAAAACCTTAAGCCGTGTTCTGTTCTTGCCATTTTGCCAACACCTGCACCACTGTTTGTGTATGTGCTCTGCAATGTGCCATTTTAATGCCGAATGTAAAGATCATACACTGGTGACATGGGAGCCATGCTACTTTAAAATATACAACAGCAAAAAAAATTTCAGCTGTGTATACATATTGTTAACTGTTAAGAGGCCTCAGCAATAGGCAGTGGTCAAAAAGTAACCTAATTTTGATTGTTTATTAGACAAAAATCATCAGTAAAAGCCTTATTGCTGTTTTGAACAGCACACTGAATAGAATGAAAACGAAAAGGGTGCAACATGCATATTCAGAACAGGGTCAGCACTGTGGTGCGTGTATTCCAAGACCACATTTGTAGTAGAGTTAACATGAAGTATGAAAACAATGGTAATGCACACTATTTACTGTAGTTTTTATTTCTTGATAATTTTTATTCTGCTGCTTATTGTACCCCTGCTGTTTGTTGCTTGCGAAATGTATCTAGCTGTCTAAAGTCCCACGAACCACCCTTTAAAATTAAATTAACAGATGTTTTACCCTTTTAATCTATCAAAAAGGGTAGTTTTTTGTTGTTGGGTTTTGGGGAAAATTGTGTGTAAATAGGTGCCAGAAGCAGCTAGAAAAACACCCTAGAAAGATGCACGTGATGGCTGCTGGAGCACTGTGCAAAAGTTGTTGCTATGAAAACATGTTGTTATGGGTGTTTTGCATGTCCTCTTTGATACAGGGGTAGTTCTAGGACATTGCTTCTATTTTCAATAAATGCTGTATACTTTTGTATTTTGGTTACAGCAAAATTCAGCAAAAAATTAATTTCCCCCATACCCCAAAAGTAGTTCATTGAACCACATGTGTCTTAGTATTAGTGTCTTGTGAGGCTCATTTTACCCCAATTGTTTTTGGGTAAAAGTCTTATTTTTACTGCTTTAAAGAATGTCAAGATGCATACTTGTTTAAATAAGCAATTTTGTAGCAGTGATCTTAATAAGTGTATGCCCAAAGAAGAATCATATTGTTATTTGAATAACTTGCAACATCCCAGTAAAATTTGGCCTTCAAAAGAAAGTGATCCCAGTCATCTGAGATGCCAAATATTGGCAGTGCTTAGCTACACAGTGTAGTTTTGTTCATTTTTATAAATTACGGTAAGTCATACTAGCCACATGTCCTAAACAACAACAGAAAGTCTATGTAACATTGGTCAAAACGAAATGCAGTTTAAGACAAATGTCTGAAGATTTGGGCATGTATTTATGGAAAAGATTTTAGTAGCTCGCAGTACTTGCTAGCTAGATTAACCTTTCAGCTCCAGTGTGTTTTTTTTTGTTTGTTTGTTTAAAAAAAAAAAAAAAAGGTCATACATGAAACAGGCTGATGGAGTACATTTGGTATAAGTGAAAAATTGTGTGCATTTTATGTGTTCTGTTAAGTGCCCAGTATTTGCTTGGTTGTCAGTATTTTTGAATTATGACCTCTAAATTACATTTACGTTATGACTATAACCTGTTAACTGAAATGGAAAAGTTTTTGGATACATTGAGTTATTTTTACATGTGTAGATGCATTTGCACAATAATTATAAAATGAGTTATTTATTAGTATAATTTTTCTATGATGTTTAACTGATGAATATAATCCTATCTTCTAAAACATGATTAATTTTATCACAATATAGCAAATTTATGCAACAATGAGACAAAATAATTTTACCTTTCATAATGACATGCTCTTTTTTCATTAATTTTTATCTGAAGTCTTTAAGGTCTTGTTTTGTCTCCAAATATTGATTACAAATTCTTCACCTGTGAGGCCTTACTAAATATGTGTAAAGGCAGTCCTAGCTCGGTGTTTTGCAGCAAAGGACACACATTCAGACTCAGTGGGATGCTGGCTTTTTTGGTCTTCACTATGCCCTGGGTCTCAGGAAAACAATTGCTTTTTTCATCGTGTTGGAGAGCTGAAGGGCAAAAGTACTTTTCTGAATCTGTGAAAAGTATGGTTGTTGTCTAAGTGCTATATTAGAATCAGTTTTATTTGGCCCAATAATGTAGATGTTGTACTTTTAATTTATGAATTAAACTCTCCTTTACCTGCATTTTCCAGGGTCTCTTGGACTCATTTGAACAGGTGTGAAATTATGTGGAGCTCAGTATTTAACTTTGTAGATCTGAATATTTTAGTAACCACACAAGTAGCCAGGGCTAGTTACCCAGCTATTTTTGAGGCAAACAAAACAAATGGCATGGGAAAAGTGAGTAGGAATAGCAGGCCTTTATTGAACCATAGAGGAATCGAACTGAGAAACCATGGCAACCTGAGAATGAACCAGGCCTCAAGCAGCTCAATTTAAAATTCCACCATGTACATGTTGCACCGAAAATGCAAAACACTACACTGTAGTTTCAAAATGTGGTTAGAGTTCAGTTACGACTAGATCAACTGGACAGCTCAGTGGTGTGTTGGCAGTTTTTCACATAACATGCAGGGAATTTTATTTCATTGTACTTCAGATGTTTTTATGCTTGTTCTGTCAATAGCCATGACAATAATCCAAATAAAACAATGTAAAAAAGTGCTTTATAATGAATTGAAAACAAACCCATTTTCACTAACAGCAGGACAGCAATATCACTGCATTTACCAATGCTTTATTTCACTTGAATTTACATAGTAAAGTCACCTTAACCCACTGTCCATAAGTGAGAACATCCTTGACAGTGTCTATGATATTTGAACACCAAAACAAATTACACACACAGTATATTCCCATTGTCACATAACCAAGGTTGCATGCATGTGTTGGGTCAAGTGTTAAAACACACCAAGCCATCACACCAGAATTATACTAAAATAGAAATAGATTTGACTACATGGACACATCAGAATGTTCATTAGCCGACATAAAATTCATAGTAACCTCTCCAGTCTTAGGCTTTGTGGTAAACTCTGCACAAAAAAGATCATTCTCTTATCATTTTCATAATTCATTTGGTTGTTTGGTTCTATGTTGTGAACCCTTACTGGGGAGCTACAATTGGAGACCTCACTGGTTGAACAACCCCAGTTCTTTCATATAATCCAGGTAGAAGCACACTATATGTTTCTTCACTTTATATGAACGAAACCACTGTTGACTAGAGAAACCAATACACAGAGTAAATGTGTAGTGTCATAAGGCTACTGGCATGCAGGTTCCTATATGGACGACACTAGAGATCCCTTCACAAAGAATAGGTCACTATGCTCATGCAGTTTTTCCTAAGAGAACACCTTAGATTACATCTTTCCAAAGTCAAATCCATCTGATGCCGAGATCTCATCATCTCTTTGCTGTCCGTCCTTGGCTTAGGACCTTTGCTTTAGTAGCAAGGTTGTGTGAAGCCTCAAGGAATCTGTAGCCTAGATTAAACTGTCAAGCTGTAATCGAGTGTCACAGCGCAGTTCTATCATATCCAAATTACTTTATACTTTTCAGTAACACACTTCAATGGGAACTAAGTGGTGAATTTCATCACGTCTTTAACTTCCTTTCTTTTAGTGTAGGAGGGTTTGTTGGTAAAATATATAATTGACCTTCATTGTTACTGAATGGAAGACTTTCATGTCACACTAAGCACTGACGCATTAGCTGCAGAGACCTGTATGTACAGGGGTGCCCCAGGATCAGGACTTGGAACCACTACACATATATAGACTATATAGTGCACTGAGCAAACACCTCTGAACAGAAAAGCTTCAAGGTTTCCAGAGCTTCAGTAGACCGTCCTCACTGTAGGTGGCGATAAGGTTCTGGTGAGGATGATGAGTTATGCCAATCACATCTTTCTCATGCACCTGCAGAAAGGGACACAGGACAACAGAATTTCAGGACTGCACATCTTTAATATGCTAATGAGTTGTTTCAGGTTAGGTTTTAGTTTAAGTGTATGTAATAAATTCATTTCATTATATAACTGACATCTCGGTGATTTTCATGTATAATCTGAAGTGGAATCTCGATGTGGCTACACCGATTAAGGCTAACCTCTTAGAAGATTTTCAATAGATTCTGGTTATGTCAGAAACGGTGTCTCTTAACATCTGCAATAAAATTTCAACTGAATAAGTCAAAATTTTAAAATACAGTATCTTTTCAGAAAAAGAGAAACCTAATAATACCTAAATCTAAAAAAAACCTAAAGACTAAAAGACGACCAGAGAGGCAGAAGCTAAAGAAACAAAGCTTTCCGAATCATCCCTTTAGAGTGATTATGAAAGCTTAAACCTGGGAATATGGCAGACATCTGTAGGCAGGCCGTACCATCAGAGACCTCTCCAGCTTGCCAGTGATGGTGCTGAACGAGTAGAGAACGTAGTCCTCTCCCACGCAGTAAATCCACTCCCCACGAGGAGACAGGGTGCTGCATACAAAGTCTCCTCCCTCCCTCGTGCCTGAGCTAAAGCTCCTCAGCACCTCGGAGGGTTTGGTGGAGGGAGGGAGAGAGGAATATACAAAGAGGGAGCAAAAGAGCAGATGGAGAGGAAGATTGAGGAGGAGGAGGAGGGTTAAGAGAGCGAATGAGTCAGCCAGCAAGCGGGAAAAGGAAGGGAGTGGGAGAGACAAATGTCTACGTGTCCAGGGTTTAGACCAGAAAGCTTCTAGCCAAACAAAAGCTGAACCTTCGCAACTTTAGACCATTCTCTAAAAATGTTAACTTTCTGAATTACAGCTCTATAACTTGATAGAATTTTGGGTTTACTGTGATTATTTTCAGTATTAACTATTTGCATTTGTGAATGCCAGAATCCATCCAGAAGTATTATATAATTAGTTCCAATTATTCACATCAGCACCTGGCATCTGTAGTTGGCTTGGCAGAGGAGAGTTCCTTATGAAAATCAATGGCTTTAACAGCATAAACTGCTGAACTTTATATGGAATATTGAAATATGTATAGTGAAAAATGGATGGTAGATGGTTATTGTTGAGTTGTTACCTGGCCGTGGATATTCATAACGACCACTGTGTTAGTCCTGTTACACACCACAAAGTGTTCAGGGTTCTTGGGCACAAGAACGACATTGTTAACCGTGATGTCTAAGCCTTCAGGGATGTCTGGTGTTTTGATGGTGCGGATGCATTCCACAGTCTTCATGCTCCAGATCTGAGAATGAGGCATGTTATTAGTGAGTAGTGCAAACAGTATGACAGACTACATGTTTAGTCAGTAAATCATGACAGATATGGAAATAAAATGCAGGTTTACCTTGACAGTACCATCTGCTGAGGCGCTGATGACATATTGGCCATTGTGTGAAAAGATGATGTCATTTATACAAGAGATGTGGCCTTGAAACTCCTTCAACATCTTTCCTGATTTTAATCCATGGAGTCTAAGAAATTTTAGTGGTTAGAAGGCATACTATCCGTACGTCTCTCATAGAATTCCACTCTTTTAATGACTCTTAAGGGGCAAAATCATAGTAAGTCAGCCCTGAGTACCGTACAACTTTCCAGCTTTAAAAGTTGCAATGCTAATTATGCAATTATTCATTCTTCATTATTAAATACTGTAAATGAAACATGGTGTAATAGTGATTAGGAAATCTTAAAACTGCAAAATCCAAAAAGGCTCACCTTTTTCTGAGGTTTATTGAAAGCACCAATTACTAGGAATATTTTTTCCAACATGCACAACCCTAGAATGTACAGCACTGGAATGCACAACCCTAGAATGTACAGCCGATACTATATAGCATACATACACCTGCCCTTGGTAAACACCATAGCATGATCAAAGGAAAACCCCTAAACATATATGAGAAAGACATTCTATTATGTATACATAAACATATTGCTGGACACATGATGCATAATGAGACTGAACTGACACCCATACATTAGCATGTGCTGCCTGTCTGGCACTAGTGTCTCCTCTCCTCCCCTCCTGTGCTGTCTGAAGCGAAAAGCCAATCCAATGCAAGTGAGGGGGAGTTTTTGTTTGACAATAAGAGTCTAAATCACACACAGTTCTGCCTGCCAATTACCCCTCTTCTCATTCTCTCTCTCCAAGCAAGTGGCAAGACATCTGCATCCATCACCTCATGTTTGCCTGGATACTTGAGATAGGAATAGAAACACTTTATGGGCTTCTCAATTTACCTTATTCAGCGCCCCTCTCTCTCTCTCTCTCTCTCTCTCTCTCTCTCTCTCTCTCTCTCTGCATGTGGAAAATCATGCCATCCTACACCCACACAAGTGCAGTCTGTGAGCCCAGCACTCACACTGCAGAAGCGCCGCAGTCAGAGTGGTTAGGCAGGGAGAAGGAACGTGGAGGGAGGGAGAGAGGTGTGGGAAACACTAGGTGCAAACATGCTTGAATCTCCCTAATGATGCTTCACGCCGAGGGGCTGATCCATCTTAACTCCCACTGCATTTCTGATCTATTTGACATGGACACACATCGGTCTTGGGCACTTCCTCCAGTCAGGTGCCGTCAGGCCACTGATGCAAGACCCCAACTAGGTATTTCTCTCTGTCAATTCTATAATGACTAATAATGAATTCTCTTTATTCCAAAAATGATTTTTGTTTAAATAAAACTGATGCTACAATCATGGCAAATTTTGTTTCTGCTCTTTAAACTGAAACTGGAACCTGTCACATGCCTTTCTTTTTGTTAATGTCCACACAACAGCGTTTCTTTGAGACCTAAATGCGCAATGCAGAAATGTCAGAGGTGGACTAACTTAACGAAGGCGAATACGACTTGAGTGCTTTGCCTTTATGACTGAGCGAGTGATGTGGAAACCAGCCCCACATAAGGCACCACAACACGCTCTACCACCAGCTGCTATGCTTGCCGACGCACCTTGCAGCAAAACCTGTGCCGAGCAGCCAGACCTCCGAAAACGAGTAAATGTGGCGTTCACACAAGCGCCACGCAGAGAGCAGAGAGAAGCAGGCCATTAGGATGGATGAAGCCCAGCTCATGGCAAGATGCAGACCTGTGCTGTTAAGTCTGAGCGGTGAGCATGGAAGTGTGTGGGTGCAAAACCTGATGGTGTGGTCGAAGGAGGCACTCAGGAGCTGACTGTTGTCCCTGCTGAAGGAGAGGGAGGTAACGGCCTTGCTGTGGGCACGCTCGAATTTGCGCAGGCACTGACCGTTGTGGATCCTCCACAGCTGGAGGAGAGCAAGAAGCTGGCTGAGAGCTCACAGTGAGCAGGCATCTTCTGACAGAGCCCCGACCCTCTCTTGGTGTTTCCTTTTACTTCATTCTACACTTGTGCTGTGAAACAGGCTGCGGTGTTTTAATCGCATGTAATACGTCAATATAACAGACCCATACTGATCTTTTGCCTTTTCTAAACATTCAGCTAAATCTAGATTGTACAGAGGAGAAACCACGTTTAGCCATACCGGCTGTACCTACTTTAACACTAGGCATGATGTTTCACTACCTTCAGGTACAGTGCTGGTAGAAGGAGTCAACCCACACATGTAATTAAATGCTGCATGATTAACCAGATTAAAAAAAAAATCATTTATTTGTCAGCAGTAATTAAAAGTAGCCTGCACACACTTCATTCCCCCTGTGACGAGTGATTAGAGCTCTGTTTGCTAGCGCGAGCACCAGCCAACCTTGGCTTGGCTGGTGCTGATTTTTGATGCGTGGTAAGCAGTACTGGGCTCTGCAGACTGTGTCTGACTGTAGCAGACTGTGTCTGACTGTAGCAGACTGTGTCTGACTGTAGCAGACTGTGTCTGACTGTAGCAGACTGTGTCTGACTGTAGCAGACTGTGTCACTCTAGCAGACTGTGTCTGACTGCTACAAAGGCGTAGTGTTCGTTCTGCTGTCTTTATTAGTGCTTAAATGACACCAGGAGAAAAGCCAATGTGGTAGGGTAATTTAGTGCCTTTGAGTATTTTGTTATGGAGGTGTTTGCAGCCTAGGTTGGTCTGCAAGCTTTGGTCTGGATTTGGTTTGGATCCACACCTGGATTTTTCCATCCTGGGCTCCAGAGGCCACCATCTCTGAGTCATGACTCATTGCCAGACAAAGCACTGCCTCGTCCATCTTCATGAAGTTATCCTCAGCCTGGTACTTCAGATCCTAGAAGCCAGACACACACACACACACACACACACACACAATTGCATACCACTACCACACGAGCCAGCATGGGTGGTTACTTTTTGACTTATGCTGGAACATGAGTCAAGTAACAGGAATACTAGAAGCTGCCAGATTATTAGATGTACCTCCTATCATCACACAAATTGCACACTGCTACAAGTCATACACTATGTAATTACACAATGTGGTACAAAAAAAGAAAAGAAAAAATAAATCAGGCAGATCAGAGTTCCCACCATCACTTAGGTGTGGGAATGCATAAAACGTGGCCTTAGTGACTTTGAACATGGCATGAAAGTTGACAGTTTTAGTTGTTCTCAAATGGCTGTCATCCTGGGACTTTCATGTACAACAGTTCCAAGTGGGTACCAATAAAGAAAAAACTAAAACCACTAGTGGTCAGTGAACAGAAATAATCTAAATAATCAGGCATTAAAACTGGACCACTGGGAAATAGAAAAAGTTCCACAGTTGAATGAATCATTGTTCCTTTGGCATCCATGGAGGCCAGTGAGCCATCCTGTTGGGTGTCAGCAGTGCATGTCAGCAGTAGTGTGATTTTGGGGGGGGGGGGGGGGGGGGACATTTTGACCCGGATACTCACTGAAACATTTGAATAGCAGGGTTTACGCGGACATCCCAGCTGCTCAAATTCATGCTTTCATAGTTAGTGTATCCTCACATATGGACAATTCCAGCATCACACAGTGTCATGTCAGCAAATGGATTCATCTGACTTGATACTTCCTGGATCTCAACTATATTGCCAGTCTTTTGGTACAAAAATTTCAAAAAAGGCATACATGAAGAAGCAAATTCATGCTGCCAAAAAGACATGCATGAACAATACAAAAAAAAAATCACTGTATTTGAATCAGAAAATATATGACCCAAATGGCTGAATCTGAGAATAACATGCCATATTTTTACCGTCTGCTTTGGGTGAGTAAATATTTAAACACATTTTAGTAATCCTGACAAATCCAGTGGTGCAACTAGGGTTCTGACTAGCTACGCCTTTTAAACTTTAAAAATACCTTTACCTGTATAGTACCTCATACCATGCAGTGACAATAAACTACTTATCTCTTTAAATACACCACATCAAACTGAGAGTGTTTTCATGGGCATTATACTGTAAAAGCTACATTGTAGAAGTCGGGCAACGTTATTTTTGGATGCCAGTGGGTGCTGATGTGCAGCTCTGGACGTCACAGAGAGCAGAGGTGACCCATATTCTACATCTCATAGGGTTTGACTTTAAGCATGCACACTCCTGAGAAAAAACATTAGCTACTACTAAATGAGGAAACTTGTTTTTCCTACTCAACAATGGGTGCAGTTCACCCACACAAGCTCTCCCTCCTCAGGACTAGGAGGTCATGTTAATTAGCAGATATCAGAAGGGCCCAAACACATGGCCATGTTAATGGGATGAGTTTTTATATGCAAATTACACATTGCATAGTTGTTTGCGAAATCCGTAATTTTCTCTCAGATATGCTGATTTCAAATTCAAATTTTTGTGATATTGGTACATCCAGTCATACCAAATAAATGCAAAGGAGTTTTTTCCCCCCTGAATTTATGCTTTCAATGTTTGGCAGACACCTCATCCAGTGTGATATATGCTTATAAATGTTACCATATTTGTGTTTTCCAGGTGAATTAGAGCAGTCCCTGCTCAAGTTTGTATGTGCTTCCTGTGAAGTTCTTGAGAAATACTGGCCTGTACACCTGATTCAATTTAGAAACTAAATCTCCACTATTGAGACCAGCTGTGCCACAGGCAGATTAGTGCTTATATGAGGAACACCTAGCGATCCCCAGCACACTCAAGGCCAGGCACCACAGACGCACCTTACAAATTTTACCCGTCTCGAAGTCCCACGCCTCGATGTAGCCATCTACAGAGCCCGTAATCAGGTACTGGCCGTCTGGTGTAAACCGTGCACACTCAACATGGGACTTTGGACCAAACTGTAACACAGGCACACACACAATGACAAGATATGACCTATTTATGAACTTACCTCTTTAATGATCTTCCAAAGGTAAGTCCCAGTAGACAGCAGCATCAACGTGATTACACTTCATAAATAGTCCATGGTGTAATATGTTGAAAGTAATGACAATCTGCATATTTATTGACTGAAGAACCACTACTTCACTGTGGGCTTTATGGATATACAAGCCTAAGGATCAAATTTAGCAACTGTGCATCATTAGGGAAACTACAGCACGGCTTCCGACATTAACGGTCCGGAAGTGTGTGGGCAAGAAATCGAACGATACTGCGCAAACACCAGCCACCATACGCAGTGCATTTATGTACGACCTCCATATGCAACGCCGCAGCATGTTCTAAAGGTTAGTCCTGTCTGCGAGGGGACCGGGCAGGGTATTGGGAGACAAAACAAGACGGATTTGTCATACCCTGAGCCAGACCCACTGCCGTGCCGACATCAATTAGGACACGCAGCATGTTGGTGCGGGCCTGGGAGCAGGGGGCATGAGAGAGGGGGCCTTGGGTGTTCAAAGCAATTACACGCACGGCTGTGTGTGTGTGTGTGTGTGTGTGTGTGTGTGTGTGTGTGTGTGTGTTTGTGTACGTGCATGCAGTGTGCTAAGCAAGCCATCTTCCGCACCCTGTATGACATGTCTCTGCCTCATGGCTCATCACACATGGGAACCACATGCTTTGCACTGTCCTGTTTTCTGAATAGGAACAGTTGTCAACTGTGTAGGTTTTACGTCTTAAACTAGTCCTAGAACAGTCGGTGAGGACATTTATTAAGTCAGCTGAGCCCTTGCATCGAAAAACCATACCAGCCATGTCCCTTTTGTGTAATCAGTTATTTTAGTTTTTAAATTTTGTACAACCTGAAATCACATAAAATGCTAAATATGCTTTATTTGGGCTTCCCAAATACTTAATTCCTGTGGGCAGTATGCATCGTTGCAAGGATTCAGTATAACATAGCAAGAATTGACATACTGTTGATCATAAAAATATCTCCCCTTGGGCTTTGTCTGCAATTATGCACTATGTAAAACTTTAAATGAAAGCTGTTTTCACTACCACATTGCTGAAGGCCTGTGATTCTTCATCACTGAGACGAGATGAATTATTCAATCAGTTAATCTTTCATTACCATCCTGCACACAGTTCTACATACCCTCATGATTCACTCAACAATATTTATTGTAAAACAATGGACTTTTTAAATATTTCAAACATGATGACTGATAACTTTGCTGAAATGAACTGCGTTTAGTTTGTCGATATGCTCACCAGTTATAATACAAGTTTGCAATCATATTACAAAGGACCAGCCTGTCCAAGCAAAACGATGAGGAGGAAAGACTTGCGGACCATACACTGTATGGGTATGTTGGCACCATTCCATGTAAGGCATCTTGGCATTTTTTGGGTGATGCAGCCCATAAGGATTAGAGGAGTCTGGAGGCACAAGTACTCATGGCCAGGCACTGCGAGAACTTTGGATTGGGAAAGGTTTGTCCCAGCTGGACCCCTCCGGCACCAGGGCCCGATTACGCCAGTCACTGTGGCGGTACCTTAATGAGATGGCTGAGCTGAGTAGGGAAACGCTCGCCCTCCAGGTCCTTCATCACAGCCTTGCCTCTGAATAGGTCGATGGACATTCCCGGAGGCAGAAGACCCTGGTGCTGCTGCCACTTCAGAGACTGGAGGAGGATGGGGAGAGAGAGGGAGGTAGGGAGAGAGAGAGAAAGTTGTGGAGAGAGCAGGAAGAAACAGAAAAGGGAGAACAGAATAAAAAGGTATTGGGAGAAATGACTGGCATTAGAAGAGAGGGGACTGCACCCATGCATTTTTTAGAAAGTGGTGTTAGAGCAGGGATTTTCAATCCAGTCTGTTTTCAATGTCTACCAACTTCCAACGCACCTCAGGCAGGTACTCAAGGGCTGTACAATGTTGAATACTTGGCTCAGGAGCGATAGGAGATCACAAATAAAAATGTGGACTGTCTGGGGGCCCATGAGGCTTGAATTGAAAACACCTGCATTAGATCCCATTTAGATCCCATGGTAAAAGAATGGACAGGGGGAGTTGAAGAGCTCCTGTTAAGTTGTACCAGTAAGAGTAGATACTAGTCTTGAAGCATATGATGAAATAAATCTGCATGTTCTAGATCCACATACCAACACGGCTAATGATCCAAACTGCCTTAGCGCTTTGGTCTCCTGTAACCTGTAGAGGGCGCCCTCACATAGACGACCCTATGCAGGAAAGACAGCAGCTTAACTTAGCTTCATTCCCAGGATTCAAGATGATATAAAGACAATATGCAACTGTGTGACTGAACAGCTCATTAAGGCTATTCCAAGCTAAATCTTTTCAGATTCTTTAGACAAATAAATTATGTTTCGCCTTTTAAAAATCATCTAAATGCAACCAATAAGATCAAAGATTTGATTAAAACAGTTTGGAAACAAATGACGGATATAACAAATCCAGTCAAACCTACCTGTCCCAGCAGAGCCATGAGGCGAGAGGGTGGGACCACAGTGACCTCACCAGCCAATGCCTGAGCAATAGCCAACCTGCGTTTCTCTTTGCTGCTGCCCTCTGGGTAAGCCTGGAAAGCCATAGTGACCAGAAGGAAATGATGTAATGACTGGGATTACCTGTGCATAGAGCTTTCAGACATTGTGATTGTCTTATTACAGCATTTTTAAGGTGTGGCATATTAGTATATTTTTAGGAAATTTTATTTTTCTTTTAGCTTTTTTTTTTTTTTGTGTCTGTAACAGATTTCTCTGTGCCTCCAAACATTCCTTGAACATTTTTGCTAAATCAGTGTTTCATAATAATGAGCTGTCAGTGAATCCATTACTTGTGCTGTTTTCTCTGGATTCCTACCGTTGTTTTATTTAAGTCTTATGTCTAATCTATCTATCGACTCTATTTTTGGTCTTACACAAGTATGTAAAGCGGACCAAACATATTTGTATCTGTGTATTTGTATTTAAACTGTGATTCAGAGGTGATCCTTAAAGATCCTATATGCATCCATGTCATTTAATCATAACTCTCCGAGTTTGTTATCAGAGCAGCGAAACTGGCCTGCTTCGGGTCAAAGTTGGGGCCTGTGAGCAGGGCTTCCAGCCTGGCATATCGCTCAGGCTGGGTGTGTTTCAGCATGATCAGAGGGTCCGTCTGAGCCAGCAGACAGTGGGCAGCTCCCGTCTCCTTCAGCTCAATCAGCTCCAGGACCACCTGCCGATGCACACAAACACCACCCCTCTGGATGTGAGTTGGTGCGACTAGCGCATTCCTGCAGGTGCTGGGATAGCACCTTGGATGATTAGCCTTATTTCACTGCTTTTCAATGAATAAGATGCATCTCTGGCTTTTGGAAAGTAACAAATAAGACACTTAAAACACTTTTTAAAAATGGTTATTTCTGAATTTGAACAGTTTGCATCAAAACTGGCTGCAAACCCGATGAATTCATCACACAAGTTGCTAGGTACTGTTACAAATTAAATTACATATCTAGTCAATATCCAGCTTAATACCTGACAATCATGCATTTACCAAAGCAATGTTATTGTATTTCTAACAGTATCACACATGCAGTATTATACGAATCTCCTACCTGTACTCTTTTGTAAGTCGCTCTGGATAAGAGCGTCTGCTAAATGCCGTAAATGTAAATGTACTCCTAACACGGAGTATTGTAGGAAGTTATCTACCTGTTCATAGAGATCAATGAGTAGCTTATCAGGAAGTTTGAGATACTGGATAGCAAGCAGCACGATATCCCAGTGCCCGTTGTTAACGTCCGCGATGAAGCTCTCGATGCTGTCAACGGTGTGAAGCGACACCGTCGTCTCCTCTTGCAGCGTCGCCAGCGTG
Organism: Electrophorus electricus; assembly: GCF_041902795.1. NCBI lineage: Eukaryota > Metazoa > Chordata > Actinopteri > Gymnotiformes > Gymnotidae > Electrophorus > Electrophorus electricus. The sequence continues at coordinate 27,137,935 of NC_137501.1, read as the reverse complement.
CGATGCAAGTTGTTCTCCTTGAGATATTGCATGATCAGACGAATTACGCTGCGATGAATCAACACATCTTGTCAGTTAAGTGAGTAATTTGCAATCGACGTAACTGTGTGGGCGTTAAAAAAACTGTTTTATGGATGCCAAGTGACGCAATTAATAGCCGACACAGCAGTCTACATTTTAAATGAAACGCCTGCAATTTAAGTAAGCTATTCAGTCTGTCTCACAAATAAGAGACATGAAGCGAGAGAATTTGCATTCGAATGATTTAATTCTACAAGCAACTTTTAACACGGATATATTAAATCTAATGACTCTTAATGACTCTGCGGCAGTAGCTGTTTGCAATATAAAAAAATGGACATTGCAGAAATTGTTCAGTGCAAATGTGTTCAGAAGAAGGCACTACACTAGCCTTACTGACTGACCTGTAAAATATTTTTGAAACATATCTAAATAACCTATCTTGCCTTCGAACCGTCACTCACACACACACAAAACGATTTTTAAAATGTTGACCTATTGTAAAGCTAAACGTGTGGCATATCTGAGACACGGACGGCGTGGGCAGTGCCTGCGCTATTATCGGTAGGTGTTACTTACTCGGCGGATTCCACCTCCAGGTCCATGGCTGGAAGAGTCTGGCAGCCAGGCAGCCTGTGCCCAGATTTACCAGCGGCGCTCGCCTTGTGCTGATCCGCTACCACGTGAACACGATGTGGCCGTGACCGCCCAGTACACGTGGTGTTGTGTTCAGTTTGACTGAGAGGCGTCTAGGTCCCCATCGCTCTCTAAACGGTGCAGTTTTGAAGGGGGTGGGTGTATGACGCAAGCGACCAAGGCAAATAATACCCACTTCCCGAGTTGCTAACAGGTGTCCAGTACACAAAATCTGATTTTAAAAACAAAGAATTAACACATTGTATTCATTCAGTGCAAAATAATAATAATAATAACAATAATAACATTACTGTTATTATTATTATTATTATTATTATTATTATTATTATTATTATTATTATTAAGAGCAGCCAAAATATTTTAGCACACTTTTCTGACAAACTAAAAGTGCGAAAGCCAAACTGCAAGTTGCCATGGGGTCGCTGTCCAAGTGCTGAATTCCAAGAAGGATCCCAGCCCACGTAGTTCCGTTTTTCCCTTGACAGTCACTAATGCGTTTACATTGCAATGTAATGTACATTAGAAACATAACCAGCATTTTAACTGGAATGTATCGCACGTTCCCTGGGGAACGTTCTCGTCGCCCCCTTACGGTGTTAAATTTATTGCATGTGGGTGGGACTTCACAAAGCATGTAAGACACAAAGCCTGTAACCTGCTCTACGCTATAGTCACTAGAATGGCTCTTCACGTTAATTATAATGAGAGGCAGACTGATTCAAAATATAATACCCTGAATCTTCCTATCATTACTACTTTTCAAGGTTATGTGATAGTCTGTACCTCAGTACTACTATTTAGGGATGATTAATTAATGATTATAATGAAGTTTGTTATATATATATATATATATATATATATATATATATATATATATATATATATATATATATATATATATTGTGTGTGTGTGTGTGTGTGTGTGTGTGTGTGTGTGTGTGTGTGCGCGTGTGCAATGCCTACATTCATTATGCACTGTCTACTATGGAGCACATTGGTTTATTACAAGCTCTAAAGCCCTTACCCACCAATGCTCTATGTATGCTCAGGTTTGTTGGTCTCTGTCCACTTGTCAGCTAAAACATTGGCACATGTTTATCTAAAAGTCTATTTTTGGGCTGCTTCCATCTTATTTACAGATCTACATCCTTCAGAACATTAGGGGAGGTTGCTGTCTTCACTCTCAAGAGCTACTCCTGCTATCTGTCCCAAAAGTCTGTACTGACCTGGGGAAGAGGGCATTTAAGTATGCTGCACCTACCTCCTGGAATCAGATACAAAATTGCCAAAACCTCCAGGACCTAGTCTCCATAAAAGAGTTTAAGATAATTCTTAATGATTCGGAGGAAACTAAATCAGGTTGTAGGTGTTTTCAGTAATTTTTAATACTTCTGATTGAACGCTGATTTATGGTGTTATTTTATTGAATATTTTCATATCCTATGAATATGTAATTTATTTTCTATTGTTTGTTTCCAATCTGTCTGTAACCTTGTAACCCTGCTGCTGCCTGTCTTGGCCAAGACACTCTTGGAAAAGAGATTTTTAATCTCAGTGAGAATTTATTCTGGTGAAATAAAGGTTAATAAAATAAAATAGTCATTGTGATGTACTGACACCCCATCAAGGAGTACATTGGTGGGTTTGTAGGGGACCTTGGCTTTGGCCTGTTTGTGTGGAATGGGATGGGATATATACGTGAGCTTGTGGTTGGTCTTCCCCTCAAATAGGAAGGACCTTGCTGGCAGTGCAGTGGGCTGGAATTTGTTTCAGATGGTGGCAGTCATCCTGCGCTGTGGCATCAGACTCACCAGGACACAGTTTCAGGTTGTCTGTTATCTTGAAGGGCTGTTGTTTTGGAGTGTCGCTTGGTACTACTCTGAAGCAGACAGATGGTGTGACACATACTGACCCTCACAAGATGCAAGGTTCAAGATAATAATATTGTACACAACTAATCTGATGGAATGTGAAACAGCCATTATTGTCACATTTCCTAATGCATACTGTTTCAGCTAATCTAATCAAACCCACAAGAACGGGCAGCTCATGCCTACCATTGTCAGCAGACTAGAGCCATCTATCCTGTAGGCGGCCTTTATTGTTCGGTTTTCACTGTAATTGTTCTGTATTGTTGGAGGCCTGTATTGTTCGGTTCACTGTAGATGTTTTAAAAGAATATTGCCGATAGTCCTGCATATATGGATTTTTGCAAATGGGTGGAGAATAGATCCTCACAGGCTTGGTTGGTTTCCGAATCACAGAGTGTGGAACATAGTTGGATCTAGAACATGGAATTCCTGGTTTACATATATGCAGCCTCACTGCAGGGAAAACATTTAGTGACATTTTGTTTTACTTACTTAATATTGCTTATGTGGGCATTTAAAGCATGATCTCCAGAGTAACCTCACCAGCAAGCCCCAGTGTTCTGTATCCCCATTTGGTGTGTGTGTGTGTGGCGGGGGGGGGGGGGGGGGGGGGGTGCTGCCCTTAGTGAGAATGTAAATTGCCAGAATGTGTTGGTGTTGGTTATCTGACCCTCCATTGGCACAAACTCTTGGTCAGCCAAGATTGAATTCTGTAACGCAACACTGCCATAATCTGCAAATTTATCCTTGTATTCTGATAGTACACACCGTTTCAAGAATGTGGGAGCTTTGAATGACAGGTGGAGGTGTGTGGACCCCATTGTCACCTGTGCAAACGAGGAAAGGAGGGTGTGTGTGTGAGAGAGAGGGAGAGAGATCCCATAAACTAGCTCTACATTTATTGTTTATATAGCCTCTAGACACAACAATTTGTCTGTAAATCCACATTATGCATTTAATTACCTCTAGTTTCTGTGAAGCTCAATATTTTCACATTTATTTTGCAGTTTGTGTGGCTTCTAGAAAATGGCGAACAGGTGAAACAAACACACTATGTATAGTTAAAAGAAGAATGTTTTTGCTGAAATGTGGGCACATCGTGTAGCTTTTCTTACCTGCAAGAACAGACCTTACAAAGGCAGAGGTGCCATTCGGCCCATGCCTTTTTTCCCCAACGTATGCATCATAACTTTATGATGCATTTGGAATTACAGATAAACTGCGACTAGGCAGGGTGGGCAGCATTCTCTGGTAGAACGACAGATGGAATACAACATCTGTAATTGGATGATGGACAATTTCATGGCAACTCAGTTAGTTCAAGACCAGATTAGCATCACGGACAGCATCCTTGACCTGGTAAACTCTGTAATAATATTCTTTGCTTTAAAATTTCCAACATCCATAAAAAAGCACTAGTTAATTTTTTTTTTCTGAGGTTAAACTGTTACTAGATTTCTTTCTACACCAAACTTGCTGTTTAACCATACTGTCCCGCTAGAAGGCAATTGTGTAAAGTTGTATAGCAATCAGCCAAGTTAATTATGTTCTGTATTCTACTTCGACTCAAAATAAAAGGATAAAACATAATCTATGTATATATAATGTATATAATTTAAAATTACGCTTATCGTAACTAAGATTTAATCAGTGATGACTTGCTCATTACGTTGCATCCAATTATACCGCCACCTTGTGGCCCAAATGTTATTCAACCAATTGTACAGTTTCAAATACAGTTCTCCAATCAAAGGACGTTTGCGGTTTTTATTTATTTATTTTTATTGAGCCTCCTTTATAAATGGAGCATTTATTAATATCAGATCTTTTCCCCTCTGGTGCTCACAATATTCCAACTTCAACTTACAATGTTGTAATATACGGAGATGGCTTCCTCTTAAGGTACAGATGACAACATCCAAACCTAAAGTACAATTAAAGTTTATTATTGCAAGGCAAGTTTCTAGTGTTTTCCCTTCCTTTCCCTGTCCCTTGCACACTAGAACACTTTAACCATGCCCGTGGTCCACAGCCAACCGCAATCCTCACAGAAATCAGTTCAAGAGACACAGGCCCACTGCTCCCGAAAAGTCAAAAAGAAAGGAAGACGAGCATCGAGCTAAACCATTTTTCTTGTTTATTTGCAATGTACAAGGTGCAGGTTTCACTTCTGGCTGGACTCGGATTTGGACTGAGAGGCCCTCAGGGAGGAGAGGCGGCGTCTCTTGGCGATCTTCTCCTGCCGCTTCTCTTTGGCCTCCTACAGGACACGAGTGTGCACATGAGAGTTGTTCCTTTCACACACACCCACATCAACATGAGATCTGACTGCCCCCACACCCAACCTGTCCCAATGCCGTATGTAATCGTTGCCCATGACCAAACACAGTGAGCTTGGAGTTTGAGAGGATAACTGTGGTGCTGCAGTGGTCAATGAGAGCATACCTTCATCCTCTTGGCCAGAGTCTTGGCGTACTCCGCTGCCTCCTCTTTGTTCTTCTGTGTGCGCTGCCTCTTGAGGGCGATGCGTCGGCGCTTGTGCTGCAGGACCCGGGGCGTCACCAGGCGCTGGATCTTAGGTGCCTTGGTCCTGGGCTTCTTACCTATGCAGCAGGAGAGACGCAAGTTTGCTTGGACAACAGCAACAAACATCCTGCTCCACTCCTAGGAATACATTTAACTGTGCAGCAAATGGAGACATGAGAACGTCGAACTTGAGCAGAAACAAGTGACATTCCAAGCTCAGCTGCAGAACACATCGTGATCAACAAAGATCTCTCTTAAAGAAATGGTCAGACATGAAACAAACCAGTTCAAAGTTACAAATTCCACCACTGGTTTAAAAGGATCCATTACTTATTCCATTAAGCAATGTGTGTGCTTAGACACAGATTAATACAGATAGCAGCGTCTTGCAGTACGGTGGGAGCCATAAAAGCTGCCATGTGATGCTTGGCAGAGCAATGCAGTCCGACCAGCCACAAGGCAGAGGTCTGGCCGTTATCCGGTTAGCAGCTCCACTGTTGCTCTGGCACCACTCTGTCCCCCCTTAGAGGCTACTGGCCAGCCAGAAAGGGTCTACAAGTGTGCTGTGAGGCTCTGTTCAAGCTTTCTGAACTGAAGCTCAGATGTTACTCCATAACATAGCAAGCCACACAAATACAGCTGTGTTGACCATTAGCCCATTAACATGCAAATGAGGCCTCCAAGTAAGAAACGCTTGATGTGAGCATCCCAACTCATCTCAGACATTCCAGATAGTCCAGTGCAAGGAGGGAATCCCAGCATTTACGCAGTCCAGAAACAATATAAATCAGTGAAGATACTAGACAAATCTAACAGATCAAATTGATCATCACAGTCACAATGTCTGAACCTGTGTAACTCTCCAAGGAGTGTAACAAAAGGTCTGTAGCCTGCAGCTGCCTTCAGACAGTAATTACACAAAATGTTGAGCAAAGCATCACCTTCCTTGGTGAGGGGTCTCCTGACCACGTACTGCCTGACGTCATCCTCCTTGGACAGGTTGAAGAGCTTGCGGATCTTGCTGGCTCTCTTGGGGCCCAGGCGGCGTGGCACGGTGCTGTCAGTCAGCCCAGGGATGTCCTTCTCACCTGGGCAGAGGAGTGAGGCGAAACAGGGTGATTAGATGGTGGTTTTCTCTGGGCAATCAAATACAACATGCCACAGCAAATGCCTCTCGAGTCCAAGAGGCTTGTGTAAACATTAAAATGTTTTGCTAATTCATCTTATATTTTGCAGCACATTAATCTGGTCAAAGTTAATAGACCCCACTCATAGGCTAGTCTGAACAGTATAGTTTTCCAAGTGGATGCTAAGAGGAGACTGGGAGATGCATTCACTCCAGTAATAAAAGGGCAGCATCTCATACAGGGCAGTGGTAGCATAGGGGGTAGAAATTTGGGTTACATTGCATTGCTCTGCCAAGCAGTGGATAACTGATATGCAGAAAGAAGCATTTAATTGCACTGCACACACAAATATGACCAATAAAGGTCTACATCTTCAGCCCAATCTCATCATGTTTAAACTCCATTTGGTACTAGAGCCAAGTGAGGGGTGCGCCCAGACATTACTGCAAAACGTCTCTGACAGGCATAGCACTTTCCTGCATAACATCTCAAATGGACAAGGATAAACAGGTATTTCTTCTTTGATTGCTACAAATCCACCAAGATGCATACTTTTGCCAAGAGCATCCTTACATCTGAAATCAGAAGCCTTGTGTTTCTGATCCCACCTCAAAGCACTTAACATTAAACTGTCCAGGAAATCCAAAATCCTTTCAACCGTTAAGATACTTCGCTTACCCTTCCTGACAATGACCAAGTTCAGCACGCTGAGGTTGGCGTCAACGATGCAGCCTCGCACGGACTTGCGCTTGCGCTCGCCAGTACGGCGGGGCCTGTAGCACGAGTGACCCTTGCTGAGGAGCAGCCGCACGCGGCCGTGCGTGAGCACGCCCTGCTTCATGGGGAAGCCCTGCTTGTCATTGCCGCCGCTAATGCGCACAACGTAGCCCTGTGCCAAAAAAAAAAAAAGACCACCACCATCAAACAAGGCTCATCAATTAACTAAAGCAGGGTGAATGTTGTGGAATCACGCTTCTGGACGTTCACCTTCCACTCGTCACCTAGAGGGTCGGCAGACACCTCTGTGGCCATGCGCTTCTCATAGAAGGTCCTCAGCTTGCGCTCATCGTCAACTTCTATAAGCTTCTGGCAGCCAGTGGCGGGGAACGAAATATTGAGCTATTAAAACAGAAAGAAATAGTGTGTAAGTGAACAATGCTAAGAGAATTATAATTAACGCGCCGCAGTCTTTTCTCAGCATAAACAGAACATTTCACATAGAACCTCAAATGGCTAAACTAACCCAATTAGTTTAGCTAACTAGACTCCCCTTTAGCCAAATACAAGAAACGCTTGTAGCTAGCTAACTAGGATTTCTAACATTACTCAAGTGTAAACTTTATTAACTTACTTTTTCGCTAGAAACGGGTTGTCTGCAAATGGTGTTCCACGTTACCCAGTTAGAACATAGCGGGTACCCGTAAAGCTAGCTTAGCAAACCCCTGACGATTTGGCCTCAAGTGTAACTACACAATCCAGTTATGGCCCAAATCGCATCATCCCCTTTATAGTAGGGTCGAGCGACAAAACAAGAAATACTCCCAAGTAGATCCATTCATGGCTGTTCAGCAAAATCGAGAGTGCACGTTCATTTCGGGCGCCGCCATGTTGCTAGATAATTAGCCGCTCAGAGCGGAGGACCTTAAAGCCTGATGCAATCAATGCTCATCTACTTCAAAGACACTACTCGTGGTACTTTACAAGAGTTCATTTACATGTTTAAAGCGCACACATAGTGGTTATGTTGAAATTTGTTGAACTGATAAGTCAAGAACTATGAAATTATCAACTTGGAAACCCTCACCTTCATTGTGGAGGACTGTCTCAACAAGAGCCCACCACCGAAAAGAGACCGGATATCCGCCCCGAACTCTCACATAGAGCCATAAAGTATCGCGAGGATTCGCACAACGCTTTTATGAAAAGTTGATTTAATAAATTTAAGTAGGGTACTGCATTGAAATCTACATAAAATTCTGTACCCTATTTTTTAGTTGAAGGTATGTTAATAACATATAACCATGGTTCAGTAATTACGCTTGTTAGTCTATTTACATTGGCTGTCAGATTTTTAAAAACAATATATAAACAATATGTTATAATACTATTAATGCTATAAACAATTAGACAGTTTATTAACAGCCCATGGTCGCTGTAATGATTAATGTCCCATTGCTGTGGCAAATAAAATGTTTGACAGCATAGTTTTAATGGAGACACGCACAATCACATGACTATTAAAACGCCGTCGTTGTGGCGGGCGCTTCATTTGGATTCAGCGAGAACAAACCCGGTTAAATGGGGAGGCTGCGAGTGGTCTGTACAGTGAACCGTGTAAATACTGAGGCGCGTCATTTCATTTTTTTGTCATCGCGTTCAATCATTTTGTGCTCAGACTAATAATATGCACAGCTGCCAAACAGTCGTGCCGAGGAAAAGGAACTGCTGTAGCCAAGTTTAGGGAAAGTTGACCTATGAAAAGTATGAATAGTCTGAAATTCTGGGAGCAGCTCCGAGCTGGAAGCTCCGAGGTGGACTGGTGTGAGGGCAACTATCTAATCTCCCCGAACATAGCGGAGTTTTACAACACGGTCGGTCAATTTTGAATCAGTCTATTATTATTTAGAGCAAAAAACCCCCCAAAAAACAACAAACAAAAACAGTATGTGTGCTAGAAATTAGCAATATCTATCCATATGTGCAATATGATTTGTCGATCAATAGGCTGTGTGGTAAACAGTTATCGATCAAGAGCCTAATAATCGAATTTTCGCTCGCAGAGAGACTCGCTCTACGAGCCTGTAGCATCTGTGTTGGGGAATGACTGGATTACAAAGCCTTACTGTGAAGAGTCAAAGCAGCACGTGCGGACGCTTCTAGCCTAAGAGAGGCTGCACCTAGAATCGATTTTTTCCCCCCCCCATCTTTATAGAATCGTATTTAGCTCAACATTTAATATTCTAGTTAATATTCTTTTATTTTCATTTTATTCCAATTTTGCATCATTCCGTATATTTTATTATCCTAATTTGTTAATGACATCTTCTTTTATGTGATTTCTGTCATTTCAGATAAGCAATGTGTTGTTTTTCATTTTGCCACCTATACTGATGTGCTTATTCCGCCAATATGCAACACATTACAACCGTGGAATTTATCTAATATGGGCGCTGCTCGTTGTTGTCGGTAAGTGTTCGGGGCCAGATTGAATCGTTTCAGCACGATCAGTATTCATTTTCTCTTGCGTCTTTTCACACTTGCCTTTTAGTTCCATTTTTTTGTTATTATCATTTGTTCTTTTTAGTAAATGTTCTTTGAAAATAATAATTTTGCTTTGAACAGAAATCTTATGGCGCTGGCACGAATGTGTGTGAAGATAACATGGTAACTGTTGGAGACATTTTCCTTAGAGATACCGCAGCCCTCCACTTTCCTTGACAGTTAGCAAATTAGTGTCACTATACGTCTGCTTTGTCTGATAGTGTTGTGATGCTAGTGTATGACATAGCAAGCAACAGGAGGGTGAGGGGAAACACTTGACAAACAGTACACAATGCCTTGTGGCTAAAATTCAAGTATGTTTTTGTTCTTCTTACTGAGTCAGCATCAACAAAGGATGGTGATTTGTTACTTCAGGTCTGTACTCCGTTACTGGGAGATGAGAATCAAACAGGTTTAAGAAGTATGTAAACTGAGGCATTGCTTATTCAGTCTTAAGCTTGTTTAGCCAGGAATTAGGTTGGACTTCAAATGATGGCTCTTCTCAGTCCTGCTAATAATGAGGACGTACAAAATAGGCTTCACTTCCTGTGTCACCTAAGCTCCAAGTGGTCTAGGTCAGGTTGTTGCCAGTGTACCTCTGTAAGGAGGGCCTTTAGTACACTGGTGTTTATCTGCAAGACATTCTGAATTACCAAAAAATACTTGTTTGATTAAAAAAAGAAAAGAAAAGCAAGTGCCGTTGCTCATTATTTGACCAAAAACAATGCTAACCTTGTTACCTAGAAAAAAAAAATGTTTTGGAATTTTTTGTGCTATTTAACCCCTTGCAGTTATTCTTACTTATGGATGATAGATGTTATTCTGTTTCTAAATGCATTTCCCAAATAAATATCAAAAGATATATGGCTCATCCGATGTTGCTCTGTTAGACTGAAGTTCCTGATGAAATTCCTCCCAACATAATTAAGCCTCAAACATCCTGTCCGCCATCAGATAGGTTTCAGTCAACAAGGAAGCAGGAGCCAGCAGTTCACTCTTACGGCGGCATGTTTTGTATAGGAGTCTATTAATCATTGACAGCTATTTTTCCCTTAGGGAAATTCAACCGCTTCACTGCTATATGAGTAAAGCTCCTTATGTTTTAATGTAGACTATAATGCTCATGTTTAATGATAATTATATTGTAATTATAGTTAATTATAAGCCCAATATCAGTGTTGTTGCTTTGTGCTGTAGGCATTGGCTCAACCTATTTCCATGCCACGCTGAGCTTACTTGGACAGATGCTGGATGAACTGGCCATTCTCTGGGTGCTGACGTGTGCTATTGCAATGTGGTTTCCTAAGAGATACCTGCCTAGAATGTTCCAGAAAGACAGGTAAAAAAAAGTGTACTAAACACACTTAAGACTAACAATGTAATGTGCATTTAATGTGGGAGGAGTCCTACATTTCTTTTCTAATTTGAACAAAATCCTCTTTAGTCCATAGAAGCATTTATTTTATAAAATCATATGTAACTTAATAACATTATAACAATATAATAAGTAATATGTGATTTTCTAAAATAAATGGTTCTACAGACTAAAAAGAGTTTTGTTTAAATTAGAGAAGAAATGTATTACTCCTCCAAAATTATCGTCCCATATTATGGTTAATCATAATTATATATGGTAATGTGATGCAATTTCAAAAATGCAAAAATGTACATGATACATTTTTAGCAGTATTGACTAAGCTTAATATATTTAGACCTATATCCTAAATGATAATGAAAGACTGAACTGTTTTATTTGGAATTATATAACACACTGGTAACAGCTTAATATTAGGCTGTCAGTGTGTTTCAGGCAGGTGTACAGGTTTAGCTGGTATGTCAGAATCAGCCATCTCCTTCTAACTGTTGTCATCTGATAGCTTGAGTCTAAAGAAGTTTCCCATTACATGTACAGGGTTCATTCAGCCAGTTGCCAGCAGTTCTTCTGCTGAACTCTTGGTTGTGTAGCTTTTGGTCCACTCCTGAGTCCAAGAATACTAGACATGTCAGGCAGATAGCCAGTGCTTGGGCAAGCCATAGGACAATCCTCCCTTTCACATTCCTCCAAAGTTGCCCTTTGCGGCTGACCCAAGATCAGTGTATGGCTTCTGCCGTTAAGTTTTCCGGTAGGGGAACTATGCCTGGAACTGTACACACAGGTCATCAGGGCTGCTTTTAGGATAAAACTGTCCCACTGCAAATTCAGAAGAGACCGATTTGATTATTTTATGTCTATTTCTGAGATATGCTCAGAAGACTCTGACCTGTAGCCTAGTGGATATTTGACACCAATGTTGAACTCAAGTTCCAAGGCATCTGTGACTGTTAAATATGTGTTGCTTCTACATACAGGCAATTACATTTTGCAACAAGGTATTAACAAAGCTATGCATCTGCCAGAAATTGTTTGTTTGTAGACTTTGGATTAAATCATATTGAATTGTTTTTGTTTTTGACAGCTGTTTATAGTAATTCATGCTGTTTTGACCCAGTCTAGGTTGACCCGTAAAACAAAAAGTGGAGTAATGGATTGGTAAATGTGAAGAACTGTGAGTGCAGTAAACTGTAGTGAAATGACTAACAAATGTGAACATAGTCAGCAGACGAGACAATGAATGGGTATAGATTTACAGCATTAAGAAAACTTACAACTGAGTACATTTGAGGGTTAAGGCCCTTGTTCAGTGGCAATGGTGGGGCTTGAAACAGCAACATTCTAAATATTAGTCCAGTACCTTAACCATTGAGCTACCCCTGCCTCAGCAAGAAGGCCAGTTATGCTTTTGTGGCCAGGAGTAAGTTTGGCATTCACTAGAACTGAACCAGAAATCACCCAGTGACAGAACTAGCACTTAGATCACTGACCCATTCAGGGGCTGTATTGCATATTGTTTCAAACAGGGAGAACAAACCCATCAAAAACGTCAAGATGGCCAATGCTGGAAAATGGCAAAAGAATATAGATTGTTTCACAGTGTGTATTACTGTTAAATGTCACCATCCTAAATGTTGTCTCCTGGGTTGTGTAACAGGTCTCGGTTTAAGGTGGTGGTCGGTGCACTGTCCGGCACCACCACATGCTTGGCCTTTGTGAAGCCTGTGTTGAACTCCATCTCTCTGATGACCCTGGGTATCCCCTGCACAGCTCTGCTCTTCACTGAACTCCGGAGGTTAGAGAAACCCACCCTGGTACAGCACACTGGAATAGGACCCCAAATGACATGAAGTATGCTGATTCCAAAGCTACATGATAAATGATGATTCAAAGACGATACTGTTGGTTTAGATAACACACTCAATCATTATGAACTGGGGTTCATTTTTTATTCATTAATTTTATCTTCTAGCAGTGGTCTACCTCTTAGCTCCAGGCAGAGTAGCAATAAAGTAGTGATACTATACATCCGCATAAAATGATTTACCTCTTCTTAAACATCAGTGCACAAAAAGAATGTAAGACGATCTCTCAGTGAATTTCATACAGTCTTTATTTACCTGAGGTGCCCTACTTTTTCTAGGTTAGTGTTAGGGCTGTGTAGATCCCTGTGCACTGGGGTAGTGTTAGTGGTGGGCTGTACAGATCTCTGTGTGCGGAGGTAATGTTAGTGGTGGAATGTACAGATCCCTGTGTGCTGGGGTAGTGTTAATGGTGGGCTGTACAGATCCCTGTGTCCTGGGGTAGTGTTAGTGGTGGGCTGTACAGATCCCTGTGTCCTGGGGTAGTGTTAGTGGTGGGCTGTACAGATCCCTGTGTCCTGGGGTAGTGTTAGTGGTGGGCTGTACAGATCCCTGTGCGCTGAGGTAGTGTTAGTGGTGATCCCGCTGCGATGGATGTGCTTCATCTCCTCAGAGCCGTCAAATCGATAAGCTTTGCAATTAAAAGCTGACCTTATCAGACCTTATGGCTCCACTCCCTTCTGCAACTATTGACGTGTGCATTTTTGTGTGTGCATTTTGCCATGGTGATTGTATATTTCTTTGTGTGTAATTAGTGATAAATGCTAATCCCTTTACCTTTAACTGTCAGCATGTGTCTGCCCATTAACACTTGACTATTTTTGTCTGTCTTTGCAGTGTGAAATATTTACCCATTATATCTCACAGCAGGCAGTGTTTTTCTATACAGCAGTGTCTACCTGTAAATAGTAATTAAACTACTTTTGTCTTACACAGATTGATCTATTTGTGAACCTTGTTCTAGATTAGTTTTAGATTTTTTAGATATATTATTCTCCAACTATGAGGTAGATAAACTGCAACTAATCAACAAAGAATGACCTAGCCACAACATATATTTTTAAACTATTCTATCAGATGTTTTCTTTTCGTTATGGTTTAACAAAAGATGTTCTGCTACTGTTCCAACTCAAATTCCTTAACAGTCAACATGCTGCTCCGCCCCTCCAAACTCCCCTATTCAATATTCATCAAGCTGCTCCGCCCCCTCCTCACTCTGCTCCTTAACAGTCAACATGCTGCTCCGCCCCTCCAAACTCCCCTATTCAATATTCATCAAGCTGCTCCGCCCCCTCCTCACTCTGCTCCTTAACAGTCAACATGCTGCTCTGCCCCGCCACACTCCCCTATTCAATATTCATCAAGCTGCTCCGCCCCCTCCTCACTCTGCTCCTTAACAGTCAACATGCTGCTCCGCCCCGCCACACTCCCCTATTCAATATTCATCAAGCTGCTCCGCCCCCTCCTCACTCTGCTCCTTAACAGTCAACATGCTGCTCCGCCCCGCCACACTCCCCTATTCAATATTCATCAAGCTGCTCCGCCCCCTCCTCACTCTGCTCCTTAACAGTCAACATGCTGCTCCGCCCCGCCACACTCCCCTATTCAATATTCATCAAGCTGCTCCGCCCCCTCCTCACTCTGCTCCTTAACAGTCAACATGCTGCTCTGCCCCGCCACACTCACCTATTCAATATTCATCAAGCTGCCCCGCCGCCTCCTCACTCTGCTCCTTAACAGTCAACATGCTGCTCCGCCCCGCCACACTCCCCTATTCAATATTCATCAAGCTGCCCCGCCGCCTCCTCACTCTACTCCTTAACAGTCAACATGCTGCTCCGCCCCTCCACACTTCCCGCAATATTCATCAAGCTGCTCCGCCCCCTTCACACTGCCCTATTCAATATTCATCAAGCACCTCCGCCCCCTCCTCACTCTACTCCTTAACAGTCAGCAGGATCGACTGACTCATGCTACTATTGTTTGGTTTGTTTTGGATTTTCAACTGTTGCTGCTGCTGTTGTAGATATTGCTATTGTTACTTTGTTTTCATTATTCTGGAGGGTGTGTTAGAGTTACTGTATTCGTATATTGCCTTTTTAATGATTTTTTTTAATGTAAGTTAAATTAGCTAATTATAACCTGAAAAATGGTTACATATAAATTAGTTGATGCAAAATCACCCTCACGTTCTTTTATGGTAGAATTCAAACAATTTTCCTGTGATCCAAAGCCTATGCATAATGATAACGCAACTGATTTTGCAGTTGTGTATCGCATTGTGTATTTTGCCACCAAGTGGGCAAACTGTGCACTGCAGCAAATCAAGACAGTAAAGTGGTTAACATTGATTGCGCTTCATGCCAACCCCCCCCCACCCCCCTCAGTTTATTATGTATTTTAGCACGCTGAATCTAAATATGTATTCAGAATGTCTTTATCACCCACATTTTTTAAGTTAAAAGCTTTTTAAAGTTTTTTTTTTTAGGTACCCAAGAAAGTGGATCTATGCCTCTATGTTGGCAGACTATTGCTGGACACTGTAGAGGGATATTCCTGAGGCCAAATATAGGCAAAAATCATACATTTCACATTTTAGAAGTATCCTTATTCATATTTTAAATGTAATTATAGCATTATTTATGAATGAGTAATATATAACTAAAGTAAAATGTAATTGCACTGTCACTTAAAAAACACATGATAGAAATATTCTAAAAACAGATTGAAATTCAGTGTAAAAAGTACTTTAAGGTTTCATCTATTTTAGTTTGCAAAACAATTTAAAAAAATTATTTATATAGCACTTTCTAGCAACAGATGTTGTCACAAAGCAGCTTTACAAATATCTTAGTGGAAGCCCCCCAGTGAGCAAGCCAAGAGCAACAGTAGCAAGGAAAACCTCCCTAGAGCATGAGGAAGAAACCTTGAGAGGAACCAAGACTCAAAGGAGGGGGGGCATCCAGTGTAATTAATGTATCATCCCTGGTAATAGCAATAATCAAACCCCCCCCCAAACCAAACCTTTGTTGTATATTTTCTCTTTAATCACATATATTTAACAAATGCTAAAATGTGTGTGTATATGTGTTTTCTATGTCCAGGTGTGAGAACCCACGTGTATGTAAACTTGGTGTAATTTCTGCTGTCTGGTGGGTTCTTGCTCTTCTGTGCTGGGTCAGTGACCGGCTCTTCTGTGAC
Source organism: Electrophorus electricus (assembly GCF_041902795.1). Taxonomy (NCBI): domain Eukaryota; kingdom Metazoa; phylum Chordata; class Actinopteri; order Gymnotiformes; family Gymnotidae; genus Electrophorus; species Electrophorus electricus. Next base: position 27,122,037 of record NC_137501.1, on the reverse strand, counting down.
ATGTGGTCCACTGTCAACTTCCCGTACCTCCACTCTGCTTGGTGAGTGTTTTTGTTCAGTGTGTGCAGAAAAACCTTCTACATGACATTTTTCAAGATTGTAAGTCATTTGATCCAACACTCTCCTCCCTTCTCCCTGTCTGTAATGTCTGTGATGTTTTTTCCCCTCCTTTTCAGGCACATACTCATCTGTCTGGCCTCTTACCTGGGCTGCGTGTGTTTCGCCTATTTTGATGCAGCCACAGAAGCTCCAGAGAGAGGACCTGTCATCCTTTTCTGGCCCAGCGAACGGTGGGCCTTCATCGGGGTCCCCTATGTCACGCTGCTCCACAGCCGGCGGAAGCCCTGTGTCAAGGTGACATAGAGGGTCAGAACATGGCACCAATATGGCACGTTTTTTGATAATGTCAACAGAATATAAACTGGCATCAAGATGCTGATATAACATAGCATGATGATATAAAGTCACACCTTGAAGTCAGGAGGATATGTACAGGATAAGGATAAAATAAAGATGACATTAGGTGACATAAGAAGGCTATTTGCTAAGCACAAAGTGACATAAGAAGGTTATTACTTAAGCACAAGCAGGCAGACTCTACCTCAGACAGACTCCTTCTTAGTAGCAGAGGCTTGGCCGACACACAACCTTCTCCTCAACAGCAGCATTTTGAGACATGCATTAAATGCATAATTATTGTAAAAGCCCAACCATATTTTTCAACTATCAGTTTTACACAACATAACACAATAACACAATATAAATGTTTTTTATTTTCAAGCACTGATGAAATAATCAGTTCAGTCTAGCTCCACTTCACTTCTCTTATAGCAATCCTAATTTTATTTTAATTTGTGATGTACTGTATGGTGATATTCAAAGAGAAACACTTATCCCTAATAAATTAGTTCACAAATTATTGCTATTAAATGAGGCTTATTGGGTTTTAGCTGATGCAAAGCCAGTTCATGTCAGAGTTTACTGGATGATGATTTCTTAAGAACCACTGTTACACTGCATGTGCTACTAACTATAATGCTATACAAGGCCTGTATTATTATCTTAATATATAGATTTGTTAACCCTACAGAAAGCATTTTTAATAAAAGTGTTTTTATTATATGAAAACCAAGTCATTTTCTGATAGTTAGTAACTGATTTTTGAAAGGCTGAATGTACAATGAATTTCAGTCCTGTTGTATAGTTTAAATAGCCATAAATGAAATGATTCATATTTTATACAGTTTAAACACAGAGAGCCAAAAATATTACCACATTATTTAATGCAATGCAAAGGTATAACAGGTCAATGCAAATTATGCAGAAGCAACACAACAATGTAGTGTATACACATCATAAAACCACACCCAAACACTTGATTGCGATGTACTGATTCTCTGATTATGTGGATACATTTACGGAATTTAGCAGATGCTCTTATCCAGAGTGACTTACAAAATTGATACAGAGTAGGAATAATATTCATCTCAGACACCATCTCAGACATTTTGCAGTCATGCTGATTGAATTATGGACTGATCATTTAAACCTGTGCTGATGCATAACATTGATCCCATCTGAATCATTTTGGGCATGTGGGTTGAAATTCTTGTGGAAGAAGCAGTCTTGTGAAGAAGCTGTCTTGGACAATGTAAAAGTCTTTGAGATGTGTAACTGAATAAGACAGGTGAACTATATTTACACTTACCATATTTTCAGTTAATTTAAAAATAAAGACTTTTCATTTGCCTTTTGTTTTCTCATTCTGGAAGTGTCTTGAGTTTCAGCTTGTTTGGCTGAAATGGTCAGGGCAATATTTAGGCCTATTAAAGGGACTATTGTTTCATAATGATTTTCTTCGTGTGCAAGATGTATGTAAGATTAGGTTGGGTTCCTTGAAATGGGCCTAACGTAAATTACATGCCACAAAGCAGAGAAAAATTCCCTCAACCCGTCATCCGCTTTTTTTTAGATGTTGACAGAACAATCTGTTTTGGGAATTTGTGTTTGTTTCCGTTTTAAGTAGGCTCATAATTTTAAGACATAAGTTAAAAGGGTATTCAAGCTTGCTGTAGTCCAATGCTTGGGTCGACAAGAAACGGTCCGCCATGGTGACGTGACTGCCAGCCTTTCCGAATCTGGCACGCGCAGTCTTCCACCACCGTCACAATGCTGGTGACGCGTGTATTGTTCCCACATTCTAGCTGCACGGTCTCGCGCGAGGATTTACGCGGGGAGCAGATGTGGCACGAGGCTGGGTCCGCCTCGGCTCCTGCGTGGTGGCATTTGCCGAAGCACACGTTGTTCTTCAGCACCAGCGTCTCACAGTTTTCATGGGAAACTCTCTGTGGGAATGCAAGTCATATCGACTGAACGTAAACTGGAAAACTGTAGGTCAGGAGCCTAGTTATATGTGCGAAAGGCGTGCGAAAACGAAAGAAAGAAAAAGCCGCCTGCAAGGTAAAAACTCTGGAGCAGTGTACAATTACAGACTAAAGCCAACAGTTGCAGTCGCTGTTTTACTACCTATCATAGTTAGCTACACTGTTTAACAAATGAATCCAATCCACAGGACAAGGGTTAATTTAAGGTGCATTTGCTTGTAGCCTATAAATCTTGTTTAAATAAAAATAGTTTTAACCTACCTGTGTAAATGAGAGGGTGCGGCATTTTTCTTGATGCACCTCGTTGTTCCTGATTGACATAATTGTTTGGAATTCTGACTTTCTTCGAAACATGAAGTGATTCCACAGTAGTTTGGCATCTCTAGACGCAGGCTGGTAAGTTGGCTTCACTGGAAGGGTAGATGTCTTACTGTTAGTACCAAAAGATATTTTTCTGTCAGAGAAAACCTAAGACGAGTGTTTGCGGTCACCGTTTTCCGGCGCAGGCATTAGCTGATAGGTGCTGTTACGGCCCTCCGTCCTGGTTTCGTGCGCTGTACGTCTGCTTTGAAACTCTTTAAATTCCCTAATAAGACGATCTGCAAAAGCGAGCCCAAATCTTTCAATTATTATTAACCAGATTAAAAGAAAAATAACTCTGAATATACACATCGCGAAGAGAACAAAGGAACGTGCAACTCCAGCACAGCTTGTGAAGTACAGATCAAATGAAACCCCTACCAACTGTTGGCTAGCTTTATGAGCGTTTGGTGTCAAAACGGAACAGACACCTTTAACTTTTAAATTAGTGTTAAACACAGATTATCAGGCGCCTTTCATGTTTTGTTTTAATTTGCCTGTACGAACAATAACCGATGCATAAGAAGTATAACGAAAGCGACCCGCTGCATAGAAAATCAAAATGTATCATAAACTAAAACTTTAAGATCAATTGAATTAAAATATATGTTTATATTGTTTATAATTGTTTTCTTTTTTATTTTAGAATGTGTACGCCTGTTATATTTTTGCTTATTTAAAATTCATTTGGCAAGGTCCATCTGAATGATCTTTGTTAGACAAGGCATTTAAGGTAAGTCAAGTTTATAGTAAATTTTATACACAAGTCAATTCTAAGTGCTTGACAAATAAAACGAAAGTATAAAAACAACTGATTTAAATAGAAAACGTAAAGTTAATAAAAATACAAGTTTTACTGAAATGCATATCTATTAAATATAGAGGGATAAAATTATTAAAATCTAGTAAAAGCAAAGATAATGATTAAAGATAGAATTAGCGATCTTATTAAGCAGATACACTGTCAGTTAAGCAATTGACAAAATATTAGTGGGTTGTAGTGACTTCTGTAACATACTAGGACCTTTACAACTGCAGTTTTCAATGTACCATAGGAAGAGAGCCCAACATGAATGATACCTTTATTATCTGTAGTAGGCTATATCTGTTGCTATTAAAAACATTATAAAAACGGTTAACCTCTAATCTACATCTATCACTAATAATGTTAAAAATTTTATCTGTAGGCCTAATATCTGGGCTAACTTGACAAATGAATAAATGAATATACATTTAAGTGCATTACCATGTGTGAAAGAGATGAAAGAAAGTCAGACAAATTGTGCTGTCTGAAGTCTTTGAGAGGCTCTCAGGAAAACGAGCCAAACTGTCACGTGCGATCAGGGAAGCAAAGCGTGGACACGCACAGAGGAACCATGGACACTTCAAAGACACTGGTGACACACGTTGCATGTGGGAGGGCATTCAGGCCATTACTAACTACAGGAAAACATCACCTTCCTGTGACAGTGATGCCATCCTCCCAGATGCACTGAATGACTTCTATGCACGGTTTGAAGCACAGAACAACGTTGCAGCAGAAAAGTCCATCCCTCCGCAAAATGACCAGGTGCTGTGCCTGACGGCGGCTGATGTGAGGCATACTCTGCATGGAGTTAACCCACGGAAAGCTGCTGGACCAGACAACATCCCAGGTCGTATGCTCAGAGAATGTGCTGACCAGCTTGCAGATGTCCTGACAGACATCTTCAATATCTCTCTGAGCTGCGCTGTGGTCCCAACATGCTTCAAGACCACCACCATTGTCCCCGTGCCTAAGAAGCCCACGGTGTTATGTCTCAGCGACTGCTGTCCCATCACACTCACATCCATCATCATAAAGTGCTTCGAGAGACTCGTCATGAGACGCATCAAGACCCAGCTTCCCCCTTCTCTGCACCCTGCAGTTCGCGTACCGCTCCAACCACTCTACACATGATGCCATCTCTACCACACTTCATCTGGCACTCACACATCTGGATAAAAAGGGCACCTACATAAGAATGCTGTTCATACACTTCAGTTCAGCATTCAACACCATTGTTCCTCAGCATCCAGCATCCATCTTACTGGGCTTAAACACCTCCCTCTGCAACTGGATCCTGGATTTCTTGACTGGTAGACCTCAGTCAGTCCTGATTGGGAGCAACACTTCCAACACCACCACACTGAGTACTGGTGCTCCCCAGGGCAGCGTACTCAGCCCTCTGCTGTTCACACTGCTGACTCATGACTGTGCAGCGATGCAGAGTTCGAATCACATCATCAAGTTTGCTGATGACACGACAGTGGTGGTGGGTCTCATCAACAAAGACAATGAGTCAGCATACAGGGAGGAGGTGCAAGAACTGGTGAGCTGGTGTAAGGTCAACATCCTGTAACCGTCACTCTGTCTCACGGAACGCTCCTCCCCCCACGAGTCACGTGGCACGGCCCGCCTCCAGCAAGGGATTCACAGTTGTTATTGTAATGACGCCCACCTACGATAGCACACACCTGTGCTGGGTTGAATGTTACATGTTTGTATTATTTACGTTACTAACAGGGGCGGGGATTGTATTTTCAGTACATGGGTGCAAGCGAAAAACAAACGAAAATTGAAATAAAAATGTCTAAAACTAATGTATAACATTTCTTAAAGCCTAAACCGATATGTTATATGTTCTGTGTAGTTGGCCATGGGTATACACCACCCACTGAAGCTTCACTCCAAAGGGTAACGTTTTTAACACGCTGAATTAACCAGAGGCGAACCAAACACGTTCCCATTCACCATTGCAAACAGTACCGAGGAATTGCGGCTGCTTGAGAAATCTATCCACTAATCGAGAACATTACAATATTAAATTTTATCTGTTGCTGTGTCCAAACGTTTGTCACACTGGGCCCTGGTTCTGAGTTCTGAATTCTGCGGTCTTGTTATTTTTGGATCAGAGTTGGCTCAGTAATTGGTTTAGTCTAAATGTACAAAGGAATGTCGCTATCTGCGTAGCAGGAAAGGCTTTTACAGGCTGCCGATATGCAGCAGAAGTCAGGTATTAAACCCAACATTTTTTTTTCAGCTACAAACAATTTGTACTACGCTGAACAACCAAAGTTTTCCTAAGTAACCAAAAGGAAAACGTATTCAATGTTTACCTGATATGCATAAACTGCAGAATGGATTTACATAATTCGCAAATTTGCAAATTTCTAGATTTGCATAACCGCAGGCCCATGTTTCATCAAAAATAAAAATAAACCTTCTGTTATAAGAAGGTACAGCCATTCAAAATACAAAACTTTATTCACTAAAATAAAAACACAAATAAAACAGATGCCATGGTTTAAATTCCAATAGGTCATATCACAATACTCTATAATAAAAATTATAAAATATTTTAATACTATTCTACTATTTCAGCAGTATTTAAAATAGTTTTTGGAGCGCCTTCCGTTGTCTACTCATTTTAAGAGAAAGGGTTGTCTGGAGTCATTTGTTTGCAGCTGAACAGGGAAGCCTGAGCTTTATGAAGTGTTTTGATAATATATGAAATTATATTTAATCTTGGCATCAAATGAAGGGAGGAAAAATCTTTTTCATAAATGTTCATATTTTAATATAAAAATACAAAAACCCCTCCTAACTAATTTGCTTAATTTAGGTCTGCCAGTTTAACACTATAGGTTCAGACCCATGAGAAAGGTGATGGATCGTCTGTGATTATTTTGTTTTGAGGAAGGTGACAGATTATTGTGTTATTTTTGAGTTGTTTTCTTTTTCAAACTTGCTTGGTTTGTGAGTCTCATGTCAAAGCAAATAGAAACAAGGCGTCATTACTATCCACCACTGGATATTAACAACATCCTTTTGCCTGCTAAGCCAAGAGACTGTGGTAGAATAAACCTGTATTATTTTCTTCCATTTAAAAGTTTCTTCTTGTGGGACTTCTATGTTTGATTTGTTCCTTTGTCCTCAAAGACTCATTTGCACCTCCATAAATAAAGGTTTTTTGTTTGTTTATACATGTTGTATTGCATTAATCCATGCATTCACTTTTTTACATGGATTTACATGGATATGTCACCATATTTATACTTTTTTCCTTTGTGCAATTATTACCAACTCATTAGTATATTTGATAACAGTGTGATTAACTGTTTAACTGGACTAGTGTCTAGTTGATGGCAGTAGAGAGTATACATTTGATTGAAGTAATGTAAACAGAGATAAGTACAAAACACCATGCTTCTGTGGTGGCTGAACATTTGCCTAGTCTTTTCCATGATGATCACAGTTTAGATGACAATATCAACAAGGCTTTCCAAATGCAAATGACCAGGCTGTGACAGCATTGAAGAATGTTGATTCTAAAAATCTTCTTATCCGCTGTCAGATGTGCATCACTGGATGACCCACACTACTACATCGCATCAGCGAAGCTCTCTTCCAGACGGCGACTGTAGCAAGGCAAGGTAACTCTGACAGGCTATGTTAGATATTACAGTCAAAAGCTTTTGTTGATGATGTTTGACAGGCTTTTATGGTATCATCTCTCAAGTTAAGACAAATAAGAGGTCTGGCCATGTAAGGCTTCTGTTTCACAGTGAAACTTGTATCAAGTTCCTATGATTCTGCTAAATAGCCAGGAAGTTTTCTTTGTTGGTTTTTAGAGTTTTCTGATATGTTATATATTTGACTACACAGATGACCTAACTTGTATTACCAAGATTTAGGCAAAGCTTCAAATCCTACGTAGTTTAACAGCGTGGTTGTTTCCTCCTTGGCCTGCTACAGTAACATAACATTTTCCTTTCTTAACCTGATGTATTTATAAGTGAATCAGGATAATACATTAAACGAAAATTAATTGGATTGTGGAAATCCAAAAATCAGAAAAATCTGAAGATTTCTAAGAAGTGTGGAAAGGTCATTGAATTTGATTGAAAATTACTGAAGAAAACAAATCTAGTTTTAAAAATGATGATACTGATGAACAGAGCACAATATGACCACCAATATCACCTTAACTAACAAGATATAAAAAAAACGTCTTTGGAGCTGGGATTCTTCAATGATGTGCATGAAATCATACTGTTTAGATAAAAGAAGAGAGATTGCATTTAATGCAGGAAAAATCACTTAATATGTTTCAGGCATCCAATTTGTAATTTAATTTCAAGCAGGATATTTATATACCCATAGACCACTTGAACACAACACTTATTGTATGTTAAGTGTGCATAGGAGGTTTATTAATATCTTTCACTTCCTCCCAAAGAATCACATAACCAGGCAGATAGCATAGAGCCATAATGCAAATCATTTCCAAATAGATTCCCCCCTTTTCCTTGGGGAAAAACAAAGACTGAAATTATATAGAATTTAGAAGAGATGTGATTGTGGAATTCCGGTAGATGACCTGTATGCCTCAAGAAAACAAACACTTGCTATATGTATCTTAAAAAAAACCCACCACAATCCTTATCTCTGGTGCTTCACACATCTTTAACAGATATTTAAAAAAGTTTAGTTATTTGAATACAGTGTGTTCTCTCACACAAGGTTCAGAAACCTTCTTGCGTGTTATTTACAGAGTTCTGCATGTTGGTTTACCTCAAAACAGAAGTGAACTCTTCATCTTGAAGGTCCACCATGGATATTGCAAGTTTTAGTTCACATGACAACAGCAGCGACTTCCGCTGGTTCGACTGCAGGACTCCTGCCTTCTTCGTATATATCACATGTGAAGTCAGCAACAGTGTCCTGGGCTTGTTCTCCAACCTCTGGGTTTTGGTGCTAATTCTCCAGGACTGGAGACTGCTGGCAGCCCAGGAGATCTTTGCCCTCAACCTGGCTATGATCGAGATCATTCACTGTTTGTTGTCACAGATGCTGGTCCTCAACTACCTCGTGTTAAAAATAGCATTTATCAACAATTACAGCTGGTTTCTCTATATTTTCAACTTCGTCGGGCGGTCTTTATTCCAGTGTGGAATGAGTGTGGAGCGCTACATGGCTGTGGTTCACCCCGCGGTGTTTTTTAAATACCGACGACTGGGATACAGGGTAACATTTGTGATCACTGTTTGGCTCTTTACTATTTTCATGTCCATATACATTTTCTTAAAGATAGAGTTCTACAAACTCTGCGCCGTTTTCACAGTCATTTTAGTGATCGATACATTCTGCACGGTGTCAATTATCAAAGTGCTCAGGCAGCCTGCTCCAGGGACAGGAAGGAGGAAGACTAATGAAGGCAGTCTGATGAAAAAGCGAGCGTCACAATCTGTGTTAATCATTCAGGTCTCGGTGATGTTTAATTACCTTCCTGTTTTGATTGCTGCAGTCATAGCCAATTTAATTCCCTCTGGTATTTTCCTGTGTGTGTACAGGCCACTGAGCTTCTCCTTCTGTGTGATGGGTAGCTTTGTACAGCCTTTCCTTTTCCTTCACCGGACAGGGAAACTTCGATGGACAGCCTCTGAATAGTCCACATGGAAATATGCTTGCAGGACTCAAACAGGAATTAAATCAAATGCAGGTCCAATAACTTTCTGTGTTTAACAATATGCCTTTGGCTTTGAGAATTTCGCATTCATGCTGAGCTAAATTCCATAGTGACAGTTTAAGTGAATTCCTCTGCACAGAACCCTTCTAATCAAATCATTATGAATTAAAAACAAACAAACAAACAAACAAACAAACACAAAAAACCCAGCCAACCAATCAAACAAAACATCCTAACTAAAATGAATTATTATTCATCATAATGTATCAGTGACGCTTTTCTGTACATAACACAACAGTTACTGTATTTATGAACTTATTAATTCATTTCCATGCACATGTATGGATTCATCAGGTCCCAGTTTTATTTATAACAGTTCAACATTTTGATCTTTACTCCACATCCTTGTTTTTCATGCTTTGAAAGCTGTACATGAAAGGGTCTGAAAATAATATTGCAGATGCATATTTGCATGTGTTTAAATCCTATTTGGTTAGTTGTGTGTATTTTAAAATCACATTGTTATGTTTGCTGCATTCCCTTTTTTTGGGTACTTGGTTATTTAGTTTCTCTTTTGTGTATTTTAGTGCCTTCTGAAAATATATGTGTATATTGTTAAACTACAATATTTTTCACTTCATGTACTTCATTTAATTCCATCAATTCAGTTTCAGTAGTCTGAGCTGTAGTTAAGACTCTTCACCATCTTTCAGCATTTATCCAATTGTGTATTTGTCTTTGTGTGTAACAATAAAAGTCACAAACTGTTGCTGTGTGTATTATGTTTTCAGTTCTTATTCTTTTAGACCCAAAGCAAACCAGTGGATAATGCTTACAATGCAGTGGCATTTTCTTTATATGTATCAGCAGATATGGAAATATTTGGAAAATACGAGAAAAAGGAAAGTATTTTTTTTAGTCTCACTCTTACAGTGTGCAAAGGAATGGGAATGAGGTGTCTCATTAAATGAATGAATTAATTTAAAAACATACATGTATGCAAATATTTGTTTGATATATATTTTATTGTTTACATGTGAATACTACTTAATGAAACTTGTGGTACTTAAAAAAAAATGTTTTTATTTAATTTATTTTTCACTCATACCTACCTTTAGTACCATACCTATAGTAATGAAATACTTCTAGTTAAAGTGCATTTCTGTAAAATCCAGATGTCTGCTTTATAAATATAAATGTTAAAAGCTTATTACACAATACATTTAGTTAAAATGTACTTACAAATGCTAATTACTCTTATTATATCTTATTTAATTCTGCGGTTCACAACACATGGTCATCTGAATTAAATCCAGACTCAGTCTAAGCAGATTTTCAAACTGTTGTCTTCATCACCAAAACAGGAACATATCAAAGCTTTTATTGTGTGATTTACCCTCTCAGTTTAGTTTATTTATTTTTTAAAGTTTTTCTTTATTTTATAAGGGACCATGTGCAAAATAGATTGATTTCAAAAGAGAAAAGATGCTTTGCATCTGAGTTAGCTAATAAGCTAATTTCCTTTTGCAGACCCAGGGCAGGTAAACATTTTTCAAAAACAAAATATAATAAAAACTATTATATCAAGTAAATATATAACCAACTCATACCCATATTGGTCTTCAGATAAACATCAAAAGAACTTAGTATCAGGTTTCAAATAAAATCAAATTGCTTTTATTGTCAAATAAATACATGGTGTGCATATGAGAGGAACATTTAAATACGAGGTCCATACTGCAGTGTAGTTAACACACAGAGCACAATATACAAAATATACAAGGAATAAAAAAAGATGTGTAAAATACAATAGACTCCACAGTAGACTCTCGAAAATAGATGTACGAGAGACACTAAACAATATACATTGTACAATATGCTCAATAAAAAAGACATAGTTCATTCTGTTATAGATGATGTGAAAGTGGGCACTGTGCAATAGACAGTGTATATACAAGTGTATTTGTGTGAGTGATTTAATTGTAAAAGCTGATTTCTTTCTGTAAAGCATCTGTTAAAATATTTAATACTGCAGTGCAAACAATATTTTAAAACCCTTTCAGGTTTTCCACATATTGGAATTGTATCTTTAAAATATTTTCTAATGCATCATAAAATTTTTCCATCTCATCAGACTATATGTTATATATATATAAATACTCCACAATGACAACATAAATTGGTTTTTGGAATGTTTTGCGCATTCCTCAAAAATAAAAAAAACTGAAATTTCCATTTGCATAAGTATTCAGACCATTCACTCATGACAATAATCCATGTATTTAAATTATTTAAATGATTTAAATTATCTAAAATCACCCACTCAACTGAATGTGCTGTGTTATTCTAGCAGGACACTGTTTTTTACTTATGTTTTCCCTTACATACCGCACTTACATTTTACATTTACATTTTTTGACATTTTTTGGAGATGCTCTCATCCAGAGTGACTTACAAAAGTGCTCATCTACTTATAGAATGTATCCTAACCAGTACAGTAGGTTAGAGTCCAAGATCCCATAGAACTGCTGAAATACAGGAACCAGTGCAGATATCTAGAAGTGCAAAATAAGATCTATATCAGAAAATGATAAGTGCAATAACAAACAATACCAAATTATAAGTGCTGAATTTAATCTACAGTAGCTCTGTAGCACGTGCCCGTTCTCTCTAGGAAGGTGTGCAGCACAAAGGGAATTTTCCTATTTGTTTCATAAATCATGACATCTTTAATGAGATGCATGTGTTTTTAATCTTCCAGCAGACTGTGGTGTTTGCAGAGCTCTGCATTCCCCAGTCTCTTATATAGTGCTTTGTTTGTGCAGTGTTTATTGTGAATGATCCAGTCATTTTTTTTCAACTGCTTATCTCAAATATTACTAATACCTTTTATGAGGACACATTTGTTTTGATCACAAAACCCTTTTCAAATGTAGTTGCTAGCCTAAAGACTAGTTCATTAGGCTTCATGAGTAATAATTTGTGTGTAATTATATGTGTAATAATTTCATGAAGTCATTACATATTTGAGATTTGATTGAAACCTGCTACAAATATAAGAAAAGATATGCTTATGTATGTAATTTCTTATAGAATGTATGTTGACTATAGTCACCATTGTATTACCAAACCTCTATAATACTGCCATCCACGTCATTCAAGCAGGGGGACTGGACAGGCCTGTGGTCTTCACCCTGAGTCTGGCGATGGCTGAAGTTCTCCTTGCTCTCTACGGCTCTGTTCAACATGTGTCACGTGACCATGATGAAGCTTTGACTGGTACAAGCTTTAGCCTTTCTCATGGGCTTCTGCATGACTTGTCACTTCTACTTTCCGTTTTGCGTGTGTTTGGAGCGCAACCCGGCTGAGGTTCACCCTGTGGCATGAAGTACAATTCTATGACCGATCAGTTAGTCAGATCGCTCGTGGTATACCTATATTCGCTAAACGATGGCATTTTGTTCATCAAGTCATTTTTAAATGCACCTTACATTGTTTCAGCAGTCACGTTATTTTGTGCATATATTTTTCCATATTTGTTTTTCTCAATTCTGAGAGTTCTGACAAGGCCAAAACCAGGCTCTTCCTCTGAGAAGAGAGCTGCCAAGCAGAAGGCTTTGAAAGTCGTTTTTTGCAATCTGCCGATATTTTTAATCCAGACAGTATCAGTAGCTGCAGTGATGCTTTCTGAAAAAGCACTGCCTCCTAATGTTTTTAGTATCATATTCAGCACATGTGTAGATCACAATAGTGCTGCTGGGTTGCTACAACCAGCCCCCTTTTGTATACAAGACAATGGAGGTACAAAATATGCAGGAGGTGATAAACCATCACTGAAAGGTACATTTAACCACACATTTTAACAATAATGCTTCACCAACATTAAAAACAAGAAAACAGGCAAACAAGCAAACAAACAAAGATGTATTCTCCCAGGGTTCTATGATGTCACTCTTTCCATATATCACAGCTGGTGTGCAGGTGTGAGGGAGAGTTTTCAAACCGCGTCAAACAAATGGTTCAATGTTTGTGTATTTAGGTACAGGCATAGTTATTCCATCTTTTACCAAAGTGAACCCTTTCCCAATGACTCACAGCTTGTTTGTATTATATAACTAATTGTTGGTGTAGTCAAAATCCATCACTGAAAGAGTTTCCATTTACTTTGTCACTATGCCACTGTGCTTTGCAAGATTGTTATAATGTTATGAATGTGAATGATTGTCTCTCTGACAGGGCACCACAGTTGTGCATAAAATCCTTCTCATAAATGCACCACTTTTTGCTAGCAGAGCTTTTTTACAGTCTACTATTTTAGATGTAACATCTCATATTTCAGTGCTCAACTATATTTAATCAGCTATATTTTGAAAATGTCCTTTGAATGGTTAATTAATTCAGTTAATTAAGTTCAATCATAACACTGTAGTGAAGTGCATTTCTATTGTATTAGGACGCTGCTTTTTCTAGAGAAAATGATTAATAGTAACTGATTGACAGGTGGCTATTTTGTTCTGCCAGCAATGCTCTTTTTATAATGCAGACCACTGGGAATCTAAGAACATACTCAGCCTGAAAAACTCCCTCAAAGCATATTTCAAACCATCCATTGACCTGTGGGATAATATTACACCGGGTAAGCAGACAGCGCCTTGACAGTGTGGTGTGTCCTGGTTCTTAAAAGGCTTACACACTACCTCAGAACTCTATGGATTTCATCTTCAGTACACAGGAATTGTTCACAGGCCAGTTAAATCTGCTCACAGGCCTTTAAACATACTACTGGTACAAACAGACTTTTAATGGAGTTGGTTTGATTTTATATTTGGTGTGTATCTTTGGTGACCCCCTAGTCACCTGCTGTATATGTTATAACTTGAGCTAAGAAACCGAGTCATAAGAAAAGTGGAAAACTTATTTAAAAAAAAGTTTGTTATGCACCAAGGATTGTTGCTGGTGTCTGTCTGTGACTGCAGTCCCCTCAGTAAATTCAGATTTATGCATGTATGTGACTTTATCAGTTAAGTTAACAGAAATGTACAATAATTTTGATTAAGTACAACATAGAATAACAAAAGAAATGGACAACAAAGGTTTTGGGAATCGGTATTTAGGATGATTTTCACTGGGACTGTACCCCATGGTACACTCAGTAAAACTGAAATTGTTTGTCTTGCATTGCTTTAAGGAATTTAAGTCAATGATAAGGAATTGGCTTTTTTATTTTATTTAATTTAAAGGCAAAGTAAGGCATATGCTGGAAAACACAGCATATGTTTGGCATAGCTCACTTACAAATGCTCAAGAGAACAGAATAGAACAACTTCCTCTCCTGGGCCAGAGGTACATAACATGCCGTATACTCTAGCTGTTGACTCTTGTTGAGAAATGTATACAGTTGTGCTTGGATATTGCCAAGTATCTGTGTATCATCTGTTAGTCAGGCTGTCACAGGGCACCAACTAAGAGACTCAAGCAAACAGGACACCTCAAGATGTGAAATAGAAAGATAAAAAATCGTGAATACCCTATATGTGTGGACTGTTGAATGAAAATGGAATATAGACAGCAAAATAGACTTTTGGGATTTTTTAGTTTGCAAAATAGATTGCTTTTAAAGTGTATAATAATGTGGTTCTGTGTTTCTTATCCTATTTTACAGCTTTTTAATTCAAATCTTTATAAAAAGTCCTGCAATGATATTGGATTTTAAATAAATAGAATATCCAAGCAGGATGTGTGCACAGAAGAATCTTCAGAACACAGTTAACACCTACAGTGTTGAATCAGCAGTAATACAGACTGGCAATGTTGAGTATTTTCTTCAAAAGATTAGTTTAACTGCATTGTTGCAACTCTTCTGTTTTAATTTGTAAATATCACACTTTCTGCATCTATAATTAAGCTAGAAAGATAGTCCACATCACCACCTCATTATGTTTTAAGGACCTGGAAATAAATGGTTATTCATGACCTCATGTCTTCTCTCATAGACTACTGCAATTCTCTCTAGCTGGAAACACTTCAGTTGAGCTTCCCTCTACCTGGAAACACCTCAGTCAAGCCTGTCACATATGAAGTTGCTTCAAAATGCAGCTGTGAGTCTTCTTACAGGCACCAAGAAAAGGGAGAGCTTTTTAGTGGCATCCTTGCACTGGCTACAAGTTGGCTACCCTGCAATCTACTCATCAAATTATTCTAGTTCTTCAATGTCATATGTTGAGGTTCAAAGGTCAGCGAGCTTTGTCTGTGGTGCTCGAGAACTTAGGAACAGTGTCCTGTTCTTCGTCAAACTATCCCCCACAACAAACAGGTGTAAATCCAATCTAAGAACAAAGTTTATTTCCGCAGGCATTTGAGTACCTTTAAAGATCATGCTTTCCGTCAGATGGTCTGCCTCGGTTCTTTCTGTCTCATTGTCAGTTGCATTGTGTCTTCTGTTGTTCCTTATTTTAATTATTTTATTCTCCTAGTTGATTAATTTTAGTTTACTTTAGATTATTCTATTTTATTGTACAGCATTAGGTCTTTATCTTATTTTAGATTATTCTATTTTATTGTACAGTTTTATACCTTTATCTTCTTTTAGATTATTCTAGTTTATTGTATATGACATATCTTTAGGTCTTTGTTAGCATTTGCTTTTAGTAATCCATTTTATTTGTTTAAATCCACATCTAATATAATTGATCAAATTGTGCAGGGGTTACCACCTTCTGTATTTAAATGTGGTATACAAATAAAGTTGTTGTTGTTGTTGTCTTCACCAAAAAGGCTTATATAATGCTCCAGATTTGCATAAACGACCACATTCTATAGAGCGATTGCCATGACTGTAAAAGATAACGCAGGTGGTGTCGCCAGTAGAGAGGTGAATGAACTCAGAAA
Source organism: Electrophorus electricus (assembly GCF_041902795.1). Classification (NCBI taxonomy): domain Eukaryota; kingdom Metazoa; phylum Chordata; class Actinopteri; order Gymnotiformes; family Gymnotidae; genus Electrophorus; species Electrophorus electricus. Next base: position 27,105,914 of record NC_137501.1, on the reverse strand, counting down.
TAGGCACCAGCCTCAAATGCACAGCTGAACATGCAGAAGAGAGGATGTATTAAACGGGAGAGGAGTCATTTTTCTTTAGGTTTGTGTCTGGCAAGTAAAGTCTTTTCAAGATGACTTGATTGGTTATAAAATGAGAAACATCTGATACTGTAATAATCTGTAGATGGGTCCATAAGACCCTAACAGTGGCTGTTTTTGTCTTTCTGCTTTTATGCACTTGGCACTTCAGTTTATAACCTTTGGATTTGGTGTTGTGTAGTATTATTTTGTTGTTGTATAGTATTATATTGGTGTTATGTAGTATTATTTTTGATTTATGTAGTATTATTTTAGTGTTATATGGTTTTATTTACTTTTGTCAGCATTTTTGCTTTTCTGTAGGAAGGTTATTTTGGCATTTTTTGCGGGTTTTATCTATGCATGGTATACGGGTCCTTTTGTCTTTCCAGTACTGAGGAGGAAGCTCCAGTGGACAAACCCACACAGAGTACAGATTTAATATGTGCAATAGATGTTTTTCTGTTCTATTCCACATGGTAAAGTATGTTTGACAGAGCTAAGTAAGACTATTTTAGTTTTTGTTGTTCTCAAGAATACATGCTTGCATACAATACAAAGTAAAAAATAGCTTTAAAAGAACAGTCTGGGTATAAGAGCTAACATACACCATAGTGACTAAAGAATCTAGGATATTTATACACTGATTAAACATAGTCTTGAAAGGACAATGTTTTATATTTTCTCTGCTGATATCACTTTCTCATCATCTGTAACAGAAGAAGCATAGGGAAGGCTAAACTTCTCTGGAGGGACACACTCTGCTTAATTAGAGAGAAGCATTCTGTAGCAGGTGAGGCTATTTTATCTTTTTTTTTAATTTCATGAAAGGAAATTTCAGCGAACAAGCAGACCTGTAAATGTATCACATGTCATATTGAACAATAGTTGACGTTCATTCATTCTCATTAAAAGTGTTATAAACTGCTCACATCATTTAATGAAACTGTTTACTTATGATATACCCCTCAGCAATGTGTCCACTGCAGGCCAGAATGACAGAGAACATCACATCCTTCAACACTACCAGCAGCCTGTGTTCAACATGCCCGTGGAGTTTCTGGGTCATACTGATGCTTGTGCTGGGGACATTAAACTGGATGCTGACACTACCCACTGGGTTATGGGCTGTATGGCTGCTGACATATGGCTCTTGCACCTCCCTGGAGAACAAATTATTTACACTGAATCTTTACTGCACAGACCAGGCCAGTGTATTCATAAGCCTCTTCACATGTTTTCATTGTTTAGCGTTACCTTCAAACAATGTTTGGAACAATGTTCTTTTCTTCATATGCAAGCTTAATCTCTACACTCAGCCACTGTTCCAGTGCTGCATATGCTTCGATCACTACCTGGCAGTGGTGCGACCCGTTGTCTTACTGAAGCTCCACCCTCAAAGATATAAGCAGGCTTGCTTGCTCCTGCTGTGGCTGGTATCCCTGGCCTGTCGGATTGCAGAGTTCTTCCTGAACAGCTCTTTCCCACTCGTGGCAGTCCTGCTTACCGTTGTGTGCTTGCAGTTGTTCTGTAACATCTCTGTCCTCAGCGTGCTGAAACGTCCCAGGCCAGGAGACAGCCAGGGAGGCAAGGATATTGAGAGGGAACAGGGCAGCAGTATAAAGAAAAGAGCATTTGTTATCATCTCCCTGCTTCAAGCCAAACTGCTGCTGAATTACATGCCTTTGTTTGTAGTTTCTTCTATCAAACAACTGATCCCTGACCCAGTACTCAAGAGAAACCTGCTGATCGCAGTCACAAACATGTGCTTCCTGGGCACCTTCGTTCAGCCCATGCTATACCTACGCAGGATGGGGAGGCTTTAGCTACTTCACCAATTCCCTCTAAAGCAATGAATATTTCAAAGCCAATGTGTAGAACTGGGTCCCACTTTTTGTCTGTAACACCTACATTCAACCTCAGGAAAATAGGCAATCGATGCAATGTAGTTAATATGCATGTAGCCTAAGTGTTGTTACATTTTTGTTTGTTATGTAGCTATAGATGTTCTTACTAACCCATATTTGGGTGATGGTAAATACATGGTTACAGTTCTCAGTTTGTTCTCAACATTGTAAATGTCAGACTGTGTAGAGGGGCACAGTGTTAGTATTTAACTGCCCTTTTAAAAAGGGTTAACATACTAATATTTGTGTTAATTCAGTATATTAGCAATTAACGCAATATATTAGTACTTAATAAAGTAGGCTATTCCTGTTAAATTCTGTGTCACTGATTGTGTTTAATGGAAAGTGAGTCCAAAATAAATGTTCTTTCTACATTTACAGCATTTAGCTGATGCTTTTATCCAAAGTGACTTGCAATTATGACTGAATAAAACGTGAGCAACTGAGGATTAAGGGTCTTGCTCAGGGGTCCAATAGCGGCAGATTTGTAGTGGTGGGGCTTGAATCAGCAAATCTCTAATTAGTAGTAAAGTATGTTGACCACTGAGCCATCACTTCTCCTTCTTTAGTCCATGTAGCAAAACTCATATTGAATTTACAGATGGATTAAATTCAGGAAACATACAATATGCAAATGGGGGGGGGGGGGGTACACTTACACTGTAAGCTCTTAAATCCCTGGAACCATCTGTAAACACAGACAAGAAACGTTTGCAAAAGTTTGTAACAGCAGCAGAAGCAGCACTTCTCCTCCACAACAGGTTTGCAAAACAGTTGGGAATCCATCAGAGGCCAGATATGAACATTAGCTTGGCAAAAAGAGGAAGGAAGCTCACTGATGACGCACACATGCAATTATGCACTTGAAGTAGACATGACACCCATGACTTGTTAGTAAGCATATGCATTATTTAGAATTTAAACATCAGTACATGAGTTACTATATATGAAATAAAAGTTACTTTCTCAGTAGCTACTGTATATGCTGTTTCCCCATGGTCACTATGTGTTTCTGTACTGGTTATCTTTAAAGCTAAAGCTGGTTGTGAATCTCTGTTTGTTATAACATACACTGAGGGTTATAAGAGTGCTATATATATCACTCAGCTGTTATCACCTTCACATTTGGCTATTCCATTCAGGGCTTCCACCACCTCCACATGTCTGGAACGCCATCTGTTGTTCGATGCGCTGATACCTGATCCAACATACCGCACACATTGTGTTAAGAATGGCAGCAAACCTTAGGTTATGACTAAGCTAAGTGACATCAGTATTTTGGAGATGGATTAAAATAAAACAAGGATGATATTCAAAAAGGTGGTTAATTTTCCAAGTCAGGTTTGTCATGCAGCTGAACTCAGGGTTTCTGCAGGAGTTTTGTTAGCAGTGTTTTAGCCAGTTTTGCATTTCTGTGTTGTTAGTCTTACAAAATGGTAAGTGAGGGGGAAATAAACTCAATAACTTGAACACTCTATATTTAACAACTGTGTGGTGTTTCTTACCTGGTGTAAGTCAAGACATGACATGAGAATCATTATTATGATTGACCTTGTTCTAGATGGGAGGAGGAGTGGACGTGCCCCTCTGTGTGTCCGGTAGAGCCAAGGGCACGCCTCCAGTGCCTGCCCTTCCAATGGGCAATATGTCTAAGTGCCTTTATGTTTGTCTACAGGTGCATCTATTTGTTGTTGTGCGCACCCATGCCTTTTGTTTGTTTACAGGCACATCTACTCGTTGTGCGCACCCACGGTGCATTTGTGTATGAGATGTCTTGTGTTCAGGCTGGGTCCCTCTGAGGAGGTGGTCGCTGCTGCACATCGGAGCCGGTGGTCCCACCACAGAGCGTTATCGGACTACCCTGGGAGAGGTATGGACTTTGCCTTTCCTCCTCAAGTACTGAGAAGCCTCCTTTGTTGGCAGCTCCTAGCCTGCTTGGTATTGGCTGGGCACTAGGCTTTGCCAAGTGTTATGTGTATTTTTGTGTATATGTGTACATGGCAGCCTGGAGTTCGCAGTTCCGGGAAGGACGCGGGGGGGGGAGTTCATCATCTTGTTTGAACCACACCCTTTTTGTTAGCTCATACCAGCACCGGGTTATTCTTGTGATGTCTTTGTGTATTTAAACCTCTGTGGGAGTGTGCGTCTTTGTCGGTCATTATTCTTGTTCCCGTTTATGTTCGCGTTATTGTTTGCATGTTATGTTTGTAAGCTGTTACTTGTGTTCAGTTTACCTGTTTCCTGTGAGTGCCAGTGCTATTTGTGCGTGTTTAATAAACGTCTGTTTGCATCGAAAGAGCCTGTGTGTCCTATTCCTCGCCCTGCAGCACTCGGGCCATTATGTTTTCGCACAGCTCCAGTGTAAATCTTTCAGTTTTACTCAAATGTTATTATTTCTTGCACAACTAATTATAACACAAAATTTCCTAAAGTATTTAGTGTTTTTTTACTTCAAGGTAAAGCTCATGTGTTCCTTCTAATGTGTCTTATTTACCATACATCCATATTTACCATACATCCATATTATGTCACCATACACTCATATAATGACTAACTTCACTGTCCACCAAGGTGCTTGGAATGATCAAAAATGGCAGAAAAAGGTGAAACCAGAAACACCTAATGACTAGACAATTGAAATCCAACACTTTTAGACCAATGTATTTTGACCCACAGGGCTTTACCACATATAAAAGAATAATGATGCCTAGTATTTTAAATACACAAATAGCAAGAAGAACAATAAAAAACTAAAAAGCAAGAGAGAGAGAGAGAGAGAGAGAGAGAGAGAGAGAGAGAGAGAGAGAGAGAGAGAGAGAGACATACACAAAGAGATAAAAAGGAGATCAGTATGAATGGTTATACCTGTCTGACTCGTTGATGGGCGTTGGATGGGCAACCAGCTGTGTGTGCGTGTTCCCACACTGTGTGCGGAGGTATGTTGACACACCCTCTTTCACAAGATCTTCCCTAAGCTTTCTTAAAAACAAGCCAAGCACTTCCAGAACAGAGCTTCCGGACGGCAGTGAAGGAGAATCTAGCTGGTAGCTTCACACACACACAGAGAGAGAGAGAGAGAGAGAGAGAGAGAGAGAGAGAGAGAGAGAGAGAGAGAGAGAATACTTTCAAAGGTTGGGAAGAAAACAAGTGAAGGGGACAGACACGAATGCTGGGTAGCATTTATCAACTCTTTTTAAAAAAAGAGAGTGACAAAGGGACAGAGAGACCTAAAGTGAGAGAGAGAGAGAGAGAGAGAGAGAGAGAGAGAGAGAGAGAGAGAGAGAGTCAGAAGACGGTAAAAGATAGTCATAAGAGTGTGGGAGAATATAAACCGTATTTTCGTTGGCCTGTTGGAAGTGAACACACATACTGGTAAGCTTATCCTTTCACTTTTTGTACTAGTTTTACAGTTGCCTATTAGATGAATTGAGACCTGTTGTAGCCAGACTCAGCTATAGTGGGTATGACTTTGCATTTTTGCAGTTTGACTGTTTCACTTTGAAAAAAGTTTAAGTGTTCACCACTTGATCTGAAATCAGTTTTGCACTTGCATCTTTTTAAATATAGATTCTGATAAGTTGGTGGGGGGGGCTGGTGCTATGTCAGTCCTTAGAGGTATTGTATGCAGGGTTCGTGGCAGGTCTGGCTACATTCCAGAGTTTCAGACATTTATGCAATCTTGAAAACTGTTTTCTGTATCTTGTGAGTCTTAATACTGTGACGTGACTACAAGGAACATGTCAAATTTCAACACTCTTCATTCAGCTTGGCCCTGGTTGCTTACTGCATATAATCCCCCAAAAAACGTGTTTTGTGAAAATAAAAGTACTGTCACCTGAACCACAGGGCAGGTCTGACCCTTCTGGCGGAAGCTTGGCTTCTGGTGCGTGCAGAGAGCTCACTGGTGATGGTTCTGAGGTTCTAAGGTAAAGCCTGAGCTCTGCACAGGCCCTGCAGAGAGGTGCTCATGCAGTTCTGAAATAAAGCCAGGGTCTCCACGAACACATTCAATGTCACAGGGAGAGTTTTTTGGGTAAAGTGTGTGAACCTCCTGAATATGGAAAGTTTTCAAAACAAGATTGCTGCCTTGAATCTTGTTATGAATTCAGCAACAACCGTAAATTAACCATAATGTAGCTAATCTGACTCAGCAAAATCCCCAATGTTGAATTACAGTAACACTCATGAATATATAAATCCAGCTGGGCCAAAATGAACACAGTTAAAGTGATTTCAACCCTGGATGTTGATTCTTGCACTTATTTGTTGTTGTTGTTTTTTGTTCTGTGTACGCTTCTACTTATTTTTGTGCTTCTTCTATCCCACAATCCCTCAGTTCGCTCCCACGTGCACCATGACGGCTGTTCCTGTGGAATCCCTGTCGGAGGTGCAGTTCTCCTGCTCCATCTGCCTGGACATCTTTGCCAACCCGGTGTCAACGCCATGCGGACACAGCTTCTGCCTGGCTTGCATCACATCGTACTGGGATTCACGGAGCAAGGCGTGGCTCTGTCCGCTCTGCAAGGAGACCTTCCGCAAGCGACCCGAGCTCCACGTCAACCACACGCTCAAGGAGATCACAGAGCAGTTCAAGCGCATGGCTGGGAGCTCAGGAGCTGCGGGCGGTGCCGCTGGCCCCCTGCAGTCCCCTTCCAGCCCAGAGAAGAGGCCACGAGGCCTAGCCAGGCCTGGCGAGCTGCCGGGCAGACTGCTGACCGAGATGAAGAACCGATTCCAGAGAGGGTCATCCAGCGAGAACCTTCTGGAATCGTCACCACTCCCGCCACAGCCTCCACCATACAGCGCCCTCCAGAGGAGGTGCAGCCCCAGTGCGTTCAGTGCCGGGGGCTCAGCTGGTCCACAGTGCGCCTCGCACGGACTGGTCCTGGACATGTTCTGCAGGACTGATCAGACATGTGTGTGCGCTGTGTGCCTGGAACATGAGCATTATGGACACAGTGTGGTGCCGGCGTCACGAGAGATGAACATTAAAAAGGTGAGTGGCACGTGTCATCCAAGCACAGGTGTGCGTGGTGGAGGTTGCGGATAGCTGTGATATTCCAGCAGAGTTTGCGTGGTGGCGGACAGTGGGTGCTGTGTAGGTGAATGAGTCATAATCTGTCATAATCTCTGTCTCTCAGTCTCAACTGGGGATTGTAGAAGCAGAGGTGCAGGGATTAATTGCAGCCAGAGAAAAGAAGATTGAGGAAATTCAAAATACAATGACCGACATTCAGGTGTGTATCTCGACATCATGAGGCAACAGCCAAACTAGAAGACAATGCTTTTTTAGTAGCTCTGAAATTATTTGTCTACATTTTGTTTCAACCATGGTTTCTCATTTCCTAATTTCTCATCTTAATTTCTTTCTAAATTTCCTCAAACACATTTTCTTTCTGTCTTGCTTTTCTCTCTCTCTCTCTCTCTCTCTCTCTCTCTCTCTCTCTCTCTCTCTCTTTCTCTCTCTTTCTCTCTCTCAATTCAGTTCAATTCAATTCATTTCAAAGTGCTTTACTGCCATGACAAACAGTGGTGCATTTGTATTGCCAAAGCTTGGGTCATAGAGCATGAATAGTAAAGAATACTGCAGCAACAAATTGAACACTGTATCTCTCTTGCTTTCTCTCTCTGTCTTTCTGTCTCTCTCATTCTTTCTCTCTCCTTCTCCCCCCCCCCACCATCAGGCAAACGCACAGCAGGAGGTGGAGGTAACACTGAGCATGTTCCGAATTCTCGTCAGTGCGGTGGACCGGACTCAGGCGGAGATGCTGGAGGTGGTGGAGGTGGGGCGTGTGGCTGCAGAGCTCCGCTCCCAGGCCCTCATCAAGGACCTGCAGCTGGAGATTGATGAGCTGAGGAAGAGGAGTGACACCATAGCACAGCTTGCTCGCTCCAACGACCACTTCAACTTCTTCAGGGTCAGTGCCTTTGCTAAGAAGAACAACCACAATCAAGAGAGGGAAATTGCAATCTCCCAAACAACACGACATGCTTTCCACATCGTCCTGCTCTGAGTCACACAGTGAAGAGAAGTCTTGTTTTTCTCTTCTTCCTGCGAAGTATATATACTTATTATCAATTAGGCTTAAAAAGTCTAAATTGGTGCATTTTCCAACACTTTTGATTAATTTAATTAATTGATTAATATACTCATCTCCTCCTCTAGGGGTTATCATATCTCTTTTTGTTTAATCTCTCTTTCACTCTATCTTCACTTCTTCTCCTTCTCTCTGCCCCACTGTCTCTCTGCAGACCTATCCATCCCTTTGTAGTGTTCCTCAGATGAAGACCTGGAAATCAGTGACCTTGACCCCTGACCCCACAGCAGGAGCAGTGCTGAGGAATGTCACTCAAATGGTTGACAGCCTCCAGGAAGTGCTTAAAGGCCTCCGGCAGACCTGTGAGACAGAAGTGTTCTAAACTATTTTCACATAAAGAAAAACATGAATGAGAGGCTCTCTGGCAGAAAGAGGCAAGATGTTCATTAGTAGTGAAGTTAACAATCCATTTAGTGATGAGCCATTTTTCTCCAAGTACAGTGATGTAGACAGTAGTTTATATTATGTCATGCTTCACTAACTGTTTGGCTTTTACCTTATGCACTGCCACAGTCTTGTCTTCCTAGTGCAAATAAAGCCCCAACCACAATGAACACAGCTAATGGTTAGGAGCTGGGTAAACTGACAGTAAGCCTGTTAATATATGCACAGTGGCTGTCCATTTGATAAATGTCTGGTGTGAACGATGGGTGAATCCATACTAACTGAAACTAGTTTTCTTACCTAACCAGCCAGATAGTAAAGCTGTACTTACCAAACATCGATAGACCTACACACACTAAAAGATTCCAGAATATAACTGTAGCTGTTTTTATAGCTGAATATGGCTGGTTATCAGTACAGAAGGAGGCAGATTTTAGTTTTCCTTCCTTTGTGTTTTTTTTTTTAGCTTTTTAAATTATTATTATTTTTTTATTTTAAATTATTATTATTTTTTTTTACGAGACATGAGCAGTGTTCCAGAATTTATATCTTGATTCTAACTGGTCAGTTTCCCTACCACAGAAACCTATAGGCTCTTTGAGATGCCCTTGATATTTATTAATCTCCACTTACCATACTGGAAAAAAACTGTAAAATGTAAGCAACATTTTCTAAAATTAGGCGTGCAAAGGAAGGATTGATAGATTGTTTATGTTTATTTAGAGCAGCTCCTCCTACGTCCTCTGCATATATGCATCAGCAGTGCATCACTCGGACCTCACTGATAACTACCGTTTGACTGCTACAAACCTCATTATATTCCTTGATCTTATCTCATTTTATGTCAGTATGAAAGGATCTGTGGCTAGGCTTGTATTTGCTAGCATAAAAACATATGTGAGCTTGCAACACCTATTCGTCTTATTATAACTGACTCAGAATTACTTCAGCAAAAGGAGAAATGTAACTAATTTCTAAATGTAATATGTGGCATAAATGAAGCTTTGGTTTTGATTGCTCCCACTCTGTGGTGCAAGTGTGTCCTGTGCTTCATGTGTGTAATGTGTTTCATGCATGTCATGTGTTTCTGTGCTGTCCTAATTGCTCGACTTCATCCCTTCCAAAAGAATAGCATGCTCACAGATGCGCCCCTGGCCTAACAATTCATGTAACACTGTATGTGCTTGTTCCTATCTGCAGGTTTGGACTCGGCCATGAACTCACCTGGACTACAGCAGCTACGTATGTTTCACCCATTTTCTACTCGATGATGGGTACTGTGTACAGGATAGTACAGATCTGATAGGTGATGGGTACAGGATAGTACATATCTGATGGGTGATGTGCATAGGATAGTACAGATCTAATGGGTGAAGTGTATAGGACAGTGAAGCGAGGAACTCTGTTGTTTAAAGCAGAAATCAAGTCAGTTAACCTGAGTATTTAACTCTGCATATGTGTGAAATAGACCTTCACAGGTAACTTTATGCAGGTTTGCAGTGTTATAGCACATTTTCATGATCGCAGCAATCACTAGAGGTGAAGCATGTTAACATTTAAAGACATATCTGTTTTTTTGCCTGTAGAGATGCAGAAATTGCAAGAATATGCACGTAAGAGTTAATTCTATTAATTTCTATACATCTTTTTTTTTTTTTAATGAAACATTTTCCAGATATTTTTACCACCAAAAATGTAAAGGTTTCCTGATTTCTCTGAGCAACATGTCTAACCCCCTGTTCATTCTTTTCTTAGTGGATGTGACTCTAGATCGAGACTCTGCCCACCCACGGCTGCTGATCTCAGAAGACTGCAAGAAGGTGCACTGTAGCGACCGTTACTATGCTGTGGCAGATATACCCGAGCGCTTTGACCGTGTGGTGTGTGTACTCGGTCAACAGGGTTTCAGCTCGGGCCGCCACTATTGGGAGGTCCAAGTGGGCGAGAAAACGGACTGGGATTTGGGGGTTGCCAGTCGCTCCATCAACCGGAAAGGGAAGATCTCCGTTTGCCCAGCCAATGGCTACTGGTTTCTGAGTTTACGTGACAAACATGAATATGTTTTCCGCACTGACCCACCTACACCGATATCTATAAACCTCAAACCTCAGAAGATTGCCATCTATGTTGACTATGAGAGCGGCCAAGTGTCTTTTTATAATGCAGATAACAACACAGATATTTTCACCTACACGGACTCCTTTACTGATGTTTTGTACCCTTTCTTCAGCCCCTGTACTAACAAATCAGGTAAAAACTATGACCCCCTCATCATATGCCCTGTGAATCAAGCTTACTGAAGCAATTCTGAAAAAAACTGCAAGACAAATGGTTGTCTCATTAATTGAAAGCATCTTGGGAACTTTTTGGCTGTGTTTTAATTTCTTACAATGTGAAAAACTTTTATTTCCTGTATAGCTGTATACTGGGGTTTGATTTTAGCCCTGGCATCTTACTACTGCCTATCCCTGTAATGTGTATTGTGCATGTGTGTGTACATGTGATGTGTGTGTGTGTGTGTGTGTGTGTGTGTGTGTGTGTGCGTGTTATTCAAAGAACAATTTAAATATGTTCAAACACTTACATCTTACTGCACAACCATTTACCAGAAGATGACAATGAATTGTGATAAAGTATATGAAGTGCCAAAGCATGTCATATATGAAAGGTAAAATGCAGTTGTTTGAAGTACTTGGTATGAGATATAGGCCAATAATGGAGCAAAATACCCTTGTCTGCTGGGTAAAATCTCCAGTGTGTATCCGAAGGATTTATGGATTTATGTGGCATTTTAGGACTCTTGCCTACAAAATATTTAATGCTTTTCAGTTAAATTCTATTTAATACAGTAGGTAAAGCAAATTTGTTACAATGAAATGGAATGTATGCTGCAATAATTATAACTTAATTTGTGGAATTATTTTTTACTGCACAAGTTAGTGAGGGTCTCCAAAATTTGATTTTTTAGTAAAAATAAATAATACAAATTGCACTAAAAACAAAATCAAATTATCATATTTTTTTTTACATTTTCATTTCTTAAGATTGCTTTGGAAAAAATCAAAAGACTTAAATGTTCAGTGATCTTACAACCACAATAATCACGATCACACTTAACAAAAACCGGTTGGGCTTACTTACGCATCCATGCTGATTTGAAACCAGTGTAATTTTACAGTTCTTGATTGTTCACTTTAGGCATTAATACTGGTGCTTCTGCTTTTTGCTGTTGGTTCGAAACAGACATTCATATGGAGTTGGTTAGAAATATTTAAAGAAAGCGTTTAATGAAGATTTGGTAACATTTGGTGGTTCAGTGGATTAAAAACCTTGGTGGCGTTTATTACCAACATACATTCATGCACTAAACATTTTCCTGCTGCAGACTGTGCATTCGTATACACGTATCTTGTTGAGAAACCAATCCTTCAAATTAAGGGTGTGACCCGAGATGATTTATGTGAGCGTCTACAGGACCCCCACGACCAATGGTTGAGTCTCATCTCCGAAACTGATGCAACGCGTCAGAGATGCTGTATAACCTGCGCGCAGGAGGACAGAGATACCGACACCAACGGAGCGCCTGGAATCAAGCACACTCCTGCTTTTTACCGATCGATCAAAGTAAGTGACATGCATCCTTGACCATTTGGTCTATAAAGCCACTTGCTTGCCTAACACACATTTTGTTATCCGTAATAAATGTGTATGAATACGGGATAGGAGAATCTTTCTCTGCGTCTTTTATAAAATATGCAGATAGTGTTGCGACAAACGCGTTTTTGTTTTGTTTTTGAAGGTTTAATAACGGTGTTGCGACAAACGTTGCTCGGGTCAGCTGTCGTTTTAAATTATTTGAATCTACAATGGCGTTTAGCAAGTCAAAATTGTTTCTTTAACACCCATCACATACAAATATGCGCGGAAATATTCAGTATTGAAATTTAAAAACATGACACTACTGGTTATGACCATACTGGCACGCCAACAGTTTTTTGATGTCCCGCTGTTCTCCTTAGTCTGTCTGTAGGACGGCGCTTTGTGGGACGCTGAGGTTTCATGACAACCCGTTTAATTTTTGCAGCCACAAATACGCCTTAATTTGATAATAATAATAATAATAATAATAATAATAATAATAAAACTGAAGTTTGTTATACATTTACATTTTCTTTTATACGCTTACATTTCCTAAATTATGTAACTTATTCATGAAGACGCTTGATGTTCTAGGCCTACGTGCTTTCACGTTAGCTGCACTGTTGGGACGCCCGACGTTAGATCTTAAACTATCAGTAGAGTTGTGTAAACCTTATTCATTCCTCCAGCATGTCAGAGCCGAGATGAATGAAAAAGTTATTTCCGCTTACGTTTACATAAAATGTGGCCAAGATCTATCTTTAACATCTCCGACTGTGGTTTGTGATCCGATCTCAGTGCGACCTGGGTGTGTTTACACTTTTCATTTTTTCATATGGTCAGGTGAAATGCGAACCTGATCCGATCACGCATGTTAATGCAACGTGTAAACAAGCTCCGTGATTCGGACGTAAGCCGTACTGTGGCTAAGCAGGTACAGCTGAGCTATCTTTACAACACGTCTAAACCCCAAAGCCCAAACGGTCTACGCAGATTCAGCTAAACACACTGACTCAGCTTCACTGTGTTGTGTGAATAATTTAGATTGGCCGATGCTACAAAATGTCATTCTAAACGACTCCTCAGTGGGATTCAAACACATTTTATAAATAATTAGCAAACCTGCCACACGACATTCCTATCCCAGTTATTTCCAGATTATGCTGATCATAGCATCTTTCTCTTCAGTGCTGCTTGGATAGCAGTTTAACATTCACTGCTCCACTCAGTTGTGATAATTCTAAAGTACCTATAGCCACAGCACTCTGAGCTTTGCTTCTCAGCTCGGAACATCTCCGTATATGCTCCTGTTGTCTGAGCACAGTGGAAAGGTCTAGCGTCTGATCTTGGACATTCAAAGCAGCTGCTAGTTTTGCAGCTGTGTTCTGTCCTGACTAGCATGCCTGCTTTGTGCTGCACTTTCCAGTGGGTTGGTCTTGGGGGTGGAAAATAACTCTCTCTTTCTCTCCTGGCAGGGGAGGCACAGTAAGCAGCAGGCCAGAGATGCTCTCCCACTGAGGTTGCACCCTGCCCTGTTGACATGGCAACCAGAAGGAAAAGTCAGTGTGGCAGTGATTGAATGTGTGCATGCATAAATGAGTGGCACCTCACCTGTATGTGTAAACCTAGGGAAAGGGAAGTCACTATCATTTTTCACTATGTGTTTGTGCCAGTGTGTTAGTTTCTAGCTGAGTGAATATATTTTTTTTTAGACTAATACAGTACAGACTGCTTCTTTTACTTCTAAACTGCATGTGTAGTCTAGATGCTGTATCGGGCTTAAACCTGTTGTCACAATAGTAAACTATACATATGTGCGTGCACACACACACACACACACACACACACACACACACACACACACACACACACACACATTTATGGCATTTAGCACACACTCTCATCCAGAGCAACTTACAAAAGTGCTTTTTCATTTCCTCATAGAATACATCCTAGCCAGTAAAGTAGGTTAGAGTCCAATATACCAATGAACTAGAATACTGTAGAAACACAGGGATCAATGCTGATGCCTACAAGTACAAAATACATAAGGTCCATCTTATACAATCACACATGCAGGAAACAATAAGTACTAGAGTTTGTTAACCCTTCATTATTATTAACCTCTCTCTCTCTCTCTCTCTCTCTCTCTGTGATTGTTCCTTCCTCTCTCTCTCTTTCTGCTCTCCCTCCCACCCTCCCTCAATCCAAAAGGCTCGACATCAAAGGGAGGAGGTGTGCATTTCCCTGATGATACAGAGGCGGATGCTCTCAGTGAGACCTGTGAAGACACACAGCAGGACAAGGTCATCGTTGCTGTAGCAGAACCAGATGGAGCTTACATGGTCAAAGTGAGGGAGGAGGCAAACACATTCTAGCATTTCCACAAACCTCTAACCAGTCTTCCTTTTTACATCAACTACATGTCTTTATGTCGGCACAAAAACATGGAGAGTTTAACACCAAACACTTCGTACAAGAATCTGTTTAAGTGAGATTTTAGTGAAATACTATTTGAGTGTAATATTAGTTATAGGTGAATTCCATGACTTTGATGATGGTGCGTGGCAGTGACTCAAATTCCATGTGTGTAGGCAGGATTCCTCAGAAGCCATCATAAATACAAGATTATCTTCTCCCTCCCACAAATCCCCACTCTGGGCAAAGACACCTCCCTCTCGCCAGCATTGCGGACCACACCCAAGCCCCGCCTACGAGCCACCCGCATCATACCACGCCCTGAAGGTACACCTTACCATGCTGGCCCAGGTTCTGAAATGAGCTGTTACTGAAGGAACGGCACATAAACAAAACAAACAAACAAACAAATGCCGTCCAACACTAACTACAATACCAAACTTCTGCCAACTCTCAACTAAAACAAGGATGTCCCGTTTTATAGGCTACGATTGTCAGTTACCAAACATTCCTTCTTTCCTAATTCAAAGTGTAGAACTGTTAAAGCCATACTAGACAAATTGTACCACTAATCGTAGATTTGAAAAAAATCAGTCTCAGAACTGACACAATGACAGAAAGCAGTTTAAAGCCATAAGCACAGCAAAGATAAAATGAGAAATTAGCACAATCTGATTCAAAATATGTAGTGATTTAACCTGTAGTGATTTCATCAGTGTGTTTGTAAAAGATATGTCTGTAAAGCGTCCATGATTCTGAGAAAGGTGCTATATAAATGTAAATAATAATAATAATAATAATAATAATTTTTTTTTACCCAGTTTTCAACACCTAAATATTTCTCTAAACATCAATGCCCTTATATTTATTTAAAAATGTTTTTAGGTGTCAGTGAATTTTGTTTTGACACAAGGTGGTTTTTTCAGTTTTTAATTTCTTCATTCCTTTTCTTTTCAAATGGCCACTACTCATTAATTCAATCTTAAAATTCTTTGATTAATCTTTTGTTTATGCATGTCTAGGTGTCAATACATGGGCACTTATTTTGACACCAGTGTCACATTAACTTAAATACTCTTCTTGTCTCTTCTTGGAATAGTCCAGACAACCAGCTGAGTGGTAGATGATAGGGAACGACCAGTAGTCCCACTCTTCTTTCACTCTTTCATCGAGTCTTCCTTCAGCAAAACTGTCAATGTATGACAGTTATTGCTCCTGTGTCCTGGTGTTCTACTGTTAATTTTCCACCTGGCAGTAATTTTTAAAAAGAGATTAATTTTATTTAACCCCTAACATTTCAAGGAGCTGCCAGTGGGTTCTAGATCTCATTTACCCTAATACATACATAGATTTTCTTAATGCAGTTCCTAAATAGCCATTAGCCACTAAAGTGGCTTAAAAAAAGAGCGAAATAACAACCTTAGAGTTTAAAACCTAAGCACTAATGGACCTCCCTGAAAATGTCAAATTATCTTAGCTACTGCAAAAATGTATATGTGAATTAAAATGAAAATAACATGTTAATTTCTTTGAAAATGACGAATTCCTGTAAATTGATGGAAAAATTCGATGTAGCTCCAGAAAGTTGCCAAGTGATGCCATTGATGGGCAACAGTGAACAGCGCCAGACTCTTCAGACTCTGAAGAAATTTTGAATTTGATGAAGATTGAGAATCTACTGTGACAGTGGGGGGTGACTGTATATTATAAGTGAAATTCAAGCATTTAGATTTGAGCCAGAAAGAGAAGATGCTCCAGAGAACAACCTGACCCAGTAGTCAGAAATGGGAATTCTGACTGGTAAAAAGCTTTTAAGTTATCCATTACTGAAAAGTGATCCTAAAAGCAAAAAAGTTTTACTAATCTTATCTATTAACAATTATAGCATTTTACTAGCTTGTTACGTATATCGCTAGGTGAACTAGATTAACTAGGTTAGTTAGCAGTGCTCCCTCTTGCTAATAACCAATGTCTTAGGTTAGCTAAGATAGATAATACGTCTTTTTGGTAGGTTAATCATATGTGTGTAGCCTTAAAATGTATCTATTAAAATTACTTTCATTGCTGCGTGGCTGACTACAGTGAATTTCTAGTGCTGACATCGTACATTGAAAAAACTTAAACTGACAAAGTTAACCATTCAAGTGTTTGGAAATAAGCTGAATCATGGGAAACGTAGCTTACATAACGAACATTAGAAACCTTGCTGAGCTATTAATGACTATAGCTAGCTAGCCAAACGCAGATGTTCAGTCATCGTCATTGTTGTAAAAGCGATCTATATCAAATTAGCATTCACAAGATACTCTAGGTTAGTTATAAGTCTCCGTAATACAAGCACGTGGTTTTATCCTAGTATGGCACCAAACCTAGCAAGTCAGCTAGCTGCTAACATAGCTAGCTACTTTAGCAAGGCTAGCTAATGTTAGTTTCTTTATATGCCCATATTGTTGGAAAAGCAAGTCTGAAGGTCCAGTCATGTGAGCCCATCCCGTACAGATGACGGAGCAAGCGCATGGTCCTTCCCAATGTGCCCTTTTAAAGTTGACAAATTTTTTCAATTTCTGGATATTTTGGGATCTTTTGGCCATTTGTGCACATGTGTCCAACTGTACATTGAAATATTGCAGCGAGATAACACAAGATAACACACCTTTCTGTAATTCAACTTCTTGAGTTGCTGAACATCATTTATGTCACACGGATGTTTATGACATATTCCGAAGACAGCGGGCGAGGCAAAACAAATTTTAAAGCCGTATTCCTTAAGTTTGTTTTAAAAAAGGTTTTCTAACTATCGATAATCGCAAGTTAGTATTTATGTGTTTGACACTTTCATATTAGTTGATGCTTAGCCTTTAAGAAGTTAAATGCCATTCATTAATCAGGTTCTGTACCCTTTTGCCTGTCCCCTTGTTCACTCTTTAGGGGGCATGAAGGTTGTGTGTGAGTACAGTGCACAACAGGAAGGAGTGGTACAGGAGGAGCTCACACTGGTCAACCGTAGCAGACGGGACAGTAGTGTTAGAGTTAGACTGCAGGCCCGAGTGATGGGTAAGACACACACACCGCACACACATGTGTGTGCTAGCTGGGATTCAATGGCTGGTTATTCATCTGACAAAGCTGTTAACAATCCTGATTCACATTTGGGCTTCAGCCACAACTGGCGGTACACTGTACCTGGAGTGACTGAATGAATGAGACAATACCTCCTCCTAGTGGTTCATGCAGGAACTGGTCCAATTGTGGAATATCTTCCGTCCTTGCTATGACATCTAGTAGTAGTAGTATCTATTACTAAAATATTAGGGTATCTCTGACTAGATGCACTGTCTGCATGAATCAAAGCTCTTAAAGATAAAGCTGAAATTTAGGAATTCCTTAGCCAAAAAATAAGGTCACCGCAGAGATAGTTTGAATACACTGAATACATTTCATAACTGGTGGCCTATGTTTTAAGGTAGAAGTGAGGCAGTGAAGATTGTTCATGAGTTACATACAGCGCTGTGTGCAGAAAACACAAGTGTGTCAGCTTCACCATGCTGTGACTGTCTTCACCTGTATTTCCCAGACCGCCATCATGGGACACCCATGTTGCTGGAGGGAGTGCATTGCTTGGGGACAGAGAAAAATATTGCCTCGGAAGCCAGTGACCGAAAGAAGATCTAACCAGAGGCCTCCCTTTGATGCATATTTGACCAAACCCAGACTGGAATAAGGAAATGACCACAGCGCTTCAGAATCTACTCTCACTGCTAACTGCTTCTCACACTATTTCTAGCAATTTGCACAACATGGCTTTTCAGCTTAAAGCTCAGCACTGCGTTCGATCCACGCTTCAGCCAGCTAGTCTTGATGTTGGACATAAAAAAAAGATATGGACTTCAATATAATGCATTACAACAGATCACTGGGAATGGAGTTAGAATGCACTGTAGCAACTCAGTAGTAAGAGCAGCAGTACTGAAGCCTCCAGCTGAGGACCAGAGGGCTGTTGCATGTTCAGATCAGAACTCAGAACTGTTGCATGTTTAAAAACATGAGATGCAAAGCTGCCTGGGACCAGGGTTTCTACTGTTCCTGCAAAAGTCACATAAAGTGAAGTTTCAGGTATATACCCCCTCATCTTCTGAAATCATAATTCAAGCCCAGAGAAGGTATACTCTTTAGTCTTTAGGTGGGATGAAAACCTTTTACTTAGGGTCTTTTCTAAGAACTGAGGAGCAAAAGAGTATTTGCCTTTAAAGCAAATATTTTTTTTAGATTTGTTCTGGGGTTTTCATTAAAGCCAGAAAGCACTACTGCACTGATAAGAAAACAGAGCAGATCCGAAGATATACATGTAAGATACTGTTAAGTATTGGACCAAAATCCTTCACAAATCCTCCATTATAAAGTTATTTAACAAATAACTGCATTATATTTGATTTGTACACAGGACTTTTATCAACTCAGTAATCACAATATCATATTTGAACACTTTTCAGCTAAGTCACTAATAAAAAAAAGGCTACCAACAAACACTAATGCAAACTAATGGGGAGATTTTTTTAAAACTATTTTCCATTAGCTATTTTGCCATTACTAATAGGTTATGTAATGCATAGTCTTCTGTGGATCATATATTCATTTTGACATACCGTTCAGCATTGCCAGCACATTCCATGAGAAATCTCTTATTGTAATGTAAATCTCTTATTGTAATGTAAATTGTAAATCTCTTATTGTTTAGGCAAAAGCCTGAACTATAGATTTTGTTTACTTGTTTGAATGCTTTGACAATGATTAAACATTCTACTAGAGGGTGTATGCTACAATGACATTTTAAATCCACAAGTGGGAATATGAAAATGCAACAATCGCAACTACACAAAACAATACGTCAAAATGCTGACACATGCGCAAGATGTCAGAAACGCGGTGCAAATGCAATACAATTTCAGAAAACACTATTCAGGATGATAACACAAGCGCTACATTTCGGAAACGCGGTGCAGATTAAGAAAACACAACTTCAGAAACGCTGCATATTTAGTCACAACACAACAGAAATGCTGTTTCCGGGGGACGCGGAAAGGGTATGGACAACCGAACAGTGAAAAGAAAATTATATTTGCGAGTACCACTTTTGTCACTGGTATATGGTACAGAATGAACAGCTGTCTTATTTCTGCTTCCCATTCTTGGGTGTGTTGCTACTGTTAGGTTGTAAAGAACCGCCTTAAAGAAAGCCGAAAATCCCATTTAACGCAAAAATCCCAATTTAATCCCAATCAAAATCCCATTTAACGCAAGTTTAAACAAACTGACACTGCCAGTGAAGAACTAGCTAGCTACATTCATAGTGTATTACTATAAACTATCAAACTTGAATTAAACGTGCTGAAAATTAGTAACACTCTGAATGAAGCTAGATAGCCAACTAGATATTAAACAATCTTAGTCGTGTTAAACTGGATTTTTATTAGGATTATTTAAGGCTACATTCTGTACAACTTTGAAACACCGCGGTCACACGATAGCGCCTACATGTTATATTAGGGTAGCTAGTTTGTTAAACGACGTAGGGGAAAACGGAGACATTGAAAATCTCAAATAAATGTTTTCTTCAACTTAATTAAACATATTTACTGAGGTCTAACGCTTCGAAAGAAAATGTGGTAAAACATACGTGGGAAGAGAAAAGTCTTTTATTGGAAATTCAAACCTTCCAAGTTAAAATCTATATCTTTTCATTTAAATCCGCTATGTTTATGAAGATCAATTTCTTAGCTACTCCTGATAAGATTTCCTTATGTTTTTACTGTGAGAAGATTGAAAATGTTGCAGAAATATTGTGTAAATGGCTAATCAGTTCACTAGAATATATTTTAAAATTGCACAAAAGTTCACTCCTCCATATGTTTGGAGAACACTTTCCAACATATTCACAATATGACATTGAAGCGCTTTTACTGTAGGATTTGAGTATAGGGGTCGATACCGCTCGTCAGGTTTTCTCTTGTCGCTTCGCTTCTGTTTGTTTCCCCCTTTTTATATACGCAAGTGTTATCTGGTTTTTCTTTTGAGATATGATTACTTGTGTTTTGGTCTTTGTTGTTGTTTGTCTATCGTACGTAGTCCGGTTTGGTGTTCTCTCTGCATGTCCTAGTTTTATACTTCTTCATTGTTCTCCGTTAGTCTTTCCTTAATGTTTAATTCCCTTGTTCCCTAGTTCTCACCCTCACCTTGTTAGCCTGTTAATCTTATATTAGTCTGTTTTGTTCTTTGTTCTATTTTATATTGTTAGTCTGTGTCTGTTATTAAACGTATTATTTAGTTATTCTATTCCATCCTTCCATTCTGTTATGGCTTTCCCTATTTAGTTCGGATCCGTCTCATGTCCAAGGCGCCGACACTTCGCAAGTCAGTTCGCGTCACACCTCTCCAACATTACATATATAAATAAAGATTTGCTTACTTTCCCAAGATTAAATTTAGCAGTACAATCTCAGGTATTTGCTGAGGTGATGTATTAATACCACTATAACCAGGACAATAAATTCATTTAAATATTTAGCATTACGCAGACACAGTTTGTTTCAAATACAAAGGCTATAAGAAAAGTGGTTGATGCAAGGCCATACCAGGATCAGAATTTTGGTGAGGTCCCTGTTGTAGAAGTGTAGCTAACATACTTCACATATAAACAGTACTGAATATGTATACTTATGTATACGAATATGTGGATATTTATAGCTTGTTCATCAGTGTTCAACACTGAGGACCTGACATTTAAACATTTTTCACAGTATGCCTGATGGTTACTGTAATTGTTGCAATGGAATGTTCAGAGTGTTAGGCAAGGAAAACCAACTGTTTTCATAAATACGGCTTGAAGAAATGCTTTAGGCTGTAATATTGATACCTAGAAGTGTGAGACAAGTATAAGCTCTGCATCAGAGATAAAGATAAGTGCAATAGCAAACAATATACACCACCTGGGAGCCAGGACAGAGAATAGTCTTGATGTTTGTCTTCCATGAGATTTGAAGCCAGCTGAACTGTACTTGAAGTTAGTACATTCTGGACCAGTTGTAAGCCTGTTTTACAGGCTTAATTTTTTTGTCATTTAGGGGTCAAGGCCATTTAGTCATTAATAAATATGGTATGATCCTTTGCAAATTATGGATGTTTGTAGATGCAACTTAACCAAATGCAAAATGTAATGTGTAAATTATAAGTAAAGGACTAGAATTCTAAGTTTGATCAGTTTTATTAAACAGACAGCATTTCTCAAGTAACAAGGATGTGTACTGCAGTGCCTCTTTTGAAGGAACACTTTACTTCAGTCAAACCGGCTCGAGCTGGAATGCATATGGAGAAATGGGGTGGGGCTGATGTGCAGTTGTAGTTGGACTACATCCAGGCTTTGTGCGGTAAATAAATGGAAAGAAACCCGAGCTGTCAAAAAAAGACATACCAGCACATACACTGGTCTCCCAGTGCTTACACAGGCTTTGCCAACGTGGCAGTGGTAGCTCAGTGGATCAATACTTGTCTTGTAATTGGAAGGTTGTGGGTTCAAGCCCCACCACTGCCATGTTGCCCCTGAGCAAGGCCCTTAACCCTCAGTTGCTCAAATTGTACTCAGTTATAATTGTCAGTCACTTTGGATAAAAGTGTCAGCGAAATATCACAGGCTCCGCATTGGTGTGCTCAGTGGAGGTCAAAGCTGAGACACATTCCACAAGAAAGAGCACTAAATGTACTTCCGTGTCAAGTTGCTGTTACAAATTTTGTTGTTTCTTGACTGAGGTATTTAAGATAAAATAAAAAGCAGATTCTGTTAATCTGTCCATCTTTTGCATCCCTTCATGTATTATTTAAATACTCTATTCACCATGTGCACAATTATAAGGCAAGTTGTATTTTTATAATTAATTTTAATAATTTTGTATTTTTTATAATTAATTTTGTATAATTAATTTTATTATTGAACAACTACAGTGCTCTCAGTCAATTCAAAATATTAATAAGCCTCAAACCTGAATATTTAAAGTAAAAGTGAGGTTTTGGGTTTCTTAGGAAAATATCTGTGTGTATAATTCTTGGGCAACTATTAGTGCGCAGAATTATTATGCAACCAAATAAAAATGGAAATTGTCATCTCACTATTTATTTTCATCTGTTTATTTTCATCTGTTAAAGTGAGAACAATAAACAAAAAACTCAAATTACAAATGAACATTTCTAACATTAATAAATAAATAAATAAATCAGTGACCAATATAGCCACCCTTTTTTTCTTTTCAATAACAGTTCTAAGTCTTCCATTCATGGAGTCTGTCAGTATCTTAATCTGTTGACAATCAATTTTTTGTGCAGCAGCAACCACAGGCTCCCAGACACTGTTCAAAGAGCTGTACTGTTTTCTTTCACCGTAAATCTCCCATTTAAGAAATGTTCTCAATAGGGTTTAGGTTACGTGAGGAAGGGGGCCCATGTCATTATTCTTTCATCTTTAAGGCCTTTACTGGCTAGCCACACAGTGGAGTACTTTGATGCATGCGACTGAGCATTGTCCTGCATAAAAATCATGGTCTTCCTGGAAGATGCAGACTTTTTCCTGTACCACTGCTTGACGAAAGTGTCTTCCAAATGTACTGCCAGTTTTTAGGAGTTGATTTTGACTCCATCTTCAACCCCAAAAGGTCCATTTAGTTCACCTTTAATAATACCAGCACATAGGAGTACCCCACCTTCACGGTGTCTGAGTCAAAGTGGAGCTCTGTACCCGTTACATTTTACATTTAGCTGACGCTTTTATCCAAAGCGACTTACAATGATGACTGAGTACAACTTGAGGGTTGAGAGCCTTGCTCAGGGGCCCAACAGTGGCAACTTGGCAGTGGTGGGGCTTGAACCCACAACCTTCCAATTACAAGTCAAGTACTGATCCAGCCACAGGCCCATTAATCTGGTCCACTGTTGTCGCATCAGTCCATAAAACCTCTGAAAAATCTGTCTTCAGATATTTTGTGGCCCAGTCTTGACGTTTTAGCTCATGCATCTTGTTCAGTGGTGGTTGGGTTTTAGCCTTCCTTACCTTGGCCATGTCTGTAAGTACTGAACACCTTGTACCTCTGGGCACTCCAGGCAAGTTGCTGGAATATATCAGGACTGGAGGATAATGGGTTCCTGGTCGCTTCATGTTTGATTATTCTCATAACACATTTCTTGCAACCCTGTTGACTATTTGCAGCAAAACTTTTGTTGGCTCTATGATGTCACCCCAATATCTTAGTGCTGCATCCCTCTGAATGACAATTTTTGACTTTTCAGAGAAAAAGAAGCTGCCTAATAATTATGCACACCTTGATCTCCTTAGGCCACACCCTCCCTCATTACACAAATACACATCACCTGATATGTTTAAATCCAATAAGCTTGGAGTTGGGAAATATGCATAAAATGATGATATGGTATCAAAATACTCTCTTGCCCAATAATTGTGCACACAGTGTACAGTCATGGCCAAAGGTTTTGAAAGTAGCACAAATTTGGGTTTTCACAAAGTTTGCAGTTTTTATGGTGGAAATTTGCATTAACTATAGATTGTGAAGAGTGATCTGATGAATTGCAATGAATTGCAAAGTCGTTCCTTGCCATGAAAATTCACTTAATCACAAAAATGACTGCATTCCAGCCACTATGTTTCAGCCCTGCCACAAAATGGCTTGCTAACATAATTTCAGTGATCTTCTCGTTAGCTCAGGAGAAAGTGTTAATGAGGACAAGGCAGCTGATATCACTCTGTCATGCTGATTAGAAGAGCAGACTGGTTGCTTTAAAAAGGTGGTGGTGCTTCAAGTTTTCTTCTGTTAACCATGGTTACCTCCAAGGAAACACATGCAGTCATCATTGCATTGCATCATAAGGGCTTTACAGGATAGAACATTGCTGGTTGTAAGCACATAAATCAACCATTTATCGAATCATCAAGAACTTCAAGGAGAGTGGTTCAATTGCAGTGCAGAAGGCATCAGGGTGCCCAAGAGAGTCAAGCAAGCACCAGGACAATCTACTAAAGATGGAGCTATGGGATAGGGTCATCACCAGTGCAGAGCTTGCTGAGGAATGACAGAGGGCAGGTGTGAGTGCATCTGCATGCACAGTGAAATAAAAGCTTTTGGAGGATGGCTTGGTGTCAAGAAAGACAGCAAAGAAGCCATTTCTCTCCAAGAAAAACATCAAGGACAGACTGACGTACTACAGGAAGTATAGGGATTGGACTGCAGAGGACTGGGGTAAAGTTATTTTCTCTGATGAAGCCCCTTTCAGACTGTTTGGGACATCTGAACAAATGATTGTCCAGAGAAGAAAAGTTGAGTGCTACCATGAGTCTTGTCTCATGCCAACAGTGAAGCATCCTGAGACCATGTTTGGGGTTGCTTCTCATCCAAAGAGCTGGGTTTGCTCAAAACGTTGAAAAGAACACTGCCATGAATAAGGAATGGTATCAAAACATCCTCTAAGAACAACTTCATCACCAAATTGCTCCTGGATCATTGGGAGAACAATGCCTTTTCCAGCATGACAGAGCACCATGTCACAAGGCAAAAGTGATAACCAAGTGGCTCGGTGAGCAAAACATTGAAATTTTGGGTCCATGGCCAAGAAACTCCCCAGATCTTGATGCCATTGAGAACCTGCAGTCAATCCTCAAAAAAGGTAGACAAACAAACACAGAAACTGTGATCAACCCCAAGCACTGATTAGGCAAGAATGGATTGCCATCATTCAAGATTTTCCCAGAAGCTGATATCCAGCATGCCAAGGCGAGTTGCTGAAGTTTTAAATAAGTGTCAACACTGTAAATATTAAGTCTTTGCTGAAACTGGATGCATTTGTCAATAAAACGTAAAAAAAAAAACCTTATGAAATGCTGATCATTGTACTTCACTATAATATACAAACAACTGACAAAAGGATCTAAAAATACTGAGGCAGTAAATTTGGTGCAAACCAAAATTTGTGTCTCAAAACCTTTGGCCATCACTGTAAACTATGGATGGGATTAGCAGTCTATAAGTTTGTATAGTAATTTATAGATTTGGAATGTATAATTTTAGAAATTTGGTCCTATCAACAGTCAATTAGGGACTGAAATATACGAATATTTTTGTGTAAGTGTTATTGTTCACTATGCTTTTCAAATCAGAATAATTCCAATAGTGAAAAAAAATAAATACAATGATGTGCTTGGCCACGAAAAGACATACATTCCTGTTATTAGACAATTTATTTGGAGAATCACTATTGACATGCATAAAAAACAAACTAAAAACTGCTATGTGTAACGCTGAAGGGTTAAACAGGATGCGGGGATGAGGCACATTAAACAAAAACATACGTTTTGATGTATATTTAACATTCACGACTCCACACAAACACACTACTTTGGTCAAACACTGACAATTTCAACCATACGACACGAGGCTTATATACACGCATGACAGATACACACAACAAGGATCAGGTGAACGACACAAGAGGGTGTGGCAATACAGACACACACACACAAGCACAAATACATTTGAGGGGGGAGGCGCTGTACCGTGACACTATGTAGTTTCTTCAAGATTTAAAGGAAACTAACCTGTCGCACACAAGGTGGCATTGCATTTCTTGGGTGCCGAACATGTTGATAAACTTGTAATTCATAAATCAGGTATATATTTCAAACAGTACCACCCATGACAGAACCCCCTCCCAATGGGCGCGGCTCCCAACGCGTCCTTCCCAGGACTGTGAGCCCCAGGCCGCCGTGTACAAACACAAACACTGCACAGCAATGCCCAGTGCCCACCCAACACAGGACGGGCTAGGAACCGCCAAGCTCGGAAGACCTCTCAACAGGAGGGAGAAAGGCAGGTCTCTGCCTCCTTCAGGGCAGTCCGGTATGCACTTCGTAATGTGATGTTGTGCCTGTAAACACACTGTAAACACACAGTTGTGCCTGTAAACACACAGGCACTGTAAATGCGTCCCTGGCCCCAACAGACACGCGGGGTGCACATCTGCCCTGGTTCTGGCTGGCTCCTCCCCCGAACAGTCCTCCTTCTTCCAGCTGCTCTAGGAGCACCCCAGAGGTGGTTTGCTTCCATGGCTTTAAGAGGACCCCTCCAGTCTTGCTGGCGAGTCCACAGAAGGGTAGGAACTCAGACTTCAGCCCTGCCCGCCAGAGATCCTGCTGGCTCCACCAAACCGCCCTCTTTACGGTCCTTGTGGGGCACATCGGTACTCCATGGCCCAGGCCCGGTAGCATCAGGCCCCCCCTAGAAATTCCTGGGGGTGTTCCCCTCCACCTCCGGAGTGAACGCAGACGCCAATCGCGGTCCTCTCCCCAATAACCTGGGATCCAGGCAGCAGTGCCGGAGGTGCCTATGCACTTCCTACTAGGAAGTCTATCCTTTGCCGAGGGAGCTGGCATACTGTGATGGTTGGCCTTTCTGTAACAGCGGAGTGCTGCAGGGCATGGAACAGTACGCACAGACTCCCTTGATGTGGTGAAACATTTATTAACCAATAACATGAAAGACAATGGTGGCACTCCCACTTAGGAACAACGTTAAACACGAAAATGCTTAAATGGAACATCAACATGAACACACAAACAGTTTACATCGACACTAACACCTACACTAACAACGACATAAGCAAACGACATCAACAATGACCAATGAAGAGGCACACACAGATGGGGGTTTAAATAGACTAAATCTCGTGCAGGTGTGTGCCATCACGGAGGGCGTGGCTACATACACAAGTGAACCCCCCTGCACGCGGCAGGCCATACCACGTGACACGTGGGGGGGGGGGGGGGGGGGGGCATCCCGTGACACAGGCAAACAAGACTTTGTAAAGATTGAATGAACACAGAGGAAATATATATATACAAAGACACATCGGAGTAACAAGACACAGGTGATATTAATATTCCAGAGACTGGAAATGAACAGGGGGTTTATGGGTAGCATAGTCCTTGGTAGATGGTGATGTTGCGGTAGGTGTGACAATGCCTGACATGTTTTGGTGGTGATAAGCTGTTCTAAAATAACCTGTTAAAAATGCTATTCGGAAAATATATCTATTTTTTTGTCTAAAACTAGGCTTATAACGTTTATTAGAAAAAAATACACATTATATTGTCCTAGAATCATCTGTGTCGATTATAATAAAGAAGAAAATAGAAGAGTATGGAGGAAGTTCAATAGCGGAACCGGTTTTTTAATGTCCTACCAAAAATCTTCCCAAATAAAAATAAAGACAATCAGAGTATGAAAAAGCTACAATAGTGCAGGACAGATTACTTGCAGTGATAAAATAAAATATTTTATGAAATATTACCACATTTAATTAGGTCTTCTAAGGTCTTCTTAGGGGTAAAAAAATATGTGTGTGTGTGTTTGTGTGTGTGTGTGTGTGTGTATATATATTATATATACACACACACATACACATATACACATACACATATATACATACATATATACAGCTCCGGAAAAAAATAAGAGACCACTCCAATTTTTTCTTAAATCAGCATCTCCTCATGTACAGCAGCCATTTCATTCATGTGTTTGTTGAATGCCTTCACAGCTCATTCTACTTAATGAGATACTGAATAACAAAATCCTATTCTAACAAGCAACAGTATAAAAACCACTGCTGCTGTCATTGCCATTCTGTTGTTATAGAACCAGCTGGGTGGGAAAAGCAGTGCTAGGACTACCCAAAAAATAAGTGTAGTCAAAATACAACTACAGACCACGCCGAAAGAGTTGAAAATAAAGGTTCTTAATGAGGAAAAGAAGAGTTCAATTGTAGCTTTACTGGCAGAGGGATACAGTGACCGTCAGGTTGCTTCTATCTTGGAAATTTCAAAAATTACGGTTCATAAGAACAAAGTCAAGTAGTAAACACATGGGACAACAACAGCTACAGACTGGCAGAGGTCGTAAACGACTCTCTACTGACCGTGATGATCACCACCTCATTCGAATGTCACTTAACAACCGTAAGATGACGTCAAGTGACCTACAAAAAGAATGGCATGCAGTAGCTGTGGTGAATTGCACAGCGAGGACAGTTTGAAACGGGCTTCTGGAGGCAGGGCTATATATATTATGCATTTCTGGATACAAATGGTGTGTTACATGGTTCTGTAGTTCATATTTCATGCTCATGATATGCTGAGAATGCCTCTGTAATGAATACCGATGACTTTCAAAATAACCGCACTTAACCAACTGGGCATGGTTGTTTTGAATTCTTGACATATATTCCTTTGTTATAGTGCAGGTTTAGGATAAGCATTTATCATCAATCTTTGGGTTTGGGCTATATTTCAACACAAATATTATATATATATATATATATATATATATATATATATATATATATATATATATATATATATATATAATAATATTATATTAAATATTATTTAATAATAATAATATAATAATAATAATAATAATAATAATATATATTTCAGCAAATATAATTTCCTTGATTTGCGGTACTGAAACTCTTAAGGAAGATCTTTAAGGAAGATCAAAACAGGGTTTAAATACAAGAACCAAAGGTGGAAACGAGGGGCAGGTGCAAGCAATCAAATGAGGGGTGGAGAAAATGAAATTAAGGAACGGAAGTAAAGAACACAAAAGACAGGGAAAACACGGGACACGGAACCTGGGACGGACTGATCATGACAGTACCCAGACGAGACAGAGGATCAGACACAGGAACCGGGGCAACAGGAGAAGACCGAACAGGACAAGAACCAGGAGCAAAAGCAGCAGTAGACACAGGAACTGGGACAGCAGGAGAAGACCGAACAGGACAAGAACCAGGAGCAAACGCGGGAACCGAACGAACAGGAGACGAAACAGAAGTAGCGGCAGGAGCGGACGCGGAAGCGGGAGCAGAAACAGATCCCACAACAGAAACTGACTGAGGACTGTTGTGGAAATTTACTTTGCTTCGCTTTACTTTGCTTTGTGTTTCTATAGTCACAGCATAACAGTCCGTAGATAGGCGTGAGAGGCAAGGACATCAGCGGCTCACATGCTGTTCTACCCATAGAGATAGAAGAAGACGTGATGTGGGTCTGCGGTTCGGTAGCCTACTGTGAATTACCACATATTTGGACTGGTTGTTGTTATCCAGCTGTAGTGTGCCCAAGGATGCAGGTGTTTACACTTCCCCATGCCAAGCAGCACAGGGTGAGGAGAGACATAACCAGCACAGACTATCGTGGTAGAATTCTGAGGGACCCATGGACCACTCCGGGTGAAACCATTGGTTGGTCCCTTTTCCTGGGCGGTGTCACAGTAGTAGCCCTGCAAAAGATCAATGACTTAGCCTATCAGCTACTGCAAGTAGTTAATGACACCTCAGCAGCTATAGGTGCCTTAAAGCTAGAGCAACAAGCGATAAGCGATTGTGTGTTAGACGTGTCTCTAGTGTGTTCACCATGCCGGCTCTCAGCGACCTTGCCGCTGACCGACCCCACGTCTGCGAGGACGTTCCGCCCCCCCGAGACGGGTGGTGTTGGTGGCCCGCTCGAAGGACATTGTAGTGCTCTTCTCTGAGGAAATGTGTGATAGTGTGTGATATAGAATCAAAGGGGGAAATCTTGTGGAAATTTACTTTGCTTCCCTTTACTTTCTACTTTACTTTACTTTCCCTTTACTGCTCTAACCGTAGAGATAGGAGACGCCACCTGCGCTCAGGCTAACCAAAACAAAGTTCAGATAACTTGTAGGAGCTGTTTTTTCTTTTTCTTTCTTTTCTTCTCTGTGTATAAGGGGAGGGGGACTTGTACTGCGAGGCAGGTCTCTTTCTCTGTTATACAGGGGACAGAACTCAACAAACTTCTTACTACTCAGTGCATAAGGCTGTCTGTGTTTGATGTGCTCTCATTTTTCCACCACAGGACGAAAAAGGTGCCGGGAGGGAGGCCGAGGAGAAATGATGAGGTACGAAAGAAGGAAGAAAACAAAAACGCAAAATAGATCAGGCCAGGGACAAAGGAACAGGAACAAAAACAGACACGGCCACCGGAACGGACACCCGGATGGGCACGGGGACAGAAACAAAGGGAGACACAGGAACCGGAATGGGCACAGAAACAGGCACAGGGACCGAGAACACAACAGGAACCAAAACCAAACCAGGCAACGGAGAAGGGAAAAACAACAGGTAGAGCAGGCAACAACGGAGGAACAGGAGGCATACGGGAAACAGGAGACACAGGCCGAGGTAATACGGACGGGGACCCAGGGGAAGAGGCAGCAGAAGACACAGGTTGGAGTGGGATGGGTAGGAATCCAGGGGCGGAGGCAGCAGGAGGGCTTCGAGGAGCAACCACTGGGACAGACACAGAACCCTCTCGGCGGCTCCCGAGGCTCAAGCGAGCGATAAGGAGCTCGCGGTTGCACGTTAGTGCACAGGGAATACCTAGCCATGGATGGTCTGTGCATTCACTGCACCTACTCATGCTTTGCACTGCAGGCTGCTTCCCCCTGCAGCATTGGTCAAGATAGGTAGACTTTCGGCGCTTACCTGGGATCTCATACACGGGATCCTGCTTTTTCATGAAATAGAAGATGCACCTTGAATTCATATAGAGTGAACGTTCATCTTTGAAATATTAGTTTTTGCGATTAAAATCGTTTTGAGGCTATTAAATTTTCACGTTCTTGTTTAATGCTTGATTCTCTGTTTTCAAACCTAAGTCTCTTTTCTACATTGTTTTAATTATCAAATATGAATAGTTTACAGAAAAGTAGATTGATGCATAACACTAGGATTCTGAAACAGTGACTGGTACTGCACTGCATTTATTAGCTGGATTTGAAGTCATCATGCTAAGGTTAATTGATATATTGCCATAATATAAACTTGACATATTACAATTTGTTAGTCTTATTAATGTAAGCATCATGTGAATTTGTCAGAGCTGTTTTGCAACATATTTAATGAGTTATACATAATTATATCTATTACATTTATATTTGAAATGTTGCATTTCAGCAACATGTTTACTAATTTGTGCATAACTATATTTCACATGTTATGCTGAATTTTGGCCTGTAATAAGAATTCTACAGGTTTCTTTTTGCCAACAAAATATATGAAAGTCTTTTTAATACCCATCAACATATTTTGTAATTCATATCAGTGGAGACGAATTTACATGAAATCCACCAGTAGTTTTATTTGGTCCTTGTAGTGTTGCAATTTCATATTGATCTGCACAGTTAGATCAAAGTTGCTTTTACCTCAACAGTGTTAGCTTGAATAGCTTTGGCTACACATGTTGAAAATCACACTATGTGTCAAACTATATGTCTTTGCAAATGATTTTGTAGTAATAATGAATAAACAAACATACAAACCAGTGTCATTTCAATGTATCTACATGAGAAATCACTTTCATAGCTAGTGATAAAACTCTACTTTTCAATTTTGTAATACATTCTATACATTTCAGAGTGACTAAAATGCTACTATGGTAGTGAGAATTTAAGCCTTAAAAAAAGCCTACCCCACACTTTTCTTTGTTTTTTTAAACCAAGACCAAAGAATCATAACTTAGTAGCAGCTACTACCATAAATGTAATCTCAGCTCTTTCATAAATATGTGTCAGATATTCCTAAAGATGGCCAACTTATTTACGGCAAGAATCATAACATGAAATTACAGGACAAGCGAAAACAATGACAATGAAATATCAAAGTGAGATAGAGATAAAAAAGAGAGAAAATATATAAGAGAACAGCTCAATACAGTAGAGAAAGAAATCAAAACAAACAAACCCTAGTAAATCTACTCCACCAGATAGCCTCGAGCCTGCACTACATTGAGGAAGACCTTTCTTGCAAGAAAACAGATAGAGGTTTAATGAGGTAACACAGCAACCAATCAGCACATTATGTAGTTTTTAGGAAATGTAAGTTTTTGAAGATTTTGGTTTTAAAGAGCAAGTTTCACAACTGCTGTTTCTGATGTGCTAGAAAGTGCAATGTACATTCATATGCACTATAATACAGCATTTACCAATAAACTGTAATGCAGACACATGATAAAACATTCCTACTTTTAATGACAAACTGAATACATACAACTACCACAGCATTTTGGTTAGACTGCAACAGATATACCCCTACAGGCCCTACTGCATCTATTATTGAAACTACTAATTCTGCCAATATTGTCAGGGAAGCATATACTGCAACATATACTCCAACCCCTACTGTAATTCTGAAACTTCAGAATCATCTGCAGAATCCAGTGTTGCAGGAACTGTAGCTCTCAGTGCAACACTTCCTGTAACTATCACTGCAGGAATGCCTGCAGAAATTAGAAGCACGACACTCGCAGTAACAGAGAGCATAACCAGGCCACTGGATTCATTTTTAAAAAATATCAACTAATACCATGTCTTTTGCTACCAAACCAAATGCTTTGTTTGTAGAAGGAACAATATAAACATTCCAGCAATTAATAAAACTGCTTCCTTTTACTTTATAGGCAGTTGATTCTCATCCTCAAACACTAAAAGTGATGTATATTATATTAGCCTATTTCCATTTATTTTCCTGTTTTAGTCTCTTGGCTTTACTTGAGTGTTGCTTCATTTGTTTTTCTTTGGTAAAAAAATTGGATTGATATTGTCCTGCTGTGTTTAAATCCATTATGTAAACATGACCTTTAATATCTCTCTCATTTTAATAAATAGCCAGATGGTAGGTTTAAAAAAAAAACAAGACAATGAAAGGAAAATGTAAATACTACCCCCCCCCCCATACATTTGTTATGTATGAGCATCACTGTGACGACTATAACAACCTTTGATTTCCACAAACCTGTCAGACATTGTGCTAAAAATAATCTTACACGTGGTTGCTTGAGAACATAATGTTAGTTTCAATCTTGATCAACTAGTCTAGATGGTTTCTTTTATTATGAACATTCCTGTTGTGAAATTGAAAAAATGCATACCTGGCAAAAAAGCTACTGGTGTTACTGATGGTCTTACTAATTAGGGTGACAAGGGTCTAGCCCACCACACCGCCACCCTAGCCAATTACAACTTGTTATTTTTTCATTTTTCAATTAATTTTTCTCTTTAAATAGTTTTTATTGTGGAGGACCATTGTCAGCCAGAGGAGGATGCCCCCCCTCCTTTCAGTCTTGGTTCCTCTCAAGGTTTCTTCCTCATGCTCTAGGGAGTTTTTCCTTGCCACTGTCGCCTTTGGCTTGCTTACTGGGGGCTTGGACTTGGACATTTGTAAAATTTCTTTGTGACTTCTGTTGTAAAAAGCGCTAAATACATTTTGATTTTGATTTGATTTAAGGGTGACTAAAAATTTTTATTTCCATGCGATATTAAATTAAAAATTAAATTATAGTAATTAATTCAAGTTCCTAATGTTAATTCAGAAAACTACAGATGCAGTTATTTTGGACTGTGCATTTGGGACCCACATTTTGAGTAAATTCAAGAGGACATTTGTTGTATCAAATAAAGTATTAGAGAATATGACTTGACACTTTAGAGTGAGCATTGCATGACAATAGGAGATAAGCTGAGTAGGAAACTGGTTGGGTGAAGTATAATGTGGTATGTCCTTATAGGAGACAGGGAGGACTTAGTGCATGATATGATATGAGCCTCTTCCTCAGTGGTTCTTATGCCAATCAATAGCTGTCCCATAATGTGAGTAATGAACCTCATTAAAATCCAGTGAAATATGAAATTTAAGTTCATTTAAGTTCATTTATCATCATGAGCTATATCTAGACACGTATCACGTGTCACTCTTAAGGCTGAGTAGTTACATCACTTCTGTTATATAAAAACACACTTAACCAACTTAATGATATTTAATTTCACTGTCAGGTGGGGACAATAAACTGAAAAGGTTCTCAAGCAATTCCTGAAGGTGACACCAATGGTGCCACCAGAAGTACTGTTGAAAAGATTTAACCATGAGGTAATGGAGCAAACAAAATGCACTTGTTGCAATTGAAAGGTATTTTATTTTGTTGAGTGGTGAAAGTAAAGAATCATGTTTGACATAGCCTTTGCTTTAAGTTAACCTTAGCAAAGTAGCTACTTACCGGAGGTCAACCACTGAGACACTTTCTTGCTCTTCAGACACTGGTACCGAGGGCTAATGTGTGAAGGAGTTTGGGTGATGGACCAAACACCTGTGAGGCATATGAAGGGGGGAATCTTTAAAACATAAACAAATTGTTTTGCACATATAATTTCTTTCAATGCACATTAGTTTATTACATAAAATTATATAGGTATGTTTACAATAGTGTATTAAGGGGGACAATTCACTGCTTTTCCAAGGAAGGGGCGATGGGGGTCCCAACCAAATTTCCACTGATCTACAGTACTGTGCAAAAGTCAGAGCTAGCTCTCTTGTTTTTTGCTAATGCTAAAAAACATTTGTCACAGTTGGCTCTTTCGGTTGGACTCTCTCCCAGATTTTACTGAATGCATAGGCTTACAATTTCTCTCTTTTAGATCACAAAATCTTTCTCTACCAACCCAACCCCAAGTGTTTCTTCCTTTTAAAGAGGGTGATTTCATAGTGTAGTCATAGCAGGAAATGGCCCATTGCAAATTATCTGCCAGGGGAAAAAAGCCTAATAGTTTAACCCTCAAATGAAAACATAGTTTGTTTCAATAAATGTGTTAATGAAAAGCATCTAATTAGAAATATAATTTAGCTATGTGATCTATATGAAATATGTTTTTGAAATACTGTTTTTGACATGCAACTCTTTTGAAATCAGCATCTTAAGCACAAAATTTCTGTCTGATTTTGTAAATCTAAAGTAGATCTAAATTCAAACTCAAAGACTATTTACAACCAACCTACATTTTCCTTTTCAAAATCACTTATGGATTCCCAGTAAATAAATACAAAATGGCATGCATCTATGCAATGTTATATTGGTTTCCAACTGATTATTACTGTTTATTACTAGTTTAGTACTGTTTTGGACATGTATGGTGACAATTAAACCTAAGACAGATTATGAAAAATACATGTTTTGATGAGGTGTGGTAATTTTCCAAGTGAAGATGTACTGTTAAAATGTATGACATTTCAGGAATGCTTCTCTATTGTATTTCTTCATCCCTGTATCTAAACTGACTTTAGTTGGCCTGTCACAGGGACTTCAGAAACAAGTATCTCCTGTTCATCAACCCTCCTACAATTCTCTTCATATCGCGGTCACTGACTATTGCTGATGATTCATTCAGTCTGTACACAGAAGGAAGCAGCTTCTGGCTTACCATAATTCAGTATCTTGCTTGGGGGTTAGCATAAATGCTAGGACTTTTGAACGAATAAAGGAGATTACCAAAAGGTAAGAATCTGCTTTGGATAATTTATGCAAACGATATTATTAATCATCTGATTTATTTTGTCCTTCTAGATTTATTTAAATGTAGATAGAATCCCGTGATTCATCTTGTATCAGTGTTAAGCATGGAAAAGGAAGAAAAATATTTAACGCTAGAGACCGAATATGTTATATGTTGAATGTTTTAATAGCTACTGCATATTTTACAGAACGTATATGAAATTATACAAATGAGACACAGAACTGGAAGTACATTACTGGCCATAAATTAGTCTTTGTGAAATTGTGCCTTATGTAAAGGGAATTAATAATAAGAATAATAAATGAATAAAAAGATTACACAGTACACAGACCAGTGCTCCCTGCATTACACCCAGGGGTAATACAGAATATAGAATAAAGAACAAATCTCTTTTTAGTATATAGTCAGAATGTACAGTGTTTTAAAACACTATATATCTGGTAGGCTATGAAACCAACAAAGGCAAATGTGCACGCTCCAACCTTTTGTGGTTAAGCGTTACTGACAGCTTCTGCCAAGCAGCAATAAATTACTATCTGCGTCATTATCTCTCATATTAGAAATACCCACTACTCACCTACTCTCACTGACAACTTTATTTATGTAGACGTGTCTTGTAGTATTGTGTTTATAACTGAACAATTGCAAACTGTAACTCATCTGTTGTTGTTCACCATTTGTCAGCCACCCTATACTCCGTTCATCACTGGTCAGTTTCTAACCCCTATTTGGTATCTGATTTCAGATATTCAGATTTTTTTCAGATTTTTAGTTAGCTGTTCTTTTTTTATTTTAGGAGTGGC
The DNA here is from genome assembly GCF_041902795.1 of Electrophorus electricus. Taxonomy (NCBI): domain Eukaryota; kingdom Metazoa; phylum Chordata; class Actinopteri; order Gymnotiformes; family Gymnotidae; genus Electrophorus; species Electrophorus electricus. Next base: position 27,069,138 of record NC_137501.1, on the reverse strand, counting down.
TGTTTATTCTTGGTCATTTCTCTTCAATTAAAAAACAAAACAAAAATATAATTAGCTGATAATGATTGGTATCATGATTACGTTCCACTAGAGGACAGCAAATGGTGCGCATAGCAAAAGATCAACTATAGACTTCAGCATTAACGTAGTTTTTCTAGTGGCTGGAGAATGCAGCTTGCATGAAATCCCGGTGCTGTTTGGTATCTGCTTTCAGAAATAAGAGTTTCTTTTGATAAGTTTGTTTCTTCAGGACTGCTGGTTTTGAACTTGAGAAAGGTGCATTCTTTTAATCACTTTCACAGCAAATCAACAGGCAGAATAACTGTTTAAAAAGATGGACAGAGCATTTTAACACATGAAGTAACCCAATGATTTTTTTTACATTTTCTTTCTTCGCTTCATCATTTTCTCTGTACCTTTTGAGATATCCTGGTGCTATTTGGTGTCTGATTTCACATTGTCAGCTTCTTTCACTTTTTGTTTATCTGATTTGAGTTGGTTTTTGATTGTTTATATGATTTCAGGGGCATCTGTTTTTTTTTGTTTTTTTTTGTTGGTCATTCATCTGATTTCAGTATTGGTGTATTCATTGGCCATCTCTCTTGAATTAAAAACAACAAAATGAAACAAAACAAATCAATTAAGATGGAAGTGTATGGGCAGGATCACTGGACATGTATTAAGATGTTCTTGTAATATTTGTGTTGTTTCAGCAGTTGCAGTCTTTCATGTAGGTTTAGGACTAATATCAGTAACTGGCTGATGTGCTTATGTATGTAGTAGTAGTAGTAGTAATAATAGTAGTAGTAATATTAGTATTAGTAGCCATTGCACTATTTTCTTTGCCAACAGTATTTGTTCATTTGAATATATATGATGAAAGTTTTGCTTACATAATAATTGTTCTTAGCTGCGTCCAGTCTTTCAGGCAAAGCTATGCACTGCTCATCTACAGTTTTTGTCAGTTTGTTAGTGTAGCTCCCCCAATATGCAGTCCTCATACACATCGCTCTCACATGGCAAACAGTACAGTACTGAAACCTACAAATACAATAGTAAACTTTCTTACATTTTAAAGCACACTATTCAGTATCTGAAACTAAATGAACCTAATATGAAATGGTATGGAGTTACAAGAGTGAGGAGCGACATGCTTTGAGTGTAAGGGTTTAAGAAGCAGAGTAAGAAAAATAAAAATTAAAAATGCAAAAAAAACCCAAAACCAAAAAACCCCAATACCTAAAAAGCGATAGTTTGCATTTGAAACATTTAGACATGTACACATAGACATTTCTATTTTTCCATCAGTGTTTGTGGCAATGTTTTGGTTCTCTTAAAAACCTATGGACCAAAATTTAATAAACCATCCACTCTCAGTCCTGGAACTTGACATTTTGATTAGACATGATAGCGATATCCCGTTAGGATACTGACTTAATACAATATTTTCCAAACTTTTTTCTGTCACTTCACATTTTAATTAAAGAAAAAGTCCCACAGAACACGACTACCCCTACCCACCAAAAACTCATATCATAAATGTTCAACAGTGTGTATGGCTTAGTAAAAATAGCAAGCATGCTTGCATTGTGAAACTTGGACTTGTTCAGATAAACGTAGAGTTGTTTTCCTGACTGGGATTGTTGACAGACACACAGTGAGCTCTTGGTCAGCTTAGACTTTCTCTTTTTTTGCGCTTTAATGTAAGTCATGCAAGAAGAAGGTCAGCAGCAACACTGAGAGTGCAGTGTGTGTGATGGCTAGACCGTCTTAGTAGTCTGCCAAAAATGGTCCAAAGAAAGTTCACTGAATTTCATGTTCCAGTCACGATGAACGTGTCATGCAAAATAGCTGCTCTTGTGCCTATAAAGAAAAGGTGCAAATAAAATTTGGGTGTTTTTCAGTTTGCTCTTTGGGATGCACAAACAGAGCCCATGCTAAGTGAGGAAGGTTTAGTCTTAAGATGACATTTAAGGAACCATGACATGATTGGACCGTTTCTCCCCACAGACCAGGGAGCAGGTGATGAGATAGCTCCAGTAAAAGCAAATCTATGTTTAATATACTTGTCACTGTACAGACTGCTCTCTGATTTCTACACTGCCAGAGGGTGCTGTAACAGGACTGTGTAAAGTTTAAAAAATGTATCCATATTCTTTTCCCAGTGTGAAGCAATGACACCTACATTAAGCTAGTTAATTAAAACAAAAAAGAAACTACAAAATCACTGCATCAACTAATACTTTTTTTTTCCCAATAAAAGAAACAGATTTTATTAAAAAACTCTGGCAATGCTGCAGAGTCCCTAAGCCCCAGGCCAAGGACTCTGCTGCAGTGCCAGAGTTTTTTTTATTTAAAAAAAAGTATTAGGTAAGGCTGTAATACAGAAATAAAAAACAAAAGGAGAACAGGCACACACATAGGCCTCTCCAACTGAGTCTGACTGCAGACTAGGATCATAGCGACTCACGCACAGAAGTGAAACCAAACACACCAAAGGTTACTTTGCATCATTTTACAGCTACAAAATGAGCAGATTATCCTAAGCTTAATAGATGTGATCTTTCAGTTATTAGGAAGCTCTTCCTGTAGCCTAGCAGTTATGACGCTATCTATTCAGCTCTAACATGCACTATGCCAGCTTTCCTTTTAAAAGTACAAATTTCCTTGGTTTTCCCCTTTTTTTTTGGGATGGCTCCTGCCATGGCTCAGTTCACTTTTAAGATCCATCAGGCTCTTTTTGATTTATTTTGTTCTCTTATTACCTTTATTACGTGTGCCATGCCTACAACAGCTTTTATATTATTGTTATGCTATACTACTAAATGTGTGTCTGTGTGTGTAGTAATATTCCAAATGTTTTTATTATTAGTGTTATTAGTAGAAATCGCGTGTGAATTCTCCTGTTTGTAGCACACTTACACCATCTTAAAAGGACTCACATTATGGAAGATCAACACAGCAACCAGGTGTATTACATGTCAAGGAAGAAGTATCGCGTCTTATTATAGGACCATGATGTTTTTAGGAAAAACAATGCATAGGCTTTCAGGGAAATACACCGATGTGCATTGCATTTGTGTTCATCATATTTAGAGAAGGATGGGAGAAGAGCAAACTGGAAATAGCTCCTTGAATCTTTGGTTTGGTTTATATTTTTGATTGGTGCCAAAATGCATTTCTCTAGCAGTGTCACCATGACTATTTCAGACCATGCAGAAAAACAAAGCAAAACATGTAATGCACAAGCAACAAACAAGCCTGTCTGGTACAAACAACCTTGCCACAAAGTAGTGGTGGAACATTGATACCAAATCATTGAAGCTTATTTTACTATTGCAAAGCACATTGATCAGCTGTGTTGGAGTTACTTGTGCCATGTGGCTAATGATGACCAAAGCTTTGAAGGTGACTGATAGGTCCAGATTGTTTCAATAGGTTTTGGTACTGTGCTATAACTCAAAAGGTATGAGAAGCAGTAAAAGCGTCAGAAATCTTTTTACAGTAAAATTGGAAATATAGAAAATATGGAAACAAGAAGGACAAAGACATTCAGAGGATTCAGAACATGGCACTAATCTACTGAATTTTCACATATTTTTGGCTTTCATGGCTTTCATGGATTGGTGGCCTGGGTAACAGACAGAGCCAGGAGCGTCTACTCTACGAAAAAAAAAAAAAGTGGCAGCACTGAAAACCCAACACGACAAACATGTAAAGCCAAATCACGACAAACATGTAAAGCCAAATACCAAGCAAAAAGTATGGCTTCGCATATGCATTCATTTTGGGTGTGTGTATGTATGTGTGCACGCATATTTGCACATGCGTTCATGCATAATTGTCTTTGTACTTTCATGTGCTATTTTTGTGTGCGCTTAGGTTATGTCTGGTCCTTTTCATATATTTTCATATTTATTAATATTAAAGTACAAGATCATTTTGCCAAGCAAATGTGTTCATTCGGGGCTGAGAGTGGGTAAGGAGCAAGGGCTTCTTGTATTGCCCAGAGCACCATCTAGCACATCACTATCCGAGAGTAGACCTAAAACTGCTCATTAGTATGTCTGCACTGCTGTCTATGAGCCTATGTGTCCCTTTTGTGATATTTTGAAGGGTTCTGTAATGTAAGTCTGTTAGAATATTAACAGAAAATCTGAACAATGATATGTATGATTTTCACTTCATGGCCTATTATACTAGCTAGGGAAAAAGCATACACACAACTTTTGCCAAATATTAGATTATAATAACTTAAATTAATAATTTTTTTGGGGGGGGTGGAGGGGGGGTACTAGAATGTTAAAATGCTACATGCTGCTCACATACATTTTCCTGACAAACTACTCGTCAGGTGATACTAGCTGCCAAATGCAAAGACAAAGGCATACAATAATGCAATCAAAGGCACAGAAGGATATACATAATTTAGCCATTTTATTTGACAATTTTCAATGCTAGAAAGTCTTATTGGAGAGTGAAAACCACCTAATGCAAACAACATTAACAATGACCAACGAAGAGGCACACATAGACGGGGGTTTAAATAGACAGAACATCGAACCCCATGCAGGTGTGTGCCATTATGGATGGCGTGGCTACATACACATGTGAACCCCCTGCCACGTGACTCGTGAGGTGGGGGATGGGGTTCCCATGACAGTTGTTTTAAAACGTGTCCTTCAAGGGGTACAGTTTTCTTGCATGCTTTCACCAATAACCCCCCCAGTGACCATTCAAAAATCATGATTGTTTCACAAGTGTCCCTACTGAACTTGGCTAACAGTGAATAACTTTTAAATTCAAATTGTTTAATCAGTTTAAAGAAAAACAAAGAGAAATTGAAGTGGGATAGCTGGGACCACCTGTTACCATTAAATTTGGATTAAAGTTGTTCTAAAGCTACATCCATGGCACTTCAGCAAAGTATTAGCAATTCATATTTATTTATTTTTTATCAGGAATTCCCTGCCAGAGGGGGCCAGTAGTTTTAAAAAAGTATGAAACAATGAATTTGATGACACTGCTGGCTCACCAGGCAGCTGAAAGAATACAGAAGGCTGTGCAAGGGCGTTATAGTTGCTATTTGAAGTAGGAGTAAAAAAAATTCATGTAACACAATGTAAAAGAATTCCTTTTTTCCCCCCCCCCAGAGTTTACTGAGTGTGTACACAATGAAGATGGCCATCCTGATAGTCCTATCAGTTCTAATAGGTACATAGCCTTCATTTATTCAGTTAGTTAACCACTGCTGAAAACGAAATGCTACTCAGTCAAATTAATTATAAAATCTATTTTAGTCACTAAAAACCATACTAAAAATACTGAAGAAAACGATTTATTTCCATGTTTTCCAGGACTACTAGGGACGGCATCTGATAGTAATCAAGTGATCTTCCGTGGAAATGGAAATGCAACAAGCATAGAGACCATAGGTACTGGTAATGAAAAAGCTCTTAGGAAGTGGTGCTGAAAAAGATCTTAGCCAAGTGTTATAAAATTGCACCGGACCAACAGAATCATACAGTTCACCAGCAAAAATATTGCTCAAAAATCCGATTATCAACAATATATACAATATATCAATGTAAATATTGTAGGTTTTGATTTAATGTGGTTTTTTTATTATTTTTTTTTTTACCTTCCCCACCCACAGGTTCCTCTCAGAACTCATCCTCACGAGATACCAGCATAGCCATCAAAACAAACGTACTGGCATTTTAATCATCATAAATGATGTCATTTAAGATGACATCAAAATGCCTTAAAAATGGTTTAACAAAATGACAAAGTTTAAAATAATTTGGTTGCACTGAGATTGTACCAAATAGTTACAACATATATGTTGTGGACTTTAAACATTTCACAAGATATCAAACCTTCAATATATACTGTGCATGCTGTTACCAGTTTAACGTATGAATGTGTAGAGACATAGAAATGTATCCAGTATCTGAATATCTCCATGTTTCTCTAGAACTCTACGTTAGAGTTGTGGCCTGCAACCAATATAACAAATGTCATAGGTTTTAGGTAAGATTAAGCATTTTATTGTTGTTAATTAAGAAGTCTTTATTGTCAACATACCGCTGAAATATATTCGGTAAAGTGCAGCCTGATAGATTAATTATTGTTAGGTGACAAGCACATATATGATTTTTTGTTTCTTTTATATTAGGAATGGATCAGAAGTAGTTGTGCGGAGATACTGGTATCCATATATTGTTTTAAGTAAGCCATTTTGCTGTATTTGTGTATGCTGTATTTACCTTTAAATTGGTAGCTAAATTAAAACTACTGTACAACTTATAAAAATTTTTTTGAATTTACATTCGAATGAACAGTTCATATTTCAAATGGATTTTGCATTAAAAAATTATATACAGTCTGTATGTATGCACTATGCTAATGTACTGAGCAACTAATCTCCCTCTACTTCATTTAGGAGTCAATATTCCTGACAACATTACCCCTGTAATTACTACACCCAAAACACCAGTATATACCTCAAACACAATATCATCAACTAAAGTTACAAATCTGACACAAGAAACAAGACGTACATCAGCAGTGACAGGAACAATCTCATCAACAGGTTTGCCAAATCAAATTTATCAAACTAACCTTCTTTCCCAAAATAATCATAAAACAGAGATCAACTTTAAATGGTAGCGGGAGTATTTCACTGAACAATCTCTTTCATTTAATCTTAACACTGCAACACTGAAATGGGACCCTGAACCTTAATTAACCATAACATGGATGGGTTAAATTATTATTATTATTATCATGTATTTCATATTGTATCTGGAATTACTACAGCCAAAAACACAGTACTTCCTCCCAGAGAACACACTACCATTACCACAAAATCAAGAACAACATCAACTGCTTTGTACAAGAACACTACTTGCAAACATTACTACACGTGCTACTCTAACAAAAACAGCAACACCACCTAAAGCTACAAATTTGACTCAAGCAACCTCAGGAACTACATGAGTAATGAGAGGAACAATGTCCTCATCAACAGGTTTCCCAAATTACTAATGTCAAACACTTCTAAACCTTAATTAACCAGAAAATAAAGGTATTGCATTAGAAGCATAGTTCAGTTTTTACCAACTACACTGAATAATATTGATTTTCTCCCCATTTTGTGTTTTATATATTAGAAAATAGCAAATATTTTATTTTTTTCTTCCCCCATTTAGGAACTGGAAGTACTGTCTCTGGGTCTACATCTACTGGTACAGCAACTACATCAGGTTTGCCATATTACTATTGTTAAACTATTCTGAACCTTAATCAGGCAGAACATTATTGCATTAGAAGCATAGTTCAGTTTTTTTTCCAGCTACCCTGAATAATATTGATTTTCTCCCCATTTTGTGTTTTATATATTAGAAAATAGCAAATATTTTATTTTTTTCTTCCCCCATTTAGGAACTGGAAGTACTGTCTCTGGGTCTACATCTACTGGTACAGCAACTACATCAGGTTTGCCATATTACTATTGTTAAACTATTCTGAACCTTAATCAGGCAGAACATTATTGCATTAGAAGCATAGTTCAGTTTTTTTTCCAGCTACCCTGAATAATATTGATTTTCTCCCCATTTTGTGTTTTATATATTAGAAAATAGCAAAACATATATCAAAAGAAAAAGTTTCCATATTTGACAAGGCCTAATGAATTTACAGGTTGTATCAGGACAAGGAAATACTAATGTATTGAGCAACTATTTATTCTTCCCCCATTTAGGAACTGGAAGTACTGTCTCTGGGTCTACATCTGGAATTAATACAGTAGTTCTGCCCACAGAACACACAATTAACAGCACCAAAAACACAAAAGCATCAACAACTGGTACAACAACTACATCAGGTTTGCCATATTACTATTGTTAAACTATTCTGAACCTTAATCAAGTAGAACATACAGGTATTGCATTAGAAGCATAGTTCAGTTTTTTTCCAGCTACCCTGAATAATATTGATTTTCTCCCCGTTTTGTGTTTTATATATTAGAAAATAGAAAAACATATATCAAAAGAATAAGTTTCCATATTTGACAAGGCTTAATGAATTTACAGGTTGTATCAGGACAAGGAAATACTAATGTATTGAGCAACTATTTATTCTTCCCCCATTTAGGAACTGGAAGTACTGTCTCTGGGTCTACATCTGGAATTAATACAGTAGTTCTGCCCACAGAACACACAATTAACAGCACCAAAAACACAAAAGCATCAACAACTGGTACAACAACTACATCAGGTTTGCCATATTACTATTGTTAAACTATTCTGAACCTTAATCAAATAGAACATACAGGTATTGCATTAGAAGCATAGTTCAGTTTTTTTCCAGCTACCCTGAATAATATTGATTTTCTCCCCATTTTGTGTTTTATATATTAGAAAATAGAAAAACATATATCAAAAGAAAAAGTTTCCATATTTGACAAGGCCTAATGAATTTACAGATTGTATCAGGACAAGGAAATACTAATGTATTGAGCAACTATTTATTCTTCCCCCATTTAGGAACTGGAAGTACTGTCTCTGGGTCTACATCTGGAATTAATACAGTAGTTCTGCCTACAGAACACACAATTAACAGCACCAAAAACACAAAAGCATCAACAACTGGTACAACAACTACATCAGGTTTGCCATATTACTATTGTTAAACTGTTCTGAACCTTAATCAAGCAGAACATACAGGTATTGCATTAGAAGCATAGTTCAGTTTTTTTCCAGCTACCCTGAATAATATTGATTTTCTCCCCGTTTTGTGTTTTATATATTAGAAAATAGAAAAACATATATCAAAAGAAAAAGTTTCCATATTTGACAAGGCTTAATGAATTTACAGGTTGTATCAGGACAAGGAAATACTAATGTATTGAGCAACTATTTATTCTTCCCCCATTTAGGAACTGGAAGTACTGTCTCTGGGTCTACATCTGGAATTAATACAGTAGTTCTGCCCACAGAACACACAATTAACAGCACCAAAAACACAAAAGCATCAACAACTGGTACAACAACTACATCAGGTTTGCCATATTACTATTGTTAAACTATTCTGAACCTTAATCAAGCAGAACATACAGGTATTGCATTAGAAGCATAGTTCAGTTTTTTTCCAGCTACCCTGAATAATATTGATTTTCTCCCCGTTTTGTGTTTTATATATTAGAAAATAGAAAAACATATATCAAAAGAAAAAGTTTCCATATTTGACAAGGCTTAATGAATTTACAGGTTGTATCAGGACAAGGTAATACTAATGTATTGAGCAACTATTTGTTCTTCCCCCATTTAGGAACTGGAAGTACTGTCTCTGGGTCTACATCTGGAATTAATACAGTAGTTCTGCCCACAGAACACAAAATTAACAGCACCAAAACCACAAAAGCATCAACACCTGGTACAACAACTACATCAGGTTTGCCATATTACTATTAAACTATTCTGAACCTTAATGAACCAGACCACAGGTGTTACATTAGAAGCATAGTTCAACCACAACTACAACTAGAGTAATTGATCTTTTCTCACTACTTTGTTTTAACTGTGCTAAAGTTAATATGCATTCTTATGCACCATTATCTCATGAAACAGAAAAAAACAGTCATGAGTTTTTACCTTTACTATACTAGGTATGTTTTATATCTTCCTTTTATTTTGTAGATATTTTCTTACCTACAAAAAAATCCAATTTTCACATTTTAGCTTGATGGTGCTTATGTGCAGAGGATTAGTTACTGTTCCAAGTTGATTCAGTTCACTGACAGCTTTTAGCACATCATTGTTGTCTTTAGCAAAGCATTTGCTGTGAAGAGCAAGATTTATTAGGGGCAAATCCATAATCAGAGTCGCAGTCACATGGTCCAGGGTCAAATTACCAATAGGAAGAGTTCTGGGATACATGGCAAACAAGAAACAAAAAGCACACAATAACAGAAGAGAGAAAAGGTAACACAATAGAAAACAGGCTAGGTACAAAATTACAGGCAATGTGAAAACACAGAGGCTAGATCAAACCACTACAAAGAGCAAACACAAACAAGGCATGGATTAACAATTGACAGGTGATAACGAACAGAACAGCGAAAACCAAAACATGGACTGGAGAATGAACGGAACCAAAGCAAACCAAACACATGAGACAGGGTAACCAGGTAGACAGGATGCTAGGGAGGGCCAATTGTGACACTCTCTTGGGCGGGACCATTAAATAGGCAGACCAGCTGGCATGAAAAACTGGCGGGGAGTAGAGGGGAGTCTCGAATGGGGAAATCCCAGCAGCGAACCTTGAATGTGCACAGAGACACACTACTACATAGACACACTACTACATACATACATTTTCCATAACAGTCCTATGTTAAATCATTTTTGTCATTTGTGGATTGATGTGGCTAAAATTCAGGCACATAAGTACATGGCAAACCCAATTCAGATGGTTTGAGAAAACATTACCTTGAACCATTTAAGATTATTAACTCTAATTATTTGAGCATAAATCATTTTGAAAACTGAGAATGAACACAGATTTTCTGTTACATACAGAGGTGTATCACACTAACTCCATTCATTGTGCTGAACCTAACAGAGTAATAGGTATATTAAGTATATATGGAAGTATATGTGACATCTTAAGTACCTGCAACATTTTGTATTGTTTAAGTTTTATTATTTATTATTTTATATGAAGTTATATTATTTCTTTAAGCATTTTATAATGTTTAAATCACTGCATTTCATTTATTTTGACATTTGAGCTGCAGATTGATAGTTGAGAAATAACTTCTTATTTTAATTAAATAGATCAGTAGGGAGCTTCCTTTATCATTTATCCAAGAGATTTTGCTAATAATAACTAGCTTGTAATCATGCCATTACTGTAAGAGCTGTATTGGACTAAGCTTTATGTAAGAGGTTGTGATATGACATAACAATTCTCAATCCATATTTGCTTTCTGATTATAACTTGAGGTAATATATTAAAACATATATTAAAAGAAGTTCAGCAACCCCCCCCCCCAAAAAAAATAATACAGTTAGCCAATATTTCACCTAAACCCAGACCACAATGGCGCAGACCACAATGGAGACATGCAGAAGGCGATTGATAAGATAGCTAGTGTAGAAAAAGCAATGGAATGATGGAATGTCTGAGAAGATTAAAGTTTTAACCCCTTTCTTCTCAAATTGCTTTATTTAATAGGAACTACTACTACCACTGCTTCTACAACAACAACAACAACAACAATTATTAAACCACCACCATTAATAATACCAACACCACCAAAAACCACAAAAGCAACTACTACTACTATGACTGCTACTACTACTACTACTACTACTACTACTACTTCAACAACAACAACAATTATTAAACCACCACCACCACCATTAATAATACCAACACCACCAAAAACCACAAAAGCAACTACTACTACTACGACTGCTACTACTACTACTACTGAAACAATGAGTACAGCTGTGCCTACTGACCCTCCAAACCCATATGAACAGCCAGTGATTCTCATATTCAGTCTTAATATGACTTTCTATCCTGAACTTTTGAATGTCTTGTCAGTTGCTTTCAAAACCTTGGCCATTCAGATTGAAATTCAGGTAATTTGTATTTATTTATCCTTGGTTTGGGTGGAGGTGTGTAAAAATTTTGAATTGTATATTTTTCTTTGAAATAAACATGCATGAATTTTTATTTTTTCAATCAGATTAATATTATTATGGGAAATCAATTTCCACTGACATACCACAGAAGCATAGTCACCAGCCTTTTGTGAGTATAATACATATACCTACACAAAAACTGTGTTTTTTTTAACCAACAAATGCTCCAACTCTATATTTTACCAACAGGCCAGGATCCATTGTCGTGAATTCAACACTTATCTTTTCCAACGCTACACTGCCTACCAATACCGACATAACAGATGCCATGCTTAAGGCCTGGATGAATCATTTAACTACATTGCCTCTTATAAATGGTACCATTTATGTTGGTAAGTTCATGCTTTTTTCTATCATTATAGAATTTCAAGACCAGTTATGTACTGGATTATCAATTTTTTCCTTTTTTTTCTTCCCCTAGAAACAGTTGGCCAGAATTCCAGTAGTTCTCCAAAAACCTGTTCAGCATTGTTCATCATTCTGACAACTCTATTATCATATATTATATTAACATAATCTACACAATTTCGGACGTTACACAAATATCTTCTAAAAAAGGATTACAAAGCCAATGGTGCATTTAAATTGTTTATTTTATTAAAGCATAAAACTAAATATACTAATGCAAAGTCAGCATCCCTTACAAATTAAATTGAGCCAACTGAAGAAGCATGTACCTTCTTCAGCCTGACAGTCTGGTACCAGCCTGTTAATATTATAATGCCATAAATCATAAATTAGGATGTAGATTTCTGTAAAAAAAATATGAAGCATGCAGTGGCTCTACAAAAAATCAGGATGCTAAGGACAATTACAGTATGGTGTTACATGATCAGCAGCTAAAAGGCAATCCCTCTTTCTTCTCACATTGGCTTTAAGTAAAATATCTCCTCATGTAGGCATCAAAGTATATGTTAAAGAATTTTTAAGAACACATTGAAACTAATGTCCTAACTTTAACTGTTACTAATAGTAATTGTAATTGTATCATTAAAACCTAGAAGACTGAAATGTAGCTGACTAAAGGTGTTAAGTTTAATATGTAGCTCAAACCATGAACTTGCTCCAAGTAATTTTTGTCCTCAAAGAGTCATATTTATATCCTCTTTTAACTTGTATAAATCTTTACACATATCCTGAGGAATAAATAATTCCTAAGCGCAACTCTTATTCAGGCTGAACACTGTTCCATAAGACCTTACCCTCAGGGACAAAAAGCAAATGCAAGGTTAAGGATAGTTATTCCCTCTGTCTGTATATTTTTGGCTTATTCTATCAGATATGAGTTCCTGCAGTTATGATACCTGAGGATGTCTTTGTTTCATGTAAGGGGAATGCTTCTACCTTGTTGTTACCTATGTGGTCTGTGGCAAGTAAACACTGTTTAATCAGTGATGGTTGAGATACGACTGAAGGAATGCTAAGCCTTGCTGAGACTCAGATGTGGAGAAATCTCTATGTTTATCTCTATGTATATTGTCCCTCTATCACTCCCTGTCTCTTGGCTACCTCTCTATCTAATAATGTTCAGGTAATATTTTCCATTAAACATCTCTATTTATATGTTTGCTTGCGTACGGTCAATAAACTTCATAAGAATTACCTTAAAGGCATTTAAACCTTAACCTTCACTTAGATTTGTATTCTTTCATTTGCTATATTCTAGTTATTATACACTTCAGCCTATTTATTAATATACACTTTGGCATGTTATTTCATCTGGAAAAAATTCCAGGGTTTTGCTGCTTTCCAAACAAAGTCTTTCATATGAGTCTATGAGTCTTTCATGTCCTAATTAGTTTGCTTAGGCTACAATTCTTCATGTTTAGCTTTCTACATAAAGTCTTCCCAAAAGCAGCAATTTGGTCACTAGTTTGGTGGCAGTTGTCCTGATTTTCAGATTAGTGTGAGTCTCATTTGGCAGTGGAGATAATATCAGTTTGGGTTCACCCTACAGTTAATCTGATCATATTAATATAAAGCCTTTTGGTAACCCACCTTTGGGTTATGACATTTGCAATATCTATCCGGTAAATTTTCAGACTAAACCTAAGGTGGACCTAGAAATCTGTATGGTTAAAAAAAAGTCTGGCACCTTATACTTTTTTCCCCCCTAAAATGGAATATGAGTAAATTGAATGTCAATTCCAATATGCTATCTAGCTACCCATCTGTCAGACTCCACATCCTCCTTAATGTCTTTTCAATACACATAAGCCTTCACATACAAGGCTACAAACATTAATGGCAACATGACTTCAAAGAAGACTTATGCACCCCTTTTGAGTGCAGTGCACTGGATGATGTGTTAGTTTCAACTTGCTGTAAATGTCATCTCTCAGTCCACCCGAGACCTGTCTTATGATACACTGGTATTGGTAACAGATACACTGTGTATAGTTATCAATTGTCTGGGAGGTTTTTAGATTGCACTCATTGTTGTGAGGCTATTTAGCAATCATAATGATTTGAAATGAAATAAATAGTTTTATGCTTAAATTGTAGATTTCATACCATCTGATAATTCAAGCATAGTACAATAACAAATCTGTTTCTGTACTGTGGGTTATATTACAACTACTACATGTGTTAAAGAGCACATGGAGCACAGCAAGACAGGAGAGACTAAAACAGCACAGAGCCACATCGTAATCTTCAATGCATGAAGGGTAATGCTGACAAGGGGGAACCCTTACAGCTTTCAGATTTAATGTTAACGTTATAGCTGGAAACATAAAGCTTTGTAAACCTCCTATATTTCTATATCACAATTTGCATATCAGTCTAATAACACTCAAAGTCAAAATATTTGAGAACTACAGTGCATTATAATATGAAATAAATTCCAATTTATCTTTGAAACTTGCCGTCAACTAAAATTCTTATCTCACATAGGGTTTTCAAAGTTATTCTAATAAAGGTGCCATACCATATATACTTCTCTTAATGCAACACACATAAAATCACAGTACAAATTACCACTCCCACTCATCCTACTACCGAAGAATATTAACTGGCAGTAAAGGTAATAGCCATTCCATGATAGAGTTAGGCCTCAGAGCTGAGATCTGTGCCCAGATCCTTCTTGTTAGTTTGGGCAAGAGGTGCAAATATGTAGTCAATATTAGTGAAAGTGGGAACTCTTATGAATTGCCTTAAAGATAATTCTTCTTTGCATGAAGAATTACCTTAAAAGGTACACAGTCTCCATATCAGTGTTGGGTGTGAATGTCGCTTTTCTCAAATGAGCCTCAAATTGCACCTTTCATAAACCGTGTGGAGCCAACCCCACCATCGTTTAACCCAGTGCCCTTATGACTGGACATGGATTGCCAAGGGCAATGCGACTGACAACCGGAGCAAAGCTAAGGATGATGAGGCCATAAGGCAGTGGTAGTTTAGTGGTTAATGTATTTGACTAATAATCAGAATGTTTCTGGTTCAAGCCCCACCACTGCCAAGTTGCCACTGTTAGGTCCCTGAGCAAAGCCCTTGATCCTCAAGTTGCTTTGGATAAAAGTGTCATGTAAAAAAAGCGCTAAGGCTGACTCTTGTCCAATGGCAGCATGATGAGATGAAACTTTATTATACACAAAACTAAAACACTGAACTTGAGAAACACCAAACATCTCAATGATAATTACAGCTACAGCACATATCACTAGGGTCAGACAAAGACTAATGACTAAATAGGACCTTAAATACACACATTAACAGTGGAAAACAAGGAAAAGGTGTGATACATGAGAAGGGACTGGCAATGGAGACAAAGACACACAAACATGTGAAGTCTAGCAGGAGGGGGCCGGGCTGTGCCGTGCCGTGATGATCATAACTTTGATTTGGGAGGAAAATACAACCAGCATGCTGCTGGAATTGAGTTAGAGCACAGAGTACTCAGAATACCCTGCAGGTATAGAAAGCATGTACACCAGAAGGGGCACAAGTACTCTTGCCGTATAGTATACTCAATGAGATTGAAGTTAAAGAACTGGAGCATTACAGCAAGATATGCTGCAAGATGGTCATTTCCCACTCCTACATGCATTTCATTTTTTCTTACAAATGTACACAATATCCTTTATTGCAGTTGTCAGTCTCTGCAAATAAATAGGTTTAATGAGGCTTATGGAGAATTGTGATCTATTCTTCTCTGTTCCAAACTGAGGCTATTGGTATTAATCAGCATAAAACGTGCCTTACTATAATCACATGGGAGACACCGGACAATCAGAACATGGTTGATGGTGGCAGTGATGCTACAAACCAGGAGCACCTGGTATTGCTGTCGAATCAAAGGAGACAAATACACTATATTAAGATCAAATTAAATAAAACAGTAAGAAATAAAATGAAGAAACATGAATAAACAAAATAAATGAATGAACATGTAAATATAAAAAGACAAAAAGATAGAAAAGATAAACATGAAAATACAGATAATTAACTTATTAATTAAACAATTAACTTATAATGAATCTTGTTTTATTGGGAACCAGCAAATTGCTATTTGATGACTTTTTATTATTATTACATTTACAGTAGTTAACAGCTCAGGTTTCAGATGAATCACCAATGGCGGTGGCAACGGTACTCTAAAGATATTGTAAATAAGTATCTTTAAATTATATTATTTTTAAAATTTTGCAGTCTTTGCAGACTGAAGTGATGTGTAAAAAGGTTGAGCCCAAACTTCAGTAGTATAATCTTTTAACAATGCTAAGTACTGTTGTTAAGACTTTGGGATGAATGGGCATTTCTGGTGGGGAGATGCCATTAGGTAGTGCTGCACTTGGACAAAGGGGGATCATCGCCCCCTTCTGGAACTGGCATTCTGAATATGTTGTAAACTACTAGTAGAGCTCTTGGATAGGCCAGAAGAGAATGTTTCTGACTGTCCAAAATATAGCAAATGGCACATTCCTTTGAGATACTGCCAAGGAGACAGCATACTGTTTTGCAAATGTTACTGATGCTGTTCTTGAATCTGAGGTCACTGTCAAAAGTAAGGAATAGATTTATTAGTTTTAATTTTTGTTCACAGACAATTTGTATATACTTTTTGTATGTTTGTTACAATGCTTGTAGGTAAATGTGCTGAAATAAAAGATACCTTAATAGTTGGAAATGTAAAAGTAACAATAAAATATTTGGTGCCAAAAACTATAGCGAAGATTTCTTTCATCCTAGAGACATTAAGATCTAAGAGGTAATATTTATATTTAAATATTTATACTTTTATGGTAAAATTCCTCTTGTGAAATAAAGTGGACAAACAGGTTAAGCTCCATGTCCGAATCCAGTCAACTAAAACCCTTTCCCCTTTCAAAAATATCGAATTCCTAAATTACGAACATTGATAAACCACAAAAATGTAACTAAAGAATTTTAGTTATTGATTTAAAGAAATAATTAAACTATTTTTAAAAGGTTAACAAATCTATTAGGTAAACTATACAGGAGTGGATAGATAGATTTATGCAGGACTTGTTAACCACCAAGCCACATAGCGAAAAACAAACAAAGATTGTCTAGAGCCACTACTTAAAATGTATATATATAAAAAAAAATCACTTTGCTTGCACTGCTGATTAAGGCCTTTTGAAGTGTCATCTCAAAACTTTGTCCCAAATGTTAGTTGTCATCAGTTCCCACCCACTGTGAATATTTTCCATGGTATCCACCAATTGGGAAGAGTGAGGGTATATGACACCTAGAGACAGTAAAGGCAGCCACCTTCAGTGCAATTATACCGTTTAGGAAAGCTCATCGCACCTGGAGAAGAGGTGTGATGGAGCTACCCTCCACCACAGTGTGTCCATATGGACTCTGCATTGGAAAAGGTGGGATATGATCCTGAGAAGCATGGGAATGGCAGACAGCTTTAGGAAAGGATTCCAGTCCCAGTGGAGCAGCACACGCGTCGGATGCATCACTCAAACCCCACGTGAGCTATATGTCTGTCTGAAGGAATTATTCTACAAGTGGGTGAGACATGTGCAAAAGTCAGGGAAGGAGATATGTAAAGTGAACTCAGAACTGGAGGTGTGGATTAAAGACCGTTACCCCAAGACAGCAGAGGAGGCAGCGCAGATGTCTGAATTCTTCATCTCTGCCAGGAGTGTCAAGGTTCCTGCTACTTCAGCCATGGACAGAACTCCACATATAAGATTGTAGGGGGTGATGGGGGGTTTTGGTGATGCCAATAGCAGAACTAGCTTTTGGTCTAGATATTCCTAACCCACTGTACCTAAACCATTAAATACAGTCAGTAAGGAAGCAGCCAAATGCCATTACTGTGGGGAACTAACTAGGTAAAACAAATATAGGCTAAGAGAAAAATTAACTTACCTGTGATTATTATTGTAGAGAGGCTTCCATGTTGTTTTGGGGGGAAATTAAACTGTAGCCTGTCTTGAAAAGACAAGAAGTGACATCACCTAATTTCCTGTTTTTCCTTATATCATTCCAAATGGAAATGGAAAATTCCAGAGAGTGGTGTTTTGAAGTTGATTGATAATGGAGAATTTATGATTGCTGGATCTTTTCTTGAGCTTGTAAATATATGTAAATACTAAAGTTTCTCTCTTTTTTGAATATTTTTGTTTGATTTTGATGGGATATGTTTTTTCTTTGTAGAGCTGACTAGAGTTGATGGCGTCACAACCGAAAACTAAAGTTATAAGGTCTCTGGTGCCCTCTAGTGGCTGGCTTCAGTACAATCCAAACTAACATTAAGTTATTTTTTTCAACAGCACCAACCCTATCGTTGTTTCAACAATCAGTTCTATCTTCACCTTACCACCCACCCCCATATTTCTTTTACTACAAATGTACTTTAATAAAATGTTTGATGATATTTAAAAAGCTGTTGTGATGAGTTATGTTATGAGCTGATTGACACCTGTAACTGGTCTAGAATGATACATCTACAAACACTTTCTGCTACTTGACAGTTTTTTATATATAGTTTTCTCAATTGTCTAATTCTCTGAATTTAGCCATTATGGCATTTCCCATCCACCAACTAGCGAATCTCTCCTTGTCATACAACTATCAGCCATACAGGTGTCTGGAAAATCACATGCTTCTTCCAAGGCATGGGGCACCATGGACCACATCTTTTTAAACCGCTGTCAGTGTTGCAACAGACGGCAACCCGACAAACTCAGAAGAAAACTGCCCTTGTTATTAAGCACAAACACTCAAATGTCCATGACTAGCTAGTGTCACAGTGAATGACAAGGGGCAGAGTAATGCCATGTCCTCCCTCCCACACAGAAAGCCACTCTGCTCTTCCACAAACTTGCCTTTGGTGTGGTTCACTCTGAAACAGTCACATCTCATTCACATTCAACTTCTCCAAACATACTTGTGAAGTCTTTGCTCCTTTAAGTGTAAAATTAAGTCTAGGCTCTTAAGGCTCAGAATAAAGAGAATAAAGAGCCACCTCTCAGGAGTAGCAGCCAGAGCACCCGTTTTACCATACTGAGTCTCCCCTTTCACACAAAATAGCAATTTAGCGTGATTTTCATAACCATATAGAAACAAGGAAGTAAGAAAGTAATAAATCATAAAGCCTATTACACACTGGCATTTACCACCTCAGAAGGTCTGTACGAAAAATAAAAAATAGTTGTTTTTACCCCCAAAAGTAAAATAAAAATTACAAATAAGAATTGAAAAAAAAATGCAGTGTAGTGCTAGATAAAAGCACAAGCAAACAGGAATGTTTTCAATTTTGACTTAAAAATAGCTACATTTGGGGCATATCTCACATAAGCAAGGTCGTTCCACCTTTTGGTAGTGTAATGACTAAAAGTTGCTTCACCTTCTTTCGTTCTGATTCTGTTCGCTACTAGTTGACTGGTGATTAGAGTTGATCAAATTTGTACTCTTCAAGCAGATCAGAGAAGCAATTCATCCTAGGTCATTCAGACATTTATACACTATTAGGAGTAAGTTATGTGATGAGTGTAAGGATTTGAGAATTGGAGTAAGGTTCCCTTTCTTCTGGTATCCATTTTAGCAGCCACATGGAACTATTTAACTGAGGCATCGGGAAGGCCAGTATAAAGATCACTGCAGTGGTTGAGGCCGATAGAGATAAAGACATGAGTTAACATTACTAGATCCTGCTTATACATCAAATTTTTCAACTTTTATATATTCCTGGTATGGTAAAAGGCTGAATGTGGAGTATGTTTTGATATGACTGCTAAAGGTCCTGTTTGAATCCGTAATTATGCCAAAATTTCTGACTTGGTCTTCAGTCATTAAGGCTCTGGTATGAAGTTGAATTCTGACCTATAGCCTTTGCCAAACATAAGGAACTGTTTCTTTGTTTAACTGTAGAAAGTTTTCTCTTTTCCAGTTGTTTATTAGCTCTATGTACTGATACAGAGTCAAGACAACTGTAATAATTTGTGGATAAAGCTAGATAAGGCTGCATAGCTGTGATTATCTTTTTCCTTTTTTAAGGATTTGGGCTAGAGGATGAGTATCAGGATTGAACGTTAGGGGCCTAAAAATGTATCAGTGTGGGACACAACAGGACAAGGATGTTTGTTTAGACTCATGATTGCCAATTGCAATAAAGAAGCCACTACCGTCAAAGTGTGATCTGAACCAGCTAAGGAACGTTCCAGATAGCCCTATTCAGTTTTCCAGTCTGTCAAAGGTATTGTGATCGACTGTGTTAAATGCATTTTTAGTAGCCCAATAAAAACCCTCTCACTACTTGAAATGTTCTAGTTGCCAAAGTCTTCTGTCAGCGGGAAGCCAAGATCTGGTCCAGAGTGAAGTACGACCAGACAGATACCACAAAAATGGGTGTGATAAAATCTCAAAGGTGACTGAAATTCAAAAGAATTTATAAAGTGACATGACCTCTAGACTAATAATAATTATAATTACACTTATATAGTGTCTTTCTCAAACCCAAGTTCACATTACAGTACAAATGCCACACTTGATACACACAGTATCACACACGTATGTACGCACACACACACACACACACGTACACACACCCCTTTGAAAAAGGTGACTCAGCAGGGTGTTCTACGAGAGAACCTAGATAAGCCTAGATAAATTATATGCAACAGAAGAGGGCTACAGTGCTGCTCTCCCCCAGAAAAATAATTGATTTATTCTAGTTAGCAATTTAAGGTGACATGTCATTAGATATAGATTTTTTCATTTAGACTTATCATCTAATGTTACCCAAGTATTCTACAAATTCTTCTTGGTATAGCAGTGGCATTTGGCCAGAGCGGGGTATATGTTAGCATTTTACTTAGATATGTGGTGATGCCTAAAATGAAATTTTGCTTGTTGATAGTGAAATTATTAACCTACAAAATAAGGCTCATAACAATTTGCTGTTGTGAGAATAGTCAAGTTTAGTTTTCACTGTCCAATATTCCTTTGTGAACTCCCATAATCAACACCCATAAGTTTAACAGTCACTAAAAGTGTTAGACAGTTGGCATAGTTAGCAGCAAGGGACTTTGATGCAACTGACCAGCATAAAATATGTCTATGTCTTACGCTCCCTGGCTTGACTATTTTGTTAGCGGCAAAGGATTCCTAGTACCGCGTAAACTGTATTTTGACTACCTGGGGCAATGAGCTAGTGACCACCGACTTACCACTGAGGCATAGCTACCTCGACTTCATGTGGCTGCTCTGGGCAGTCTTCTACCCCCCAAAGTAGAGTAGACCCTGCAATAGAGCCTTGCTGCAACTCAGGAAGGGCTCCCGCACAGCGGTGGGATATGCTTTGGAATTCCACTGTTCCTACTTGGTGGAATGCAGATGCATTAGTGGACATGTTTGTGGAGGGTCTTTGTGGGACCACCAGGAAGAGCTAGCCTGTAGAGAAGACAGGTGGTGGACAGACCGTTCCATCCTCTATCAAAACTCCTGGAAGAGAAACTCCATTGAAAGATCCCTGTATGTACGACCTCTCCAACAGTGTGTGAACCATCAATCCCAGGTCAAATCCATGCAGCTAGGAGATGCTCACCTGTCACCTGGTGAGAAAAGGAGGTGTGTGTGGATCCGCCTCTGCCTATATTGCGGTAGGTCTGGCGACGAGCTCCTGGCCTGCCTTCTCATTCCTACTGCACCAGAGACTAAAACTTCTGGATGGGAGCCCTGTGGGGGAAGGCACTATCATTCACCAGACACTCTTTATTCACTTACTGACTACTGATACACACTCAGAGAACAGCCAATCTTATTAAGACTGCCCTGGTTCTGTATTCACAAGCCGCTCATCTCATGGTTCAACCCCCAAATAGTTATACATAGTTATATGATCCTGCTTTTGTAACTCCCATTGTCTTGCACCAGTAATCTTACCCCTCCTGTCTTCCTCCATTAAGAACCCGAGCCATGCCCCGTTGCCCAGGTTTCTGAATCCTTTTGACCTGGCCGAGGTCTTTAGCTTTGTCATCGCATCATTGATTGCGACATCCAATTAGTAGATGGCACATGCAAACAACATTATGAAGGTGAAAGAAAGCAGTGAAGATCTTGTGCTAAGGTCAAAGATAAGGTGAAAATCTAAGGCCCCTGAGTTGGCAGGGAAGATTATTTTGTAAGGGTTGGCACCGGGCCGAGGCCCCCTCTGGCCACCAGAAGGAGGCCTCGAGTCAACCACATTACTAATAAGGCTTGATTCCCAACAGCTGGGCAAGATCTATAAAAGCCCATTGACCCAGTCATCCAGTGCTGGGTCTTTGCTAAAGTTTTTAGCAAAGCTCCTAGTTGGTAACCTCAGGTATTGAGGTCTGTGAGCCCTTGTGCTACACCTCATTTCTTCCCTGTGAGGGTGTCTGTGTTTTTACATGTCCCCTCTACTCTCCAGTTTTCCCCTCTTGAGTCTGTCTCTCTCCCGAGGCTTCCCTTAGCCATTATAGTTCCTCCCCATTTTCTGGTTTTGTATGGGAAGTTTTAGTTTTGTTTTCCACAGTGCATCGGGGTTGCCATTCTTCTCGTGGCCTTCTTTGTTCTCCTTTTTTTCCACGCTCAGCATGGTGTTCAGTTTTTCCTTTTGTTTTACCTGATCCAAGATCTAACTGTTCTGCACACGGGCCCACCATTTTTGGAGCGTTGTTGCTCACCCAGTAGGCTGTCGGTGTCATCACTTAGCTGACCTGGGTTTGAGCTCACCTCACTTTTAGAACACCTAATTAGGTGCATGGCAGACAAAAAATGATCTTCTCCAGCATTATTGTGCTGCATTCACAGCCCTTTTTTTTATAGATTCTGCGTAGCTTAAGTGAACTGTTACATTTCAGTTGGAGACTGATGAAGAATTAAAAGATAAATCGAAATTCTGCGGAAACAATTATGCATAAATATTATTTACCCATTAGTTTTCAAAGTATTTTGACCATGCCAACTGGTTCAGACATGAACATGCTATTCTTATCGTCCATTTAACTTTGCATCCATTTATACCATCTTTCTTTTTTGTGCTCACACTTACAGAATATCAGACAGAATACACTTGTGTTGTGATTTTTATTTATTTTTGTATGTGACACTGTTAACAACTAAACATTGCCAGACTGAAAAACCTGTTGTAATCTTTTTCAAGTAGCATTAAAAACTATATTTGTAGTCATTTAGATTTTTAGTGAGTGTATTTGTTTAGCCTAATTAAATGTAGTATTTTCTAGCATATACAGTGTTAACTAACAATATTTAAAGAACAGTTAAAAGGAAGTCAAAACCATTTAAAAAAATAAGTAAGCAATGGTACATGACAAACAACACAGCAACGATTTTGACACTAATTAAAATTGCATTATTTATCACAATATTTACTAATATAAATATATCAGCAAAAGGCTAAGGCATGGTGTACACTGGGGTCTTGCAGCCAAACTGACAGCTCCCTGGAGGTGCTAGTCAATGTATCCCTTCATTATTGAGAGGCATCCTGTTACATCTACACACACATAGAATTAATGGTAAGGGATGAGGAGAGGTTAAGGATATGGGATTTTAAATATCAAACCAGGGAACCCTTTAGCCCATTTCAATTTCCAGTATGCATTTATTCAGCTTCCAAGTCATGTGATATTCATGTATGATTACTGTATACTGGAACATTATTCACAGTTCTTATCAATGCCATTATCTTTCTTGGTGTTCAAAATCAACTCCTGGATCATGTGGATGCAGTCTAAGTATCTATTAGTCTTCTTGGACCTGCCTGATGTTATATGTCCATGTTTCATTGTTTAACAGCAGAGGTTACATGAGGCTACAACAGTGAGGTTACTGTAAGTTACTTCAGACAGCAGATATCGCTGTTGCACTACTTTGAGCTCCTCTGGAAGGTGTAGCATTCACTGGCATAAAACTGGCCTAGAGAGTGCAAAATCCTGTTTTGCTACTAATCTTCAGAGCTCAACTGCCTTCACGTCTGTTCTTCCCTCTCGCTTTCCTTTGTCCTCCCAGACTGACTAACCTGACAGGCTTGGAAGACCATATTTTGAGAAATAAAGTTCGCTTTTTTGTGTGTTTTGGTTTTTCACAAAACATTCTACCAGTACCCCTTCCCATTTGAATTAGCATCATGACACCACCACTGGGTCCATTTATAATTGTGCTGTTCACTTTAACTTTTCACAGTGGTCAAATACACTTACCATCTACTTTATTAAAAATGGTAAATAATAAGAATTTTCAGTTAGCCTATAGCCCATCTGTAGCAATGTACAGATGATCTTTTATGTTCAGATTTCTGTGTACAGCATCACTATTGGATGGATATCCAACAGTGACACTAATCAACATTTTTAGCCGTTAAATAGTGTTGATGCCTCAATACCTGCTGTTTGCAAAGTGTTCCTTTCAAAGTGTTCCTTTCAAAGTGTTCCTTTCAAAGTGTTCCTTTCAAAGTGTTCCTTTCAAAGTGTTCTTTTCAAAGTGTTCCTTTCAAAGTGTTCTTTTCAAAGTGTTCCTTTCAAAGTGTTCTTTTCAAAATGGTTCCAAAAGTTCCAATTTGCATAGTACATTTAGACACTCAGTTCTGTGAGTCATTCTGTTAACTTACATACAACCTTTGTGGTAAATAAACTGGTTGTGCCTGAGGGCGAACTCAAAACCACAAATGTTTTGGGAGTGGATAACTGACTCAATTTGTCATGTCTATACCGCTTTAATGCAGGTATGCATTTGTAAAATGAGAATTTCCCAATTCCTCCAACTATCTTGTTTCTTAAGCCTAGAATTTAAGCATAGATCTGAAAGGTGTGAAACAGCTTTATTTTTTCATGTGTACCAATTTTAAAGAAATCTAAAATGACCAGATTGAACTGACTAGAAACATACAAGCCTCCTTGTTCTTTCCAAATCAAACTTCAGGTTTTTCTTTGGCTGTGCAGAGTAGGCCAACTCCAGACTATCCTGATTTGAAGAGTCTAAACATTTTAGTAAAAGGTAAAGGTGTTTTTACATTTTTTTCCAACAGAGCATTTAACACAACATGGCCAGGGTGGAATTGAGATCTCTCTCATGTTGGCCAGCTCTTTTTGGACAGAAGCAGTTGCCAGTAATCTGGGTGTGGACTGAAACTGGTGTGGTGTAGTTTCTCCACATTGTTCTTTATAATGCTTGTTCCAATTCAGAATGCAAGTCACAGAAGTAACCTTAAGAAATGGCTTAAGAGAGTTGCTATCATGACACATCAAGGGTTATTCTTCCAAATAAATATTTTGCAGTATAAATATAGTCTATGCCATATTTAACACAGTATAATTATCTGCCTGTCATATACTTTTACCCGTCATCCTGCTTGCGTACCCTGGGGATAAGACTGGGGATTCAAACATTCAAACATTGTGGTGGTAGTTAAGTGACATCATTTAGTTACATGCAAGGGTTTTTGACACTAACATGGACAATATAATATTATCCAGCACTGCAGTTTTATGCCTAAGCATTATGGAAAAGAATATTTATGAATGATTTTCCAAAGAGGTCCTCATATTCTCCCAAGACTTAAAAAAAAAAAATCTAAATAGTTGTGTAATAACAAACCAAGAAACAAAGCACTGACCTACTCTTAAACATAGCCACCATTTTATTAATGAGCTCCCTGAGCTGAGATCTGTTATAAATAAGTGGGTATGTGGCTTCAATTTCTGTGCATTCGTTCTAAATCAAAGTTCAGGTCTTTTTGGATAAAATGAATAGGCTAGCACTGACCATGCAACATGGGAAGAAGGATGATTTTTCTCCTGTTAATAATTTTTCAGATTATTGGATTATTAGACTCTATGCTGTGGCTTCACTTTCATTGTAATCACACACAAAAATGCTAAAAGGTGATAGAAATATGTTTACTTTAGCACGTTTTATTTTACATCTAATTTGCATATTAACATGTCAGTCACTTTTAAAAGTCCGTGACTTCTAAAAAGGCTTAGCTCCACCACTCTTTGCATTACATTACATTTATTATATGCGTTTCAAAAACTTAATTTCTGTAGAATCTAAATATATGCCAATTTGTAATTATGCCAATTTGTAATTATGCCAATTTGTAATTATGCCAATTTGTAATTATGCCAATTTGTAATTCATTTGTAATTACGATGATATTTCCAATGATGCTGCATGTTCTCTGACGTTCCAGTATCTAATGGAGTTTTTAAGTTAAATTCAGTGCTTTGCTAAGATTAATGATGTAATGATATTGAGAGCCACAAATTTCTGTATCTACAACACTTAGTCATGATATTTTGTTTATTCTTTCTGAACATCATTCAAAGGTCTTTTTAAAGCATAAATCTTATTTAATTTCATTACATGAGGTATTACATGCGGTATCAATTGCATAAATAAATTAATGTGTAATGAATACATGCATACAAATACATACAAATATACTTGTAATAATTCTATGTTGTCAACTGGCAAAGATTCATTATGATGTCTGTTGTTTTTAAAAATAATACACCATAACACTTGTATGTAGTGTCTATGGTGAGTGCTTTCAACATTGTGTTGTAAACATGGATTCTGCTGTTTAAAATGAAGCTCTGTCTGAAAAGATTTCCTGTGCAATAAAAATGTACTGTATAATGACACAAAGAGAAAGGGCTTTTCCCTGTGATGTGTCTTTGTCGATTGAGCCATAGCTACAGTGGGCTTTTAAAAGCATTATAGGCTGATGGCTCCACACCCAATGAATGGCAGCCCTAGAACAAGTTTAGGCAAGCCTAATTTAGATGATTAGTGTTGCAACCTTGAATGCAGACCATGCAGGACATTGTCAGAAACTTTATCAACATACCTAGTTAAGAGTAGAGAAATTGCCATATCCATGGAAACATGCATTTCAACAACGAAGAGTAGTTCACGCACTTAGTCCTTAGTGGAATGACAAATGGAACAATAGCTTATAAAAAGGTCAACCAAAAAGCTGTTATTAGTTGATGGATGACAACAGCCACCTGCATTGTGTCATTCAAATTAAAGTGAAAGTCATAATTTATTTCTTAGTAGCAGGCATTACTGACCCACAACAAACAAATCCCCAAATGGCATTTTTTTTCTTCTTCAGGTCTTCTAATGCCTGAAATACTAAGACCAAGACCAAGAAAAAAGGTTTGAAGCTGTGCTTGACACTATAGTGATTCGGTATATTTTTTTCTGATGCTGCACCCTTCATACACACAATGTAAGACATACACACAATGTAAGACAGAGAGAAAGTAAACTACATTTCATGCCCCATTGTTTCTAGAGTTCACACAGAAAGGTACAAAATTACCATCCAGCAAACAGACATTCGTTTTTGACAGAGGCCAGAATGGGGGCAGAAAAGGGGCCAGACAGGTTCAAGCTGACAGCACAAGTAAATACCTCTCCTCCCTTTACATCCAAGGTGAGCAGAAAATCATCTCGCAACATAGAACATATCGACACTTATGGTGGAAGGGCTACAATAACAGATTACACTGTCTTGCGCTGTGAAGAACAGTTGATTGAAAAAAAAAAAAAACATCGCCTGGTCTGAGGAATCTTGATTTGTGCTGAGACATGCAGATGGTAGGGTCCGAATTTGGTATAATCCGCATGGCTCTGAACCCATCCTGAAATACAAATCGAGCATCATTTGAGTTTTGTTTCTAACCATGTGCATCCCTTTATGGCCACCGTTTATGCATCTCATAATGATTACTTACAGCCTAATAGTGTGCAATATCCCAAAGCACGAGTCATATATAACTGGTTCCATGATCGTAATGATGAGATCAATGTACTCTGGTGGTCTCCTGAGTCGGCAGTTAAGCAATAGAACACCTAAGGTCATGTATCATGGCAAATAACATCACAGCTGTGAATCACATGCACTAGTTAAAGGCTCTACTCAACAGTTCTACTCAATAAAGTAACAAGATAAAGAAACGAAGCCCAAAATATAGTGTTAAATATATTTTAATTCATCAAATATTGATTAATATATTTTAATTGATTGATATATTTAATCAATTACATGATGCATTCATGTCAACAAGAACCTTTTTTTTTTTCCTTTAGGAAAAAAAGGAATATTTTCCTTTAGGCTCTTCACAATGCAAAGGCTTCCCAGTATTAGTAGGCTGTTCTCAATAAAGTGGCCAGTGGCTCCCTATTTTTATACATGAGTATGCTGTAGCCCATTGATGGCAGCGTAATGTCACCCTGGGCAAATCTAATTCTTTTTAAGTATTAGTGAGGGAGATCTGGAAGATCTAAATGAACAGGCATAAGCCTAACCTAGCCTTTAAGA
This sequence comes from Electrophorus electricus, assembly GCF_041902795.1. Taxonomy (NCBI): domain Eukaryota; kingdom Metazoa; phylum Chordata; class Actinopteri; order Gymnotiformes; family Gymnotidae; genus Electrophorus; species Electrophorus electricus. The sequence goes on along the minus strand of NC_137501.1, from coordinate 27,040,617 downwards.
GTGACCGAACCTTAGTGCAAGCAGTTATCAATGCATCATTCCAATGCAAGCAGTTTGGTTACTTTACATCCTATTTCTGTGTAGTTCTGAAAGAGATGCCAAGTATATTACTAGTAACTACAGGTCTACAGGGTTTCAAAGTACTATGTAGATTTTATTGATGAATTTACAGACTGGTTTATTTCCATTGATTTTTACCATTTTATAATTGCTGATTATTCTAACAAACACTTCAACAATCCCATTGACAATTATGCCAAGGATCTCTGCGCCATATTGGACTCTTTTGGTTTCTCTCAGCATGTGGCTGGGAGCAACCACTGTTATGGTTATTCTTTGGATTTGGTTATCTCAAAAGGTCTCAGGATATCGGCCTCTATCCATGATGTAGATCATTACTTGTCAGATCATTACTGTGTGTACTTTGGTATGTGGGCCTCACTAGAACTTGACAGACATGATGCATCAGTTTTATCAAGAGATTTACAAATTACAGCACAGCTACACTTGACAGCACAGTCTGCAACCTATTCATCACCACATAAAGATATCATGAAAATGTCCCAGTTTAGTGCTATTAACAATGAAATTTGAACCGATACAATGAGTTACTTTAAAGATGATGCTGTACCAACTAGCTTTTAAAAGTCTGTGTTTCATTATAGCAGGCAACATACTTGAGATACTAAATCACTCTTATCAGGTGTATTTGCTAACTCCTAAAAAATGCAGAATGAGAATGAATCTTTCTTTGGTTATCAAATGTGTTTTCATTTGCTGACTTGCAAAAATAATGCTAACAAATGTAGCGATTTAGTGGCCTAATTCAATTTGATTTAATGCAATTAAATCATCTTATAATGCTGCCGCAAGCAACAGTAAATGAGATTAAGTTAAAAATACTCTGTTATTTAAACAAAGAACCTAAAGGACATAAAACATGATAGGTTTGTGTTTTTTCTTTAGAACTAATCTAAATCTAAGAACTAAATGAGGGGTGGAAAAACCATGAAAACATAAGAAGTAAAGCAAAAGAGGGAGGGGCAGCCGTGACATATTTATTTTAATTCAGATTTTCTCTCTTTAATCTTTCATTTTGTTATTTTTTAAAACTTTAGTTAATCTTAGCTTTATTTGAATAAATTGCATTTGTAACATTTTGTTTCTTTTCTTTTTTTTTTTTTTTTTGGCAAAGACCTTCATGACGTGATGGCTATCTGTCTTAAGTGTAGCATTCTGAATCGCTGCTGTGTATGAAAAGTGCTAGAAAATGAAGTTGCCTTTCCAGAATGCCCAGGACGCATCATGTCACATTCTTCCAGTGGCCACATTGCTGACTGACCTGCATTCACAGAGCAGTGCAATTAAATCAGCAGATAAGGCTGCTGTGGAGCAGCAGTAAATGAGATTAGGTTAAAATACTTTATTTAAACAAAGAACCTAAGGCACATAAAAAAACAAAAGCTATAGGTTTGTCCTTTTTTATTCCTTTTAACAGACAGGAATAAAATACATTCTCATACAGCAGTGTCACTGAATTCAAATTCCTGGGGATTTGGGTCAGGATCATTAGGCCTGGCAATGTCTGTGGGAGAGGAATGTTTTTTGACTGGTCCATATTATGCATCATAGCACATACACCATGTCTTCTACCAAATCTTTGGAGGGTTGTTCAGCTGCTTCTTGCACCAAGGAAACACTCTTGGCCCTTCAGGAAGACAGTAACATGCCCCAAAGCTTACATGAGCATGCACAGTATTGCATACGTGTTTGAAAGAGGAATCAATTGACCGAGGGGATATCCATTATCACCTTCATGGGAGGTAAGGACCTTGAATTTTGCATTAGACACACACTGTGATTAATGCATAGGCAAGGTGTTTTTTTTGGGGGGGTGTCCCCTCCAATAATCCTGCTCATACTGCTCATATAATGGGTGGTGTGATTTGTGTCCTTACCCAAAGTTGAAATTAAACCTATAAATCTGGACTAAAAATCTAATCTAAAGTAATTTTATAGTGAGCTGTCCCACACAGCCTGACGTCTGTGCCAGGTGCAGCTATATGTTTCAAAATTAATGAATGAGGCCACTGTCACTACATTTGTTAACATTATTTTTGCAAGACAGCAAATAAAACACTAATGCTCAGCACTTACTCTGAGCCCATATTACAATATGAGGGCTGTCAGTCTCAGTGAATACATATGAGGGAGTAAATGCTTTAAATTGCACTTTTTTGGGTCTGTTTAGTAAGCAATTAAACCATACTTATGTGTGTTGTTCCAATAAATGTAAACATTTATTGTTTAACAATACATGTTTTATGTCAAAGCCCCTAAACATATCTATGAACATTTCAATAATGGATGGGTAGCTCTTCTTTTGGCTATTCTCATATGGGATTGCCACAGACAGTCATCTGATTCCATGGTAGCATAACGTTGACCAGTCCAGGTGACTGGTAACGCAGATCTCGACCAATCCGGTATGGAAATCTGATTATCCCCAGTGGCTGGGTTAAATTAGAATGTTAATCTAAGATAGCTGACAGCAAAGCTACTAGTGAAAATAACCATCATATGCAAGTATATGTTTTAGAACAATGATCATGCCTCACAGGCAAAAAGGTGCCTTTGAGTGTAAGTTAAATTAGGAGAATTTACCCATTTTTATGCATTGCTGAGGCTTTTGATTTTATTTATTTATCAATCTTTGGATGTTGTGTTGATACAAATGAAAGAAATAAAACGTGGAAAACTAAGTCAATGTTCATGCTATATATAATATTATAATACTATTATATAATGTTATAATGCTGAGTAACAGTGTGCAGTGACAATTGCTGTCAGGTTTAAACAAATATTTATATTTTAATATTAATAGTAATACTTAATATATCTACTTTAGCCTAATATGCTGTGTCAATGTATTAGATGTACTTTCCTTAAATAAATACTTGTGACTCCACATTTGCATCAGAAGACCTGCAAACATGTCTCATGTTATATGTCAGGAAATAATGACTGTGATATATGTTACGACCCTGTCTAGGTGGTGAGGTCACAACAGCACTTTGAAAAGACTGGTAGCAGGATGGTAGGTGGAATGATTAATCACTGGACTAAACTGGCAGACGAGGTGAAATTTTGTGTTTTTAAATGATGAACAAAGACACACACACCTATATACAAACACTGAATAACTTCAGGAGTGGTTATTTGCCAACATAACAAACAAAACCCACACTACCAAAAGAAACACCACAACTAACTACATTTAAAGAGCAAAAATAAAATACAATCCTACACTAACTCCCTGACAATAAACACACAATAACCCCAAACCCAAACCAACAGGCACCACCCCCTACAATCAGTAACTATAAACCAGGTGCACAGACTGCCCCAAATCCCAAACTGGTTCAGGAGCACATTGCAGCACTCCAGGAGTGTAGCGCATATATATCAACAGGTATGTGCCTAAAGCATTTCTTTACAGATTATAAACCATTATTATTTGGTGGGTAAATAAACGCTTTGGTTAGTCCTTTGTACTCTATGCAGAAAAAATAAAATCCCCTTGAAGTCAAATTATGATGCGGACAACGTTCCCTTAAATAAAGGTGGAAGGATACAATTCACTCCTTTTGAGAAATGAACAATGCCAGAAATCTGAGTAAGTAAGATATCAAACAAAGACTGGTATTGAGTACCGATAGTTGGAAAAAATAGCATGGGAGGCATGTCCTGGCCAACACCCAGGCAATCCAGAGGCAGTAGGAACACATGCCCACACACTCACACACCTACCAGTGAAAGCCCATGACACACCTTCCACACACATCACGGTTCCCCTTTCCCTGAGTCCTGATCGCCCCTCATCACTTGTACCTGACACCACTTGCTTCAGGACATTTAAACCCCTCATGAAATGCCATTCAACACTCCACATTAGCCTGCTTCACAGACTATCGCTTACTCTTTTGACATACCACTAATCTTAGACCCATATAGTGAACCTCCTTAACCTTTTCTGCCTTTGTTTCTTAACTTCTATTCTTCATAAGTTACCTTTTGCTCAGCATTGCTTGCGTCTGGCTCTCCTGCCTCAGCCACCATGTTACAACCAGTTAAACCAGATCCAAAATATGGGCCAGTGTGAATTAATAACGGAATGCCTATGCTCTGCAATTCAGCAAACAAGTGAACAGTTATGCAAAAATCTCCAGTGATGGGTCGTGTAAAAAGGAGCCTATTAATGTTTACTTAAGGTTTAGCTTTATGTAGTACACAAGGTTTCCAAAGAAACAGGACCTTTCAGACAGAGGTCATTCATCAGCTGTGCAAACAAAGTGCTTCTGAAGTTCTAAAAGGTGAAACCAGTTTATGTTTAAAACAATATATGTTGAGCATTCATAATTATTCCATCGAATATTGATTTCTGAACTCTTCTTAAGTTAAAACATTAATATTTTCTTGTTTAAAAATTAATATGAACTTGTTTTCTTTGCGTTATTTGAGGACTGAAAACATGGCATCTTTTTAGTTCTTGGTTTAGTTCTTTTCATTATTTTGAACAGTTGACATTTTCAGTAAAGAAATGCTCTAAATGACAATATTTTTATTTATAATTTGGGAGAAATATTGGTAGTAGATTATGGAATACAAAATTTCTTCTCAAACACATAAATATAAATAGTAAAACCAGATAAACTGATAATGTTGCTGTGCTCTCTATAATTTTTCTAGCGCTGTACATATAAATATAATAAAATGCAATAATACTTTTTGACTCCAAAATCTAATCTAGGGGAAACATAAACTGATTTCAATGTTCCTCCCCATCTACAGAGACTGAGTAACTCTCACTTGAGAGACAGCAAAATGCAGGACATAGCAGACGTCCATGTAGGCTCAGTGCTTCCCAGCTTCCACACATCCTGCAACAGCTCTGGTACACAGGTGATAAAAGTAAACTTACAGAGAGACAGATAATGTTTTAAGAATTATATTTTTTTTGACTACTTGCGCAGATATTGTTTGTAAATATACAGATGTTATGAGCAGGCTGTAACCAAGTTTAAATGTAACTGGTTTGTAGATTTATAGTGCAAGGTCATGTTACAAATTAAAAAGTGTTCCTGAACAATTTCATGCTTTATTAAGCTAAATGAAAGAGATCCTTGAAATTAGTATTATTCAGGTGGAGAAGAATTTTCAGACAGGTCCTGACCATTAGGACACTACCCTCATTAAATCTTCAGTTACACTAAGAATCAAGAAAATATTTATCCTGCCATTTTTATAAGAAAATATGGCTTCTCTTTATATCATAAGAATATCATGAATCGATATATTAAATCCCATCTCAAAGTAAAATAAATTCCCATGAAATTAATTATATATCGTTGGACAAGATACATTGTATTTGTTGGCTACAACGGCTTTTTAAAATTTGAACTAGGAAATTTTTTTTTTTCATGTTGTTATTAAATATATTTTGTGTGTTTTATGATCAGGACTGTAGTTAGAAGTGCAGTATGGCTGAAAGCAGAAGCGACGTGAGAGACATCCATAGCAAAGGAAAGGAGCTTGTCATTGCTGGTGGCATGGAATTTCCCGTACTGTTTCCCGTACTGTTTCCTGTGCTGTTTCCTGTGGATTCCACATGCAGAAAAACACTGAAATTAATTTACAATTTAACAGTGATTAGGAAGCAACGTTTATGTGTATCAAGGAATAATAAAATCACAAGGCTTTGTGAGTTTGCACTGACCAGTAAGCTGGGTGACATTGATGGAGTTCGGATCAATGGTAAAGGTCAAGTTGGAACTATTAATTGCAGTACGCAGGCTATCTGCCAGTTGTAACGCAGTAGGGGTGGTGCCAGCACCAAAGTCAAGTTCAGATTGTGTAATTATGGAGCCTTGCCTGAAAATGCACAAACATGTCATGATACATGTTCAAATTATGAATAATCATTAAAAAATGTAGAATTATTTTTGAATTATAACTGTTTATGGTCACTCACAGAAATTTCACAACAATCATGCGGAGGAAATTTTGGTGCAGCTTTTTGAAACCTGGTTCAAGCTGAAAAAAAGTTAATTATTAAGTAGGACCTGTGCATTATAAGTACCATTAGAATGACTTGTCCCAAACACAGAGCTTGACATGTTAGCAAATTATAATAGTTCTATCATTTTACCCTTTGGCATGACTAATGAATATGAACTACAATCCAATAGTACATCCTGACCATATACTCAGACAGATTTATTTTCTTATTTTTTGTGCTCATGCTTATGAATATCAGTGTCCTGTGTGTATGTATGTATGTAAAATGGGTGTGTGTGTTTTATATCTGTAATTTAACAAAAATTTGAAGGAATAAAACAATCATTACAAATAGCATCATCACTGAATTACCTGAGAGGTGATACTTTTAGATTTTGTTTTGAATTCATTGGAGTTGTTGTCAGACAGAGCCTGAGTAAAGTTTTCATTGATCTTGAAGATTAATGTGAATGATGAAGCGACTGGAATGGATGTGGTTGAAGCATTCTGGGTTGTATTGGTTCCACTGACAGTAGTTGTAGTCACATTTGCAGCTACATTTGCAAGGGTAATTTGTTGAGATTGATTATGAGTGAACAAATATAATAATAATAATAAATTACATTTTTAAAATATAATAAATGGCATTTTAATATAAAAGTACACCTATCAGGGTTGTCAATATTTTCAGTCTAAACCTACTCAGCATATTGAATAAGAGTTCTAAAGTGTGTTTAGAACAGTAATAATATAATAGCATGACTTTGACATACTGGAATTGGTTCTTAAATGATTAAATGAAATAAAATTTCTGTTATTATAATCATGAATAAGTCAGTGAGATGCATCAGCATTTTTACTGTCCACTCACTGTTGTTGCTAGAAGAGCTGGCGGAATTCTGAGAGCTTGTGGAGTTGGTGTTGTTTGTGGAGTTGGCGTTGTTTGTGGAGTTGGCGTTGTTTGTGGAGTTGGCGTTGTTTGTAGAGTTGGCGTTGTTTGTGGAGTTGGCGTTGTTTGTAGAGTTGGCGTTGTTTGTAGAGTTGGCGTTGTTTGTGGAGTTGGCGTTGTTTGTGGAGTTGGCGTTGTTTGTGGAGTTGGCGTTGTTTGTGGAGTTGATGTTGTTTGTAGAGCTGGTGTTGTTTGTAGAGTTGGTGTTGTTTGTAGAGTTGGCGTTGTTTGTGGAGTTGGCGTTGTTTGTAGAGTTGGCGTTGTTTGTAGAGTTGGCGTTGTTTGTGGAGTTGGCGTTGTTTGTGGAGTTGGCGTTGTTTGTGGAGTTGGCGTTGTTTGTGGAGTTGGCGTTGTTTGTGGAGTTGATGTTGTTTGTAGAGCTGGTGTTGTTTGTAGAGTTGGTGTTGTTTGTAGAGTTGGCGTTGTTTGTGGAGTTAGCATTGCTTGTAGAGTTATCATTGTTTGTAGAATTGGCACTTGTAGAATTGCTGGAATCTGTTACAGCTAGTGTTAAAGACATTGCACCTAAGGCCAAGCAAGTAAACAAAAACATCATCAACTTTATCATCATCAGGTTTCTTCCAACTATAGACGCTGCTCAGAACTCTAGCCAAAAGCCTACTCAAGTCCCCCCTTCCAATGACAGGGTGTGTTCTGTGTATGAATTAGGCTGTGACATGTAAGTGCAGAGTACAGTGAAGCCATTCACATCTCACTGGAGCAACTGAGATTAAATTCAGATTCTAAGAGCAAATTAAAGTAGCATTCTGAATACAGAGTATCTGAGGAAAGTCTTACCTATCAGGCACAAAACTGCCAGTACAAACTTCCAGTCCATTATACTATCCTAAAACAGAAACAACAACATTAATAATAATAATAATAACAATAATAATAATAATAATAATAATAATAATCACAGATAATAATGGTTAAGATTAAGAATAGAAAACAATTGTTGCACATCATCAGAAAAAAATTATAAATAACTGCTTTACAATGTTCTTTCATTTTTTTCTACTCAGTTTACACAATAATTTTGCCAAATGAAAATAAGTTTAAAAATATTTTCATTATTTTTTTCCCCAAATAAAATAAAAAGTGATTTCCACACACACATTTGTATATCAGTTTGCTATGAAAATTCAGACTAGCACTGAAAATTCTACACAATGTGTTTACAGGAACAGAGAAAGCTGTTACTCACTTGTATTCTCAGGTAGCAGTGTGTTAGGAGATGTGTGAAGTTACTGTCCTCAGCTGCAATGTACAAATGCAAGTACAGAACATCTACAATAGCTTTTACATAGAGGAAGTAATTCTGCCAGTTCCATGATCTAAGAGGAGCACATGATCCAATGAGAACTCACCTGGTGGTGTTTGCCTGGCAAACTCGAAAAACCGCATTGCTGTGTTGGCTTTGTTTTCTGATACCTGTTGGCTTACTTCACCCATCAAGTTATAGTCTGCCAGGGGTTTTACAGCAAGTCACAATAGAATCAGGGATCATTAAAAACATTGTTCATACTGTTAGCTTCTGGCTATCTCTAGGGAATCTCAAAAATGCTAAGCAAGAAAACAAATGTGTATTTTGGGTACTAGATTATGTTTTAACTACAGCATTTTTGTATAATCAATCTGCAGTGACATTTTAAATAAAGTGACATTAGGCCTTGAAATATAAACTTTCCCCCACAAAACCAAAAACAAAATGAAAAAAACAACAACAAACTGTTCAGTTTTGTTAGATTTGCTATTCCTAATGCGAAAGTAAAAACATGAAAACCACAAACATTTGATCGTGTCCCATACAGCTAAAAGACAGCGTCTGTGCTATGCTGGATACCATGATAAGACGCTATGCATGTCAATGGGGTGGACTACGGTAAGTGGACATTAACACAGAGACGGGAAGAACAGGAAATGTTTCCTTATAACTTGTTCCTCATATTTTAAGTTGTTTTTGCAGACACTGCAAGAAAGAAACAAAATTTCGGGTGTTTTTACCTACTCCAAAGTGGTTTATGTCAATAAAATTAAAAGTGACACTTGATTCTACATTTTTTAAAGAATCTTCAGAATCTCAAAGTGTATATATATATCCAGAGAAACTGGATATATATATATCCAGAGAAACTGGATGTTTTGGACAAAATTTGACACAGCATCAGCTATATTTTCCATAAGCTATACATTTATATTCTTTCCATAACCTATAATTTTCCATCCTTATTGTAACAATAGACTCATGTTCAAAGTTTTCAGTAGTATACAAAATAGAAAGTAAAATGCATACAAAAAGGTTGTTGTGAGTTATAATTTGCCCTACTTATCCTATGAGGACTATATCCATGAGAGGTTTGAAACAGTCACAAAACTTCATTCTATGTCAAAGCCAAAGTAATAACAATTCAGGAATGAGGCTAATGAAAAACAATGCTTTCTCCATGGTGCTTCATAATTTTTATATGAATACCTGATGTGTAATTTTATTTGTATCCTTCTAGAAGTATTCATTACAATGGCAAATAACTATAGTCTATAGTCTCCAGGGGGACAAAGCAACATTGCACTTTATTTAAACAAAAATCTATGATACTATACATATCCTTAAATCTACTAACATACATTGATATGAATTCTGAATGCTTTGCAGAATCTATATTTTCTCTGTTTATTATACTCTATAATTAAATTTTCTCCAGACTTTGGTAGTAGTATATTCTCAGATTCAAGTTAAATAAGAAAATACCGGCTACCAGGATTATAATTCAGTAGCAGGGTATCTGAAAAACATTATATGTTATTTAAACCTCTGATGACAAGTCAGGCTTTATCTTCCAAGAATGTTTTGAGAAGTTTACTATTGAATATAACAAACGTTTTAACTTGATGTTGTCCTCTAGACCAATCACATCTAGAACAATTATCAGACTAGTCACATCTCAAACTATTATCAGTGATTAGGTGTACCTTACTGAAACTAATTTGTCACTAATGTCACTAGGTTTTTCAAGCAGCTGTTAAGCCTTTCCTTAAGCAATTGCATCTTGTCCTCTCTGACACAACTGCAATTACCGTATTCATGAAATGCTTGATCGAAACATGTCAAACTCAACTTTTTTATTCAATAAAGTACAAAGCATCTTCTTTTTGACGTGGAAAGGTTGAAGAGAACATGACTATTGGCATTCTGCTTGCCTTGAATTGTGGATGTTTCTTTTTTGGTATCATTAGACTTGAGTGCAGTATTTGACAGTAACTTCAAATGATGTTACATTCAACGGATTTAAAAACATGGTCAGTTAAATAGAAAAGTCCTTGTCTAGTTTCAGTGCTGCTTGACAGACATGAATTTGTTATTCTATGAATCTGTGCTATGAACTTATTAATGTATTTGGGGATTTTTCAGAGTGTAAAAGAGTTCAACATGTTTTTTTTAATTCCGCATTGTCCTATCTCTTTGTACAGGTCCTGTACACAAGCATAATACTGGAATACATTTTTTATGCTGATAACACCCAGTAATAACTAACAGTTCAGCCAGATTCAACAACAGCCTTGCAAAATAGAAAAGTTTGGATTACCAGAAACATACTTCTTTTAAAACAGAAATACTCATGTTGGGTACTAAACCTGATCAAAATAAGGCTCCCTGCTGTTTCTTTAAATAGCCTTTAGCTTGTTCAGAATGCACATCCTTAACAGGAAAAGGAAATCAGACAATATTACTCTGGGCTTATTCTTTTTGCTGTATATTAAGTTACACATTGACTATAAGGCCTTTTTCTTGATATTTGAAGCCCCTAATTACCTAGATAGTTAGGTAATTACCTAGATAGGCACACGTCAATAAAGAACAACTTTGTAGAGTGTCCAGGAAAGCCCATCTTTGTAGAATGTCTGTGCACAGCTTTACCCATCTCAGCTGCAGATCTCCCCAGCTTTTTCAGAGTGACCGTTAACCTTTTGGTCACTTCTATAATTATGGTCACTTCTATAATTTGGTCACTTCTATAATTATTTTTAATCAGCCACAGCTACTGATTGCTTTAATGGAAAGTCGTATCCAGGCAGCGCTGTGGTTGTACCATACACTTTCCATTTCTTACTTTAATGGAGCTCAATGGAATGATCACATTTTTGGGAAATGTTTTAAGAACCATAATCTGATAAATAGTCTTCAACAATTTTGTCATGAACTTGTTTGTGTAGATATGCTCTCAAACTATAGTAGCTTCCTGGACAAAAAGTATTTATATTGAGATCATACAGAGGTTTCTAAGGAAAAAAGATGCAGGTCGATTTATACTGGAATGAAATGATCATGGTAACAAGAACAGATGGCAAAAATAAACAAACCAACCCAAAAAACAAACACACAGTAGCAAAGAAACTGGAACACTGGTCTGACGTACAACACCGTTGTACTGCATATCAAGTTGATGGAAAAACAAAACGAAAATATGTTCATACCTGTGTTTAATTTGTCATCTTTAGAGCCCTGAGGATAAAAACTCAAGACAGAGAAATGTATAGAAACATGTATGACATTGCTTATAAGTGAAAGATATTGAAATGGAAGAATTATTCTATTTAACAGTATTTTTGGTAAAGCCAAATATGTGACTTCCACATGAAATGTAACCAAAGTACTCTTGCGTCAATGAGACACTGCTGAACCAGTCTTGTCCTACACACACAGATACACATACAAACACACCCTTTTGGTTTCTTCCCAAACTGCTAAGGTTACATTGCTGAAAACAAATGGATTCCAGGGTTTGTCATGCATATGGTGCATACTAAGTGTATGCCTGATGCATGAACAGCACAAATTCCCGACAAGAAAATAACCAGCTCCTACTACGTGCTCAATGACTAAAACTTGTACCACAGCATTGTGATGTCAGCAACGTTTAGGAATGTCTTCAACATCCTTAAAAAAGTTTTGTTTCAGACAGCTGGTCTGAAACAAGCTATAGTAAGGAATTTAGGGATATATAGGAATCTTTTCTGTGATATACAAAGACATAAATTTGTAGTGATCTAAACACGTTCTTTAATAATTTTGACCATAAATTAGTATAGATAGTGTTGTACTGGGTGTAATCTTAAATAGTTTTCTATAGTGCATGTGTAAATAATGTAGTTGGATTACAATGCCTATATACCTATTTTCTATTGAGTTTATATTTTCAACATAGTAAGGAGCATTATTCGTTACAGTAAACATTTGCTACTTATGGAAAGCTAATTTATACTATCCTCAATAATCGAAGAACATGTCATAATCATACCATCAAGTAACATGACAACAGTGTGGGGCATTGAAATTGGCAGTTCTAAACTTACCCTATAATTAATTTAGGTTTTCTACTCTCTGACAAGTCACTTTCCCTGAAATTCTTTGAAAAACAGTTAGTTTGCTTTTAACATTACTTCTATGAGTGTTAAATGAATCTAACACACCTTAGCAAAATATTTAAGATACATATTTAATGTGCATTTGACTAGAGAAGCAGTTGTGGTAAATTTTGGGCACTGCTGATTTAGGCCATGATCAAATTTTCAACCTTTTTCTTACGTAATTATACAAACAGCTGGCCTCAAACAAGTGTCAACATCCACCCTTAGTCTCGCCAGCATCACACTTTATGTATATATTAAAAACACAGAGACAGACAGACAGACAGAGACACACACACACACACACACACACACACACACACACACACACACACACACACCCACACACACACACACACAGAAAGAGAGAGAGAGAGTCAGCATTGGTACAGTAAACTCTATTTAAAACACACTAGCACCACCTTTTGGACATATTTTCTCATACTGGACACATTTTCTCATACACATCTGTGGCTTCAATGTAGGTTGCATTTCGCACCTTTTGGTCAAAACTATTTAAGGTGAAACAAAGCTTTCCAAAGTTTCTATGTTGCTTTCTATTATACCAAATGAAAAAATGGTTTATTACTTATAGATTTTTAATCATATTAGTAGAATCTGGTGGTATACTGAAAAAGGCCCCCCTTTGGAAAAGCATCACAAGTATAAGAGAGAGTGTTTTCTGTAATAGTCCTCTTGAGAGAGAGTGGTAAGTCTGATAGTCACTCTAACACTTAAATAAGCTCTTCATGTCAACATTTTGGAAAACCCAGCACAGAATACTGCAGTAGATTTTTTAGGTAGCATCTACAAAAGCATTCCTTTGCAGAGCATTCAAAATGTATATAGTGTAAAACTAATGATGGTAAGCATGCCATGAATTAACTGCCAGTTTTCTCTTGATTTATTCCATCTATTGAGCAAGCCTACCAAGGGACACTGCAAGCACATATCACCATGATGTAATCATTTCTGGTATGCTGATTATTTTTTTGGATTTTTAGTGTATAAATCATAATTACTGTAGACTATTGTAAATCTTTATTCTTTTCTAATATCATTTATACTTTCTTTCTTAAAGGGTATTATACAAATGAAACATAGCAGTATTGTTATATCCTGTTGGGTATTCAAAAACTCCTCACAGAAATCAAAATCGCCAAACGTGTCCGCTTTACTTGGTTAACAGTCCATATATCTATCATGTCTATGCAGACTATAGCATTGGAATTTAGCCTGCTAGCTCTCAGCATGGCCGGGAGCTATTGTAAGCATTGTGAAAACATGACAGCAGAAATTCTGAACTGTCATCTGTGATGTTAACACCAGTTGTTAACACCAACATGACTAACAGGCTCTTAGATAAGAAGAATTATATTAGGACAGCACCACCACTGTTACATGCAGCATACCGTTAGCATAGCATTCATCAAATGGGAGGATTTTAACTTAAACCATCCTGAATTAATGAGCCCAACCAGCAGCCAATCACATTCCTAAAGTTGAAAATATCTGTACAGGGTGCCTGACTGGTGGGTGGAATTAACCACACTATTACACTCCCCCTGCTGAATTCCACATGCTCAGTTGCTACAGTGACTGTAACGGAGAACATTACATACCAGGCACAGGAACACGTAACACAGATATATGTGGTCAACAGAAGCTACTTTTTCAAGAAATTACAAAAAATAATAAGAACAAAAATACAGGAAAGAGCAGGCACTGCTATAAATCTGTCATGTATGTTTCAGTCTGAGAAGTATTCTCCAAAAGCATTAGAAGGAAAAGAGGTTAGCTGCTCCCCAAATTGGACACAGATAAACATGCCTCTTCACATGTTAAACACACTCATTGACTGCAACAGACCCCCACGGATGCTTCAGGATCCGTGCTCCTTGGGAGGGGATTCTGTCACGGAATGCTCCCCCCACGAGTCATGTGGTACGGCTTGCCGCGTGCAGGGGAGGTTCACATTTGTTTGTAGCCATACCCTCCGTGATGGCGCACACCTGCACGGGGTTTTGGTGTTAAGTGTTTGTCTGTCTATTTAAACCCCCTCCTGTGTGTGCCTCATCGGTGGTCATTGTTTCTGTTACCAGTATTGTTGGTGTTATTGTGTGTGTGTGTGTGTGTGTGTGTGTGTGTGTGTGTGTGTGTGTGTGTGTGTGTGTGTGTGTGTGTGTGTGTGTATGTGTATAGCCTTTGTTAGCATTCGGTGTTGTTGTTCCTGTCAACACTATTCATTGCTATACATGAGTGCCACAAGTGTCATCAATGTTGTGTCATTAAATGTCTCACTAAATTGAGGGAGTTTGTGCATCCAGTTCCATGCCCTTGCGGCACTGGGGCCCTTACAATCCTCATCTCAATAAGACTAGAAAATGGTTTAAACCACTAAATCATTAAATCACTAAACCATTAACTGCTTATAAGGCAAAGGCGGAATCTGTGGCATCATAGCTTGAGGGAGCTGAAGTAATAAAGTATGCAGTCTCAACTCATCACACTCTCAGTGAGAATGCAAAATATCTGAGACATCTAACACTGAACTAGCTCCAGGAGTCTTGACAACAGGTGAAGCATAGTTCAGGACCACACCCTCAGCACTAGAAATACCTCACAAAGGATAAGAAGACCACCAAAAAAACATCCTGAACTCACTCTGAATGCCTCCTCCAAGAGCTCAGTGTAGGAGACCCTTATCAACTCAATGCACTGGGTCAGACAAAAGGCTTCCTGCTTAGGGCATCAGCAGTAATGTTCTTGGGACCTGGTTTGTAATTGATGCCAAACTCATAAGGTGTCAATTTGGCAACTCACCTCTGCTCACAAGCAGATATTCTAGAAGGTGATTATTTCCATATTTTTCAGCGAGGGGCCTTATTTCTAGTTGTCAGACCAGCAGACGTTTTGCTACCAAAGAGTTGATATAATATGACCACCCAAAGAAATTACCTCAGCTTCTAATGACGTGTATGTCTTGAATTCTCCTTCGTGATGGCAGTGATGGCCTTCACATTGTCAGGGTCATTAGCAACTGTCCACACTGATAGTGTGGCACAGAAACAGCATTGACCAACTATACATAACATAATGTGCATAAGAATCCATAAAAGGATTAAAGGATAAACGTTAGCAAAAGTAAGAGAATTGGAGCCAGATCTACCATCAGGAGGCTCTACAGTGTATATTTAACTACTTTGCATACAATCACAGGCCTTGTGTTTTCTTAATTAAATGGACAGACATCAGCACAACAGTGAGTCAGATCAACATAATATAGAAAAAGCATAAAATTTTAGGCACACGTTTTGCATAACACTCTGGTAATGCTTTTCAGTTTTGACCATGATTGGCCTGCAGAGGACACTGCAGTGCACTATGGGCTTTTAAACCTTTGAAAGTCATGTGGCTTTTAGTATTTGCAAGGTGGACACTAATAAGAGTTAGAAAAAAAGCCAAAACCCCTGAAAATATAATTCATGTTAAAAAATTTACTGCATTCAACTTAATATGAATTGATTACAATCTATGACTTACTGCTCAAATGACAGAAGGTCAGTATGTGCATATTTAGGTTGATTTCATCTTTAAAGACTTCATCAAATTCCACTGCAAATGGGAGCCTTATACAAATTTTGAGCACATAGGGCAGTGTCTCAATATATCAGTGTCTCAGTGTCAAAATATATCAGAACATACATAATGATATATACATAGGTTTTGGAATTAAAAGACCTTGCTGTTGTCATGCTAGTAAAACCTAAGAATGGATCTTATATTCTTAAACAGCAATTACACACTAATGCTCCACTGATTCAAATGAGTCTTTACAGACTTGTACATTTATGGCAAGCCAGCATATGGGCTGCAATAACATGCAAAATGCAGTTTCTCAGTTGACCACTTGCTTCAGATTTTACCAGCCTCGTAATAACAGAGAACAGGCGAATTATAATGTTATATATTGATACCAGATTTAGCAGGCTGATGGATAAGCTTTGTGGACCCTTCTGCCTATACATGCTTGAACCTGGAATTGTTACTTGTTGTTTTTCTCTTGTAAAAGTTAGATCGGTAAGATTGATATACATTTAAAAAAGAACACATTCAAATTTTTAAGTGAACTGAATATATCATGTTTGTATTATCATTACTTTCTTTTGATTATGTTTTGTATTTTATCTTCACCCCACCTCACTCCCACCTCATCATAAATCCACTTAAGAGAATTAACATTTTTGAACTTGAATGAAGACTGACTCTTGTATATTCAGAAATGTCTGATAGAATTTCAGATGTTCTGATGGAGATCCTATGAGTGTCTGTGAAATAGCTTGACTATAAAAAGATGTTTTGTGTGTCATTGTAAGAACAGATTTGGTTAAAAACTAAGAAGGGTTCCCCATTTTCAGGCATAATTGTTAATTTTACTTATGTTTGTATTTCCTGCAACATCTATTTAAAAAAACAACAACAAAGGTTCACTTTGAAGGGGGGGGGGGGTATTTTCTTTATTATTATTATTATTATTATTATTATTATTATTATTATTATTATTATTACTATGTTTATGGGTCACACATTGCTTGTGGTGGTAATGTATGCATAAAAAAACCTGACAAATTACAAATGGTTTCTTTGTTAAAAATATATAAAGTCAGTCTACATTTCAATTAAATTACAGCTTCTATTATATATATATATATATATAAAAGAAAAAATTAACATATATAATATAATATATAAGTGGAAAGAATGTGAAAAAGTTAATTCAAACAAAATGGAAACAAAATTAATTTTGGAAATCCATATTGTACTTTCTGTTTCATTGGGATAAGATATGGCTTGCTACTTTTCTTGTTCTTGTTTCTGTTTAGGTCACAAAGTAAATGTTCTTTCCAGTGTTTGAGTTGGCCTCTTTATGCATATCTCCTAGAAACACCAACAAGACCAATCACTTCTTGAAAAGGTCTGTAATTATAGTTCACAGCACTGTCAAACAATACAGCCATATCTGGAAACCTCTCTGCAAATGTTTCCGCTGCCCTCACTTGGTCTTTCTCTGTAGTGAATGGATCCATTATAAATACCAAATGCCTGGTAAGTGAAGACCCCTCCTCTTGTTGGTACAGGTCTGCTTCTGCTCCAGCACTGGGCAAGAGATCAGCAGCAATCATCTTTATTTAGCCATGTTTTGCTAAGAGATTTGGGATACTTTTGACTACAAACAGTGAAAACAGCTGCGTAACAGAAAAATAATAAGCAAAAAAACTGCAATAAGATGAAACTCTTTGAAAGCATACCAGGTATTCTGTGAGCGTTCAATGCATTTAAACCCCTGCTTAATACAGGGTTGCTAATGTCATTTCAAATTTGATGCACAGTATCTGACCAAGTTATCCCCAAGATTGAAAACTTCTTGGTCTGTTAGTTGAATGAGAGCTTCTTTCAGTGGGTAATTAACATGATTGTTTATCTCCGTTGTTCAATCACATGGTTCTATTGGACAGATAAATTGCACAATGTTTGCATCACATTTGCATTGAAATAGTAATTCTAGCCTACTCCAGCACTGCAAATATATATATATATATATATATTTTACTTTCTCCTTTTCATTGATTACATTTACCTGCTAATTTTCAAACCTGAGCTTGGTCTATTAGAGTAGAAAATTCTAAAATAGGCAGGGTTGTGGTACTCCAGGGGTCATATTACAGAATCTTCTTAACTCTGAAATCTTATTTGTTTAGACACCATGACAACTTCAGTTTGGACTGAGTTTAGAACAGAAGCCATTATAGAACAACAGTTGCTAAGTTCGTAAACTTATCCTAACTCCAGTTAAAAACAGTATTACAGAAACATCATAACTAAATTTCCTAAATTCTGTACTAACTTTAAGACAACTCCAGATGTGTCTTAACCTCTGGTTTAACTCTCTCGTTTTATGCCATGACAGGCAGCACAGTTCACTATAACTAGTATAATGACATTACATTTATCTACATCAAAGAGTTTAGTTTAACCTTTTTTTTTTTTTTTTTTTTGCATGAGAAATGGTAGCTAGCTGTCTGGCTAACTAACTTGATTATTTTGATTATGTGTTTATGTCTCAGCTGTGTGATTATGTTTGGTTGCTTAATAACAGGCATGACTTATCATCAATCAACTTCAATCAAGTAATTTAAGATTTTTTAACTTGAGATAGGATAAGATGCTGTAAAACAAAATAGACTTCTTAAATTAAGATAAGATTTGAATCTGGTATATGAATTTGTGAAAAATCTTATCTTGACCTGTCAGATTTTACCTTAAGAGAAAAAGATAGGACGTTTCTGAAATACATTCTCTGAAGCACAATTGAGAAGCATTGAAAATCATGTTTTAATCACACAGAAAAGTAGGCCTACGTTTGTAGAGTGTGTCTCAACATAGGGAGCTCTGTCTTGTTTGTTCCTATGCATCGCCAGCTTCTCTTGCTTAAAGAGACAAAAATGAAATACTCTGCCATGGTCTACCTGGATTTGATCCCACAGGCCATACTTAATCACAGAAAGAATACCCTATGAGTGCACAGTGATCAGGTATTAAATACAGTCACCTCACTAAATACTAGTTTAAAGTGTAAATTGAATGTTGATTTCTGTAGGTTATTAATAAACTGTAAAATCTCACCTGACAGCATTCTTTGTGGTAAGGTTGGTGAAAATTCCTTAGATCATTGCCAACATGACGTTCAGCTTCATGAACACCTTGTGATGCCAGAAATCCAGATAACATTTTACACCCACATGTGCACCCTGTCTAACAACATCCAATATTAGTCTTTGTAGCATTTGGAAAAAACGTCATAAATCATAAATCCATAGGCAAACATTACCAGATTATTAATTACATTCATCTTAGGTTCAAGAATAAAGCTTTTCTACAAAATCATAGGCTAAATAGATAAATACATGTTCTTCATTAAGTTGGTTGACTTTACTTAGCATATTCCTTTTCTACAGTAAGTTCCAAATTGCTGTCTGATGTATGGTTTCTTCTTATATTTTCTTATATTAGCCCCAGAACACCCTCTTCGGACACCCATGTTGCCCATTTGCATAGAAATCCCATCATGCCTTGTCCTTTATCTTAGTTTTAACGAAATCATAAAATTAGTATACTCAAAATACCGGCAGAAAAAATGTGCCTGTTCCAAATAGCATAGAAATGCGTTACAAATGTCAGATTCGCACTAAAATCTGCAGCCCAACCCATAATTAGCCACAAGCAGGAATGAAAAAATTAATAATTTTAATTTTGATTTGTTCAAATTGATTTTTTTTTTGAATTGTTGTTTTTAGTTTAGTTTATTTTAGTTTATGAGTCAAATTTGGTTGATTGGTAACAATACATTGAGTACAATTATCTTGGGATATCTGTTTATCTTGGCGCAAAGAGAATTCTTTCATATGATTCTTCAGATATGTCTATTATCATGTTATTCAAGAACTTCAGAAAGGACTTTTTAAGGACTTTTTTGTTCTAAGCAATTTTAGCATGCAGGGAAGAAAAGATGAAACATGAAAAATAAAGTAGAAATTTTAAAAAGCCTAATTTTTAATGACAGACATACACACCTTGGTTGTATCCTGATTTTATTTTTGAAGAATCAGAATATAAGAATACTGCTACTATACAACATAGATCTCATTCCTGTGTTTATCACCTCCTATACCATCCTGTAGGAAGCTACAAAGCTCTGAAATTTCTTGACATATTATTTGTTTCTTATTGCTGACATTAAGCATCGTTACCACTTATACCTTGTCTTTACTTCCCTCTGTATCAAATATCTTTAATAGTTAGCAAAAGGTACACTTGCCTAGGCATGCATCTCTGTGCACAAAACACAAGTATTATAACAAACTTTAATATAACTAGTTCTTTTTTCCAAGAGAAAACAATTCAGGGTTGTGCGGGGTATTTTAACTACCGCCTGGTCCATCTTACATGCTTGGCTGATGTTTATTTTTTCACACTTGATCTGTTTTTGCTGCACAGATGTGGATTGGGCATTCTCTTATGTCCCCCGTGGTAAACTGTGCCCAAATTCATCTGGCACAGTAGAGTATCTGACAGCAGTACTGATGAGACATCATGTAAGTATGGCTGTTACCCAAGGATTAGTTGTGGATTAAATAACATTAGGTAAATAATATCAGGTTCAAAGGAACCATTGAGACTTGTGTTTAAGGTCAAAAGTGGGTGTAGGCAATGAATAATAACAATGTTATGAGGATGTGGGAACATTCTTCCTGCCAGCCTAGAATAAGCCAACACTATACAGACAAAATTATTTATAAAAAATCTTGATAAAACTCAAGAGTAACCGAATAAATACCAGTAATGAGTGTATCTATTTTATGAACATATATTTACCCATTCAATATTCTGCTGATTAAGAAAAACAGACAAATAAAATATTACAAAAATATTTGCCTTCAAGAAATTGAGGAAATTAATTGATGAATACATCAAGCACAACAAGATGCATGAGTAAATACTGCATGTTCTTAGACTGTCATGCATATTGTTAGTCATTTTTGTAATTAGGCCTAAAGGATATTCCCCAATTTACACAAAACAAATAATTAAGATACAAAATCACTGCACCATTTGCCATTTAGATGGCAACAAGATCATGTCTCTAAACTCCTTTCAACTTCAAAAGTACTTATAAAACTTCAAATGGAAGGCATGCTTTATAACTCAATTTATAATCAGGAAGCTATTTACAATATAGGTCAATATTGAGATTGCAAAAGTAATATTCAAATTTCAATTTTTAAAACCTCAATACCGGCATATATCAATACATCACATATCACCAATGTGTGTGTGTGTGTGTGTGTGTGTGTGTGTGTGTGTGTGTGTGTGTGTGTGTGTCTGTGTGAGTTTACAGGATTGAACATTTGGTACATTTGTTGTATATGTGTATGATAAAACTCAATTATGGATGCCTGTTACTGCACTCATGTAAGTTTTATTGTCAACTACTGTATACTGTGTACTATGAGACACTGTGAGACCAAGGACTATTTCTGTGTATGTGCAAACATACTTGGCCACTAAAGCCAGATTCTGAAAAGAAATTTGTCTCATGAATGAACAACAAATAGATCATTGTTTATCAGTCTGAAAATGAAAGCTGGACAGATGAGCATTTCAGCATTATGCTAGAAGGGTGTGATTGTATAAATATGGCAGGTAACTAAAACACTCTTGACACAATGACTCTTTGTGTGTGTAAACTAAACAAACCAAGCAAATAATATGAATTATAGTGTTTAGTGAGAAAATGGTCAATCTAGAGACACAAATACATGGTTCTTCTGTGAAGATACAAGCGATATAACTAGTGATCAGCAGGAATGAAATGCAAGTTGAAAGTAAAAATAATTAAGCTTTTATTAGCAAACAAGCAGTAATCTCAGAGAGAGTAACTAGCTCTCATATATGTTGTATTTTAATATGTTCTGAACCTGTATGGCTGCTATCCTGGCCAAGCCTCTATTGTAAAAGAGATTCTTTGATCTCACTGAGACTTCAGGGTAAAATAAAGAAAAATAAATACATAAAATAAAAGGATTAGCTGCATGCCAAAAAGCAGGTAAGCCTCAATGCAAAGCACTGAGAGAGTAGTCAAGGGGCTTTAAATAGTGATGGGCAGAAATAAGGAACAGGTGTGTATAATGATGGTCAGAGGTGAGGTTGGTGGGTGTGCACATACAGCTGCCTCTAGTCTGGGCTTGACTGGATGCCAATTGAGATGCGACAGCTCCCCTCCCGCCAACCTCTCCTTACAAGGTCCTGCCAATGACCTAGTGCAGGGTTGACCCAGGCAACAACAGTGCAGAGCTAAAGGGAGGGCGTGGCTGAAGGAGGGTACCAGATCCAGGTTGAGGATCTGGCTGGCCTTCAGCTCTTTTCCTCTTGTTTATAAACTCCCAGTCAACCAGGTACTTTAGTCTCCCTTTGAAAATCCTGGAGTCCAGCAAAGAACTAATGGTGTCCTATGTCCTCTGGTGGCAGAGGACTGGCAAGCAGGTTGGTAGTCCAAGGGTCCTGGAACAACTGGCTTAAGAAACTGGCTGATGGGTTGCAACTTAAGAGCATGTTGTCTAGAGAGGGCATCTGCATTTGTGTTGTTTGATCCAGGGCAATATGTGATAGGGAACTGGAATCGGAAAAAGAAGAGGTACCACCAGGCTTGGCAATGCTTGAGTAAACTGGGCTGTAACACAAACCACCCACTCCAAATGAGTAACCTTGACATTCAGAATGAATGAGTGAGTGTGACTCACCTGAGTGCTATGAGCTTTTGACTCATGAGGACACAGATGGCAAGCTGATCGCATGTATAAATTAATGCATGCCTGCAGAGATGAGCACTGCCTACCTCGATGGCTCCCTGGCTCGGTGGCAGGGGAAGCTTCATGCAATGATGCAGGCAAAGCTTGCCGTTGGGGGGATGACCATAGAGAACAATGATTCTAGGAGGCATTCGTAGGTGATGGTCTACTTCACCACTCCATCAAAAAAACCACCTCATGACAGACCAGCTCCACCTGGAGTTCCCTTCTAAGGCTGACTACAAACATATTACTCTTTATTCCATTATGTGGCAGCAGTATAATCCGCATCTAAAATAATCCGCATCTGCTGTTTTAGGCACAGCAAGGCCCCCCTCTACTTGGGATGGGGAAACACTGTCATGAGTTATGATAGTCTGATATGTTGATAGTCTGCATTATGAAGCCCTCAAAGCAGGATCCCAATTATACACTTCCAGGGTGGTGATATGGTAATGCTCCTGATTTTGTAATGTGATAATGAGGAACCACTAGGAGTAGTCTTAGAGCCTACTGAAAGGACCTCCATCCAGCTAGCTAACTGATCTACATTGGCGAGGAGTGAACATATCGCTTCCAACTATTCCAGCAGCTCTTCTTTTTGTCATTCAATGGCTGTCCTGTGTAGGCTCAATGTCTCGGGCTGCTTGCCGAATTCGTGTATAGTGCAGGAAGGAGATAAAATAAGTTAAAATAATGAAACTTAGTTAGCAAACAAGCATTTATCTCAGAAAGAACAACTAGCTCTCATAAATAGAATAACTGGTTTGGCAAAGGAAAAAAGAAAGATCTTCAGTGTTCTGCAAAGTAAACAGGGAAAATCAGTTAACACACCTGACTTAAGAAATACCAACACAAAGAATTCACCCATTCTTTTCAAACTTGTTTGAAAAGTCTGGGAGGGCCCATATTACACTACACACAACCAGCTCACCAGGTGTCTTACCTCCTATATATGCATTGAGCACCAAATACAAGCAGTATCAGCCACTGAGTGTACTTGAACCTCTCTAAAAGAGTTCAATTTGCTTGAGATATGGTAGACATCTAGTGTCATCACTATACTGAATTAGGGAAAAAAAATATTGTATTTACATTTTTGGAGTTATTTATTTTCTAACAAAAGGGTAAGTTCATACTGGATTAAATCATTAATCAATATATATAGATGGCAATGCTGGGCACACACACACCCACACACCCACGTGTGTATATATATATATATATATATATATATATATATATATATATATATATATATATATATATATATACACACACACATACGTGTGTTTGTGTGCGTGTGTTTGTGTAAGATAATTCAAATGTTATACACTGAGCAGAAACAATACAAAAATCATTTTTGGTTTTGTTTATGTATTTAGCAATTTCTTGGTTTTGGATATTATTAAATATTACGAAATAGGTATTTCAGCAATGTTGTATTTTGAGACAAAAATGCATTCAGAATAATGCTGTTGGGGGAGTTATTGTACATCTTAACTTATTAAATGAATTGTATATATCATACAGATATGACAAATTAATTCATGCCAGTTTTGAACATTTTAAGCAAGAAATGCCTTACTAAACAGATTCAAGTGTACTGAGCAGTTCAGAATTTCAGTGGTATTTTGCGTTCTGCATACAAAATATGAACACTAAAGCAATGAATTTGTACAGATGCAGGTAAATTCAACATTAAAAAAATTTCCATCTTACCATGCTTTTCCGTCACACTGGAATGTTTTGCACAGGGTAGCACTAATCTTATTCTGTACATAGCTTCTTTGAGTATCAGAGAAGGGCACCTCAAACAATTGTGAAAGGCTTGAGAAATATTGTTTATAGTTTGAATTTAGTAAACATTATAACATGTGAACTCTTCTCATTCTGATGTTTCTGCCTGTACTTCTGCATAAACTTTAGGCATTTTTTGCATATAACAAGTCAACCAAAATATACATGAGGGTCATGTATGAATGTAATAAAGACATTCAAAGATGACATCAGTACATAGGTGTGGAAATGCCTTCAGTTGATGCTTGTGTGAATGCAAGGGTCGCTGTAGGGCAGTAACACTTTTAGAAACACATTGTATAGGGAGAACACAACTGTAACTCAATTATTTTAAAATTAGAAGGATGAAGAAGTGCTGATAGCAAGGTGTAAGAGGTAATGAGAAATTAAATATTGATTTGAATTTTCTGATAATATATGGACTATATTTCTTGTCCTGGCACTAAAAAATAATTTGCCTTTAATGGCAATGTTGACAGAAAATTACATTTTAAAAAGTGCATCCTATTTCATATTAAAAGTATATCACATACACAGATAAATTAAGCAGATAATGCTGTGTATAATCATCACCAATTTCAGATGATGCACTTATCTGGCAGCAAAATAAAGGTTAAATATTTGTAAGATTTTTTATATATTACACAAACTCAACATGGATAAATTTGAAATAAAGTTTAATTAATCTCAAGTCCTAAATCTGTGTTTTATTTAGAATGATTATTCACTGTACATATTGATGTAGCTGGAACACTAACAGTTTTGGATCAAACCTCTCCATGGACAAAAAATTAATGAGAACATAGAGCTAATTTGTCTTTTAAAAGACTTTGCTAAAATAGAATAAACTAAAATATTGGTAAAAATCAGATTATAGATTAGAAACAAACCAAGTCAGAAAATGTCACATTAGTTGTGATTTTAGCTAGTATATAATAGCTTAGTTGTACATATGCTAAACATTCACTGTTAAACTGATCACTGCATTAAGACAATAATTAGATGACTAAACATACAGAAATTCAGATTTGTGGTTTAAGCAGATAACTCTGGGTATAAATTAAGATCATGCAATCAAAAAACTTTCACTTAATAATGATTCAAAATTATATTTTATAAAAAAAACACAATAAAGAAAAGAAATGGTGCAAAAATAGTGTATGGACAGAAATATCACTGAAAAATATAAGGCATGTTAAAAGTTGGCTTAAATGCCCTATGTTGTGTTAGGTAATTCACCACTGGCAGCTACATTATAATATTTCTATTATTACTGTGATGTTATACTATGTTTGCACTTGTAGGTGCAAAAGGAATAATACAAAATGAGAAAACTATGGATGGTTCTACTGATAAACTTATCAGGTAAAAACAATCAAATGACAACAAGCATATTCAGTCTAGTAAAGCAAAGAAAGTATTACAATTCTAAAATAAATATTAATTCGTGTTTAACATTATGAAAGTAAAACATAATGTGAAGATAACAAATGAAAATAATCAAATATTCCACAGTGTTCCTGAAAGGTTTACAGTCAGACATAAATGAGAAAAAATATTCAACTACATGGAGAAGCCTACATTCGGAAATGTCAAACAGACCTTCAACTATTGACATGACACCTTCAACAAAACATGAAAGAACATCACTGTATGAAACAACCTCGATTGAAATCCCAACAAAACATTTTGAAGTAAGTATAACTGAATCCCAAACATCCACACTGAAGATAATAGAAGAAAAGTCAAGCATCCCAACAGCACAAGTCATATCCACTGAAATATTTCATACAAACACACCAACTCAGCAAAAATCAACATTACTTCCAACTAGTGCATCAAGAAACATAGGGACAAGTTCTGCACCAAATAGAGCAGAAACCCGAGCTACATCAACAAGAACAAACATGAATACAGTTGAAGTGATGGAAACAACTACAGAATTAATCCAAAGTACACTGATGAGGCCAAGCTCAACTAGAAGAGAAGTAACAGTATCTGTGGATGAAACAACCTCAGTCAAGATCCCTACAACAATGCAACACTCCTCAACTTCTCCAATCAAAGCCACAAGTAACTTCCTCTCAAGGTCTGGAGCAAGTAAAGTGGAATCGCCAACAACACTCACACTGGTAACAGCTTCAAATGAAGTGAAGGAAATAACCACAGCAGAAATGATACATACCACTGCTAAAGTTACACCTTCAACACCTAAGCAAACAACATCACCGTATGAAACCACCTCATTTAATATCCATAGAGCTATGTACCATTCCGTAACTTCTCCACTGACAGCAGCAAGAAACCTTCAATCAACCTATGTACCAAGTGCAACAGAATCAACATCACCGCTCACACCCACATTTCCAAATGAAGTTCATGAAACAACCAATGCAGAAAGAATGCTTAACACCACTAATATTACAACTTCAACACCTAAGGGAACAACATCGCTGCATGAAACCACCTTGATGAATATCCAAGAAAATTCTAAAGTAACATCTTCAGTTCCAGCCACAACTAATTTTTTTTCAAGCTCTGTACCAATAACAACTGAATCCGAAACATCCACACTGAAGACAATAGTACAAAATTCCAGCATCCCAACAGCACCAGTCCTATCCACTGAAAGCTTTCATACAAACATCCCAACTCAGCAAGAAACAGCATTACTTCCAACTAATGCTTCACAAAATGTTTTGGCAAGTTCTGCATCAAATATAGCAGAAACCCCAGCAGCACCAACACCACCAACCACAAATACAGTTGAAGTGATGGCAACAACTACAGAATTAATCCAAAGTACAGGTCTGAGGCCAATCTCTGCTAGAAGAGAAGAAACAGTATCTGTAGATGAAACAACCTCAGTCAATATCCCTACAACAATGCAACACTCCTCAACTTCTCCAATCAAAGCCACAAGTAACTTCCTCTCAAATTCTGTAGCAAGTAAAGTGGAACCGCCAACAACACTCACACTGGTAACAGCTTCAAATGAAGTGAAGGAAATAACGGCAGCAGAAATGATACATACCTCCTCTAAAGTTACACCTACAACACCCAAAGGAACAGCATCACTGCATGAAAGCACCTCATTTAATATCAATACAACAACGCACCACTCCTCAACTTCTCCAGTTAAAGCCACAAGTAACTTCCTCTCAAGGTCTGTAGCAAGTAAAGTGGAATCGCCAACAACACTCACACTGGTAACAGCTTCAAATGAAGTGAAGGAAATAACCACAGCAGAAATGATACATACCACTGCTAAAGTTACACCTTCAACACCTAAGCGAACAACATCACCGTATGAAACCACCACATTTAATATCCATAGAACTATGTACCATTCCGTAACTTCTCCACTGACAGCAGCCAGAAACCTTCAATCAACCTATGTACCAAGTGCAACAGAATCAACATCACCGCTCACACCCACATTTCCAAATGAAGTTCATGAAACAACCAATGCAGAAACAATGCTTAACACCACTAATATTACAACTTCAACACCTAAGGGAACAACATCGCTGCATGAAACCACCTTGATGAATATCCAAGAAAATTCTAAAGTAACATCTTCAGTTCCAGCCACAACTAATTTTTTTTCAAGCTCTGTACCAATAATAACTGAATCCGAAACATCCACACTGAAGACAATAGTACAAAATTCCAGCATCCCAACAGCACCAGTCCTATCCACTGAAAGCTTTCATACAAACATCCCAACTCAGCAAGAAACAGCATTACTTCCAACTAATGCTTCACAAAATGTTTTGGCAAGTTCTGCATCAAATATAGCAGAATCCCCAGCAGCGCCAACACCACCAACCAAAAATACAGTTGAAATGATGGCAACAACTACAGAATTAATCCAAAGTACAGGTCTGAGGCCAATCTCTGCTAGAAGAGAAGTAACAGTATCTGTAGATGAAATAACTTCAGTCAATATCCCTACAACAATGCAACACTCCTCAACTTCTCCAATTAAAGCCACAAGTAACTTCCTCTCAAATTCTGTAGCAAGTAAAGTGGAATCGCCAACAACACTCACATTGGTAACAGCTTCAAATGAAGTGAAGGAAACAACAGCAGCAGAAATGATACATACCTCCTCTAAAGTTACACCTACAACACCCAAAGGAACAGCATCACTGCATGAAAGCACCTCATTTAATATCAATACAACAACGCACCACTCCTCAACTTCTCCAGTTAAAGCCACAAGTAACTTCCTCTCAAGGTCTGTAGCAAGTAAAGTGGAATCGCCAACAACACTCACACTGGTAACAGCTTCAAATGAAGTGAAGGAAATAACCACAGCAGAAATGATACATACCACTTCTAAAGTTACACGTTCAACAACTAAGCGAACAACATCACAGTATGAAACCACCTCATTTAATATCCATAGAACTATGTACCATTCCGTAACTTCTCCACTGACAGCAGCAAGAAACCTTCAATCAACCTATGTACCAAGTGCAACAGAATCAACATCACCGCTCACACCCACATTTCCAAATGAAGTTCATGAAACATCCAATGCAGAAACAGTGCTTAACACCACTAATATTACAACTTCAACACCTAAGGGAACAACATCGCTGCATGAAACCACCTTGATGAATATCCAAGAAAATTCTAAAGTAACATCTTCAGTTCCAGCCACAACTAATTTTTTTTCAAGCTCTGTACCAATAACAACTGAATCCGAAACATCCACACTGAAGACAATAGTACAAAATTCCAGCATCCCAACAGCACCAGTCCTATCCACTGAAAGCTTTCATACAAACATCCCAACTCAGCAAGAAACAGCATTACTTCCAACTAATGCTTCACAAAATGTTTTGGCAAGTTCTGCATCAAATATAGCAGAAACCCCAGCAGCACCAACACTACCAACCACAAATACAGTTGAAGTGATGGCAACAACTACAGAATTAATCCAAAGTACAGGTCTGAGGCCAATCTCTGCTAGAAGAGAAGAAACAGTATCTGTAGATGAAACAACCTCAGTCAATATCCCTACAACAATGCAACACTCCTCAACTTCTCCAATCAAAGCCACAAGTAACTTCCTCTCAAATTCTGTAGCAAGTAAAGTGGAATCGCCAACAACACTCACATTGGTAACAGCTTCAAATGAAGTGAAGGAAATAACAGCAGCAGAAATGATACATACCTCCTCTAAAGTTACTCCTACAACACCCAAAGGAACAGCATCACTGCATGAAAGCACCTCATTTAATATCAATACAACAACGCACCACTCCTCAACTTCTCCAGTTAAAGCCACAAGTAACTTCCTCTCAAGGTCTGTAGCAAGTAAAGTGGAATCGCCAACAACACTCACACTGGTAACAGCTTCAAATGAAGTGAAGGAAATAACCACAGCAGAAATGATACATACCACTTCTAAAGTTACACGTTCAACAACTAAGAGAACAACATCACAGTATGAAACCACCGCATTTAATATCCATAGAACTATGTACCATTCCGGAACTTCTCCACTGACAGCAGCAAGAAACCTTCAATCAACCTATGTACCAAGTGCAACAGAATCAACATCACCGCTCACACCCACATTTCCAAATGAAGTTCATGAAACAACCAATGCAGAAACAATGCTTAACACCACTAATATTACAACTTCAACACCTAAGGGAACAACATCGCTGCATGAAACCACCTTGATGAATATCCAAGAAAATTCTAAAGTAACATCTTCAGTTCCAGCCACAACTAATTTTTTTTCAAGCTCTGTACCAATAACAACTGAATCCGAAACATCCACACTGAAGACAATAGTACAAAATTCCAGCATCCCAACAGCACCAGTCCTATCCACTGAAAGCTTTCATACAAACATCCCAACTCAGCAAGAAACAGCATTACTTCCAACTAATGCTTCACAAAATGTTTTGGCAAGTTCTGCATCAAATATAGCAGAAACCCCAGCAGCACCAACACCACCAACCACAAATACAGTTGAAGTGATGGCAACAACTACAGAATTAATCCAAAGTACAGGTCTGAGGCCAATCTCTGCTAGAAGAGAAGAAACAGTATCTGTAGATGAAACAACCTCAGTCAATATCCCTACAACAATGCAACACTCCTCAACTTCTCCAATCAAAGCCACAAGTAACTTCCTCTCAAATTCTGTAGCAAGTAAAGTGGAATCGCCAACAACACTCACATTGGTAACAGCTTCAAATGAAGTGAAGGAAATAAAAGCAGCAGAAATGATACATACCTCCTCTAAAGTTACACCTACAACAACCAAAGGAACAGCATCACTGCATGAAAGCACCTCATTTAATATCAATACAACAACGCACCACTCCTCAACTTCTCCAGTTAAAGCCACAAGTAACTTCCTCTCAAGGTCTGTAGCAAGTAAAGTGGAATCGCCAACAACACTCACACTGGTAACAGCTTCAAATGAAGTGAAGGAAATAACCACAGCAGAAATGATACATACCACTTCTAAAGTTACACGTTCAACAACTAAGCGAACAACATCACAGTATGAAACCACCTCATTTAATATCCATAGAACTATGTACCATTCCAGAACTTCTCCACTGACAGCAGCAAGAAACCTTCAATCAACCTATGTACCAAGTGCAACAGAATCAACATCACCGCTCACACCCACATTTCCAAATGAAGTTCATGAAACAACCAATGCAGAAAGAATGCTTAACACCACTAATATTACAACTTCAACACCTAAGGGAACAACATCGCTGCATGAAACCACCTTGATGAATATCCAAGAAAATTCTAAAGTAACATCTTCAGTTCCAGCCACAACTAATTTTTTTTCAAGCTCTGTACCAATAACAACTGAATCCGAAACATCCACACTGAAGACAATAGTACAAAATTCCAGCATCCCAACAGCACCAGTCCTATCCACTGAAAGCTTTCATACAAACATCCCAACTCAGCAAGAAACAGCATTACTTCCAACTAATGCTTCACAAAATGTTTTGGCAAGTTCTGCATCAAATATAGCAGAAACCCCAGCAGCACCAACACCACCAACCACAAATACAGTTGAAGTGATGGCAACAACTACAGAATTAATCCAAAGTACAGGTCTGAGGCCAATCTCTGCTAGAAGAGAAGAAACAGTATCTGTAGATGAAACAACCTCAGTCAATATCCCTAGAACAATGCAACACTCATCAACTTCTCCAATCAAAGCCACAAGTAACTTCCTCTCAAATTCTGTAGCAAGTAAAGTGGAACCGCGAACAACACTCACACTGGTAACAGCTTCAAATGAAGTGAAGGAAATAACGGCAGCAGAAATGATACATACCTCCTCTAAAGTTACACCTACAACACCCAAAGGAACAGCATCACTGCATGAAAGCACCTCATTTAATATCAATACAACAACGCACCACTCCTCAACTTCTCCAGTTAAAGCCACAAGTAACTTCCTCTCAAGGTCTGTAGCAAGTAAATTGGAATCGCCAACAACACTCACACTGGTAACAGCTTCAAATGAAGTGAAGGAAATAACCACAGCAGAAATGATACATACCACTGCTAAAGTTACACCTTCAACACCTAAGCGAACAACATCACCGTATGAAACCACCTCATTTAATATCCATAGAACTATGTACCATTCCGTAACTTCTCCACTGACAGCAGCAAGAAACCTTCAATCAACCTATGTACCAAGTGCAACAGAATCAACATCACCGCTCACACCCACATTTCCAAATGAAGTTCATGAAACAACCAATGCAGAAACAATGCTTAACACCACTAATATTACAACTTCAACACCTAAGGGAACAACATCGCTGCATGAAACCACCTTGATGAATATCCAAGAAAATTCTATAGTAACATCTTCAGTTCCAGCCACAACTAATTTTTTTTCAAGCTTTGTACCAATAACAACCGAATCCGAAACATCGACACTGAAGACAATAGTACAAAATTCCAGCATCCCAACAGCACCAGTCCTATCCACTGAAAGCTTTCATACAAACATCCCAACTCAGCAAGAAACAGCATTACTTCCAACTAATGCTTCACAAAATGTTTTGGCAAGTTCTGCATCAAATATAGCAGAAACCCCAGCAGCACCAACACCACCAACCACAAATACAGTTGAAGTGATGGCAACAACTACAGAATTAATCCAAAGTACAGGTCTGAGGCCAATCTCTGCTAGAAGAGAAGAAACAGTATCTGTAGATGAAACAACCTCAGTCAATATCCCTACAACAATGCAACACTCCTCAACTTCTCCAATCAAAGCCACAAGTAACTTCCTCTCAAATTCTGTAGCAAGTAAAGTGGAATCGCCAACAACACTCACATTGGTAACAGCTTCAAATGAAGTGAAGGAAATAACGGCAGCAGAAATGATACATACCTCCTCTAAAGTTACACCTACAACACCCAAAGGAACAGCATCACTGCATGAAAGCACCTCATTTAATATCAATACAACAATGCCCCACTCCTCAACTTCTCCAGTTAAAGCCACAAGTAACTTCCTCTCAAGGTCTGTAGCAAGTAAAGTGGAATCGCCAACAACACTCACACTGGTAACAGCTTCAAATGAAGTGAAGGAAATAACCACAGCAGAAATGATACATACCACTGCTAAAGTTACACCTTCAACACCTA
Organism: Electrophorus electricus; assembly: GCF_041902795.1. Classification (NCBI taxonomy): domain Eukaryota; kingdom Metazoa; phylum Chordata; class Actinopteri; order Gymnotiformes; family Gymnotidae; genus Electrophorus; species Electrophorus electricus. Next base: position 27,007,320 of record NC_137501.1, on the reverse strand, counting down.
AGCGAACAACATCACCGTATGAAACCACCTCATTTAATATCCATAGAACTATGTACCATTCCGTAACTTCTCCACTGACAGCAGCAAGAAACCTTCAATCAACCTATGTACCAAGTGCAACAGAATCAACATCACCGCTCACACCCACATTTCCAAATGAAGTTCATGAAACAACCAATGCAGAAACAATGCTTAACACCACTAATATTACAACTTCAACACCTAAGGGAACAACATCGCTGCATGAAACCACCTTGATGAATATCCAAGAAAATTCTATAGTAACATCTTCAGTTCCAGCCACAACTAATTTTTTTTCAAGCTCTGTACCAATAACAACTGAATCCGAAACATCGACACTGAAGACAATAGTACAAAATTCCAGCATCCCAACAGCACCAGTCCTATCCACTGAAAGCTTTCATACAAACATCCCAACTCAGCAAGAAACAGCATTACTTCCAACTAATGCTTCACAAAATGTTTTGGCAAGTTCTGCATCAAATATAGCAGAAACCCCAGCAGCACCAACACCACCAACCACAAATACAGTTGAAGTGATGGCAACAACTACAGAATTAATCCAAAGTACAGGTCTGAGGCCAATCTCTGCTAGAAGAGAAGAAACAGTATCTGTAGATGAAACAACCTCAGTCAATATCCCTACAACAATGCAACACTCCTCAACTTCTCCAATCAAAGCCACAAGTAACTTCCTCTCAAATTCTGTAGCAAGTAAAGTGGAATCGCCAACAACACTCACATTGGTAACAGCTTCAAATGAAGTGAAGGAAATAACGGCAGCAGAAATGATACATACCTCCTCTAAAGTTACACCTACAACACCCAAAGGAACAGCATCACTGCATGAAAGCACCTCATTTAATATCAATACAACAACACACCACTCCTCAACTTCTCCAGTTAAAGCCACAAGTAACTTCCTCTCAAGGTCTGTAGCAAGTAAAGTGGAATCGCCAACAACACTCACACTGGTAACAGCTTCAAATGAAGTGAAGGAAATAACCACAGCAGAAATGATACATACCACTGCTAAAGTGACACGTTCAACAACTAAGCGAACAACATCACAGTATGAAACCACCTCATTTAATATCCATAGAACTATGTACCATTCCGTAACTTCTCCACTGACAGCAGCAAGAAACCTTCAATCAACCTATGTACCAAGTGCAACAGAATCAACATCACCGCTCACACCCACATTTCCAAATGAAGTTCATGAAACATCCAATGCAGAAACAGTGCTTAACACCACTAATATTACAACTTCAACACCTAAGGGAACAACATCGCTGCATGAAACCACCTTGATGAATATCCAAGAAAATTCTAAAGTAACATCTTCAGTTCCAGCCACAACTAATTTTTTTTCAAGCTCTGTACCAATAACAACTGAATCCGAAACATCCACACTGAAGACAATAGTACAAAATTCCAGCATCCCAACAGCACCAGTCCTATCCACTGAAAGCTTTCATACAAACATCCCAACTCAGCAAGAAACAGCATTACTTCCAACTAATGCTTCACAAAATGTTTTGGCAAGTTCTGCATCAAATATAGCAGAAACCCCAGCAGCACCAACACTACCAACCACAAATACAGTTGAAGTGATGGCAACAACTACAGAATTAATCCAAAGTACAGGTCTGAGGCCAATCTCTGCTAGAAGAGAAGAAACAGTATCTGTAGATGAAACAACCTCAGTCAATATCCCTACAACAATGCAACACTCCTCAACTTCTCCAATCAAAGCCACAAGTAACTTCCTCTCAAATTCTGTAGCAAGTAAAGTGGAATCGCCAACAACACTCACATTGGTAACAGCTTCAAATGAAGTGAAGGAAATAACAGCAGCAGAAATGATACATACCTCCTCTAAAGTTACTCCTACAACACCCAAAGGAACAGCATCACTGCATGAAAGCACCTCATTTAATATCAATACAACAACGCACCACTCCTCAACTTCTCCAGTTAAAGCCACAAGTAACTTCCTCTCAAGGTCTGTAGCAAGTAAAGTGGAATCGCCAACAACACTCACACTGGTAACAGCTTCAAATGAAGTGAAGGAAATAACCACAGCAGAAATGATACATACCACTTCTAAAGTTACACGTTCAACAACTAAGAGAACAACATCACAGTATGAAACCACCGCATTTAATATCCATAGAACTATGTACCATTCCGGAACTTCTCCACTGACAGCAGCAAGAAACCTTCAATCAACCTATGTACCAAGTGCAACAGAATCAACATCACCGCTCACACCCACATTTCCAAATGAAGTTCATGAAACAACCAATGCAGAAACAATGCTTAACACCACTAATATTACAACTTCAACACCTAAGGGAACAACATCGCTGCATGAAACCACCTTGATGAATATCCAAGAAAATTCTAAAGTAACATCTTCAGTTCCAGCCACAACTAATTTTTTTTCAAGCTCTGTACCAATAACAACTGAATCCGAAACATCCACACTGAAGACAATAGTACAAAATTCCAGCATCCCAACAGCACCAGTCCTATCCACTGAAAGCTTTCATACAAACATCCCAACTCAGCAAGAAACAGCATTACTTCCAACTAATGCTTCACAAAATGTTTTGGCAAGTTCTGCATCAAATATAGCAGAAACCCCAGCAGCACCAACACCACCAACCACAAATACAGTTGAAGTGATGGCAACAACTACAGAATTAATCCAAAGTACAGGTCTGAGGCCAATCTCTGCTAGAAGAGAAGAAACAGTATCTGTAGATGAAACAACCTCAGTCAATATCCCTACAACAATGCAACACTCCTCAACTTCTCCAATCAAAGCCACAAGTAACTTCCTCTCAAATTCTGTAGCAAGTAAAGTGGAATCGCCAACAACACTCACATTGGTAACAGCTTCAAATGAAGTGAAGGAAATAAAAGCAGCAGAAATGATACATACCTCCTCTAAAGTTACACCTACAACAACCAAAGGAACAGCATCACTGCATGAAAGCACCTCATTTAATATCAATACAACAACGCACCACTCCTCAACTTCTCCAGTTAAAGCCACAAGTAACTTCCTCTCAAGGTCTGTAGCAAGTAAAGTGGAATCGCCAACAACACTCACACTGGTAACAGCTTCAAATGAAGTGAAGGAAATAACCACAGCAGAAATGATACATACCACTGCTAAAGTGACACGTTCAACAACTAAGCGAACAACATCACAGTATGAAACCACCTCATTTAATATCCATAGAACTATGTACCATTCCGTAACTTCTCCACTGACAGCAGCAAGAAACCTTCAATCAACCTATGTACCAAGTGCAACAGAATCAACATCACCGCTCACACCCACATTTCCAAATGAAGTTCATGAAACATCCAATGCAGAAACAGTGCTTAACACCACTAATATTACAACTTCAACACCTAAGGGAACAACATCGCTGCATGAAACCACCTTGATGAATATCCAAGAAAATTCTAAAGTAACATCTTCAGTTCCAGCCACAACTAATTTTTTTTCAAGCTCTGTACCAATAACAACTGAATCCGAAACATCCACACTGAAGACAATAGTACAAAATTCCAGCATCCCAACAGCACCAGTCCTATCCACTGAAAGCTTTCATACAAACATCCCAACTCAGCAAGAAACAGCATTACTTCCAACTAATGCTTCACAAAATGTTTTGGCAAGTTCTGCATCAAATATAGCAGAAACCCCAGCAGCACCAACACTACCAACCACAAATACAGTTGAAGTGATGGCAACAACTACAGAATTAATCCAAAGTACAGGTCTGAGGCCAATCTCTGCTAGAAGAGAAGAAACAGTATCTGTAGATGAAACAACCTCAGTCAATATCCCTACAACAATGCAACACTCCTCAACTTCTCCAATCAAAGCCACAAGTAACTTCCTCTCAAATTCTGTAGCAAGTAAAGTGGAATCGCCAACAACACTCACATTGGTAACAGCTTCAAATGAAGTGAAGGAAATAACAGCAGCAGAAATGATACATACCTCCTCTAAAGTTACTCCTACAACACCCAAAGGAACAGCATCACTGCATGAAAGCACCTCATTTAATATCAATACAACAACGCACCACTCCTCAACTTCTCCAGTTAAAGCCACAAGTAACTTCCTCTCAAGGTCTGTAGCAAGTAAAGTGGAATCGCCAACAACACTCACACTGGTAACAGCTTCAAATGAAGTGAAGGAAATAACCACAGCAGAAATGATACATACCACTTCTAAAGTTACACGTTCAACAACTAAGAGAACAACATCACAGTATGAAACCACCGCATTTAATATCCATAGAACTATGTACCATTCCGGAACTTCTCCACTGACAGCAGCAAGAAACCTTCAATCAACCTATGTACCAAGTGCAACAGAATCAACATCACCGCTCACACCCACATTTCCAAATGAAGTTCATGAAACAACCAATGCAGAAACAATGCTTAACACCACTAATATTACAACTTCAACACCTAAGGGAACAACATCGCTGCATGAAACCACCTTGATGAATATCCAAGAAAATTCTAAAGTAACATCTTCAGTTCCAGCCACAACTAATTTTTTTTCAAGCTCTGTACCAATAACAACTGAATCCGAAACATCCACACTGAAGACAATAGTACAAAATTCCAGCATCCCAACAGCACCAGTCCTATCCACTGAAAGCTTTCATACAAACATCCCAACTCAGCAAGAAACAGCATTACTTCCAACTAATGCTTCACAAAATGTTTTGGCAAGTTCTGCATCAAATATAGCAGAAACCCCAGCAGCACCAACACCACCAACCACAAATACAGTTGAAGTGATGGCAACAACTACAGAATTAATCCAAAGTACAGGTCTGAGGCCAATCTCTGCTAGAAGAGAAGAAACAGTATCTGTAGATGAAACAACCTCAGTCAATATCCCTACAACAATGCAACACTCCTCAACTTCTCCAATCAAAGCCACAAGTAACTTCCTCTCAAATTCTGTAGCAAGTAAAGTGGAATCGCCAACAACACTCACATTGGTAACAGCTTCAAATGAAGTGAAGGAAATAAAAGCAGCAGAAATGATACATACCTCCTCTAAAGTTACACCTACAACAACCAAAGGAACAGCATCACTGCATGAAAGCACCTCATTTAATATCAATACAACAACGCACCACTCCTCAACTTCTCCAGTTAAAGCCACAAGTAACTTCCTCTCAAGGTCTGTAGCAAGTAAAGTGGAATCGCCAACAACACTCACACTGGTAACAGCTTCAAATGAAGTGAAGGAAATAACCACAGCAGAAATGATACATACCACTTCTAAAGTTACACGTTCAACAACTAAGCGAACAACATCACAGTATGAAACCACCTCATTTAATATCCATAGAACTATGTACCATTCCAGAACTTCTCCACTGACAGCAGCAAGAAACCTTCAATCAACCTATGTACCAAGTGCAACAGAATCAACATCACCGCTCACACCCACATTTCCAAATGAAGTTCATGAAACAACCAATGCAGAAAGAATGCTTAACACCACTAATATTACAACTTCAACACCTAAGGGAACAACATCGCTGCATGAAACCACCTTGATGAATATCCAAGAAAATTCTAAAGTAACATCTTCAGTTCCAGCCACAACTAATTTTTTTTCAAGCTCTGTACCAATAACAACTGAATCCGAAACATCCACACTGAAGACAATAGTACAAAATTCCAGCATCCCAACAGCACCAGTCCTATCCACTGAAAGCTTTCATACAAACATCCCAACTCAGCAAGAAACAGCATTACTTCCAACTAATGCTTCACAAAATGTTTTGGCAAGTTCTGCATCAAATATAGCAGAAACCCCAGCAGCACCAACACCACCAACCACAAATACAGTTGAAGTGATGGCAACAACTACAGAATTAATCCAAAGTACAGGTCTGAGGCCAATCTCTGCTAGAAGAGAAGAAACAGTATCTGTAGATGAAACAACCTCAGTCAATATCCCTAGAACAATGCAACACTCATCAACTTCTCCAATCAAAGCCACAAGTAACTTCCTCTCAAATTCTGTAGCAAGTAAAGTGGAACCGCGAACAACACTCACACTGGTAACAGCTTCAAATGAAGTGAAGGAAATAACGGCAGCAGAAATGATACATACCTCCTCTAAAGTTACACCTACAACACCCAAAGGAACAGCATCACTGCATGAAAGCACCTCATTTAATATCAATACAACAACGCACCACTCCTCAACTTCTCCAGTTAAAGCCACAAGTAACTTCCTCTCAAGGTCTGTAGCAAGTAAATTGGAATCGCCAACAACACTCACACTGGTAACAGCTTCAAATGAAGTGAAGGAAATAACCACAGCAGAAATGATACATACCACTGCTAAAGTTACACCTTCAACACCTAAGCGAACAACATCACCGTATGAAACCACCTCATTTAATATCCATAGAACTATGTACCATTCCGTAACTTCTCCACTGACAGCAGCAAGAAACCTTCAATCAACCTATGTACCAAGTGCAACAGAATCAACATCACCGCTCACACCCACATTTCCAAATGAAGTTCATGAAACAACCAATGCAGAAACAATGCTTAACACCACTAATATTACAACTTCAACACCTAAGGGAACAACATCGCTGCATGAAACCACCTTGATGAATATCCAAGAAAATTCTATAGTAACATCTTCAGTTCCAGCCACAACTAATTTTTTTTCAAGCTCTGTACCAATAACAACCGAATCCGAAACATCGACACTGAAGACAATAGTACAAAATTCCAGCATCCCAACAGCACCAGTCCTATCCACTGAAAGCTTTCATACAAACATCCCAACTCAGCAAGAAACAGCATTACTTCCAACTAATGCTTCACAAAATGTTTTGGCAAGTTCTGCATCAAATATAGCAGAAACCCCAGCAGCACCAACACCACCAACCACAAATACAGTTGAAGTGATGGCAACAACTACAGAATTAATCCAAAGTACAGGTCTGAGGCCAATCTCTGCTAGAAGAGAAGAAACAGTATCTGTAGATGAAACAACCTCAGTCAATATCCCTACAACAATGCAACACTCCTCAACTTCTCCAATCAAAGCCACAAGTAACTTCCTCTCAAATTCTGTAGCAAGTAAAGTGGAATCGCCAACAACACTCACATTGGTAACAGCTTCAAATGAAGTGAAGGAAATAACGGCAGCAGAAATGATACATACCTCCTCTAAAGTTACACCTACAACACCCAAAGGAACAGCATCACTGCATGAAAGCACCTCATTTAATATCAATACAACAATGCCCCACTCCTCAACTTCTCCAGTTAAAGCCACAAGTAACTTCCTCTCAAGGTCTGTAGCAAGTAAAGTGGAATCGCCAACAACACTCACACTGGTAACAGCTTCAAATGAAGTGAAGGAAATAACCACAGCAGAAATGATACATACCACTGCTAAAGTTACACCTTCAACACCTAAGCGAACAACATCACCGTATGAAACCACCTCATTTAATATCCATAGAACTATGTACCATTCCGTAACTTCTCCACTGACAGCAGCAAGAAACCTTCAATCAACCTATGTACCAAGTGCAACAGAATCAACATCACCGCTCACACCCACATTTCCAAATGAAGTTCATGAAACAACCAATGCAGAAACAATGCTTAACACCACTAATATTACAACTTCAACACCTAAGGGAACAACATCGCTGCATGAAACCACCTTGATGAATATCCAAGAAAATTCTATAGTAACATCTTCAGTTCCAGCCACAACTAATTTTTTTTCAAGCTCTGTACCAATAACAACTGAATCCGAAACATCCACACTGAAGACAATAGTACAAAATTCCAGCATCCCAACAGCACCAGTCCTATCCACTGAAAGCTTTCATACAAACATCCCAACTCAGCAAGAAACAGCATTACTTCCAACTAATGCTTCACAAAATGTTTTGGCAAGTTCTGCATCAAATATAGCAGAAACCCCAGCAGCACCAACACCACCAACCACAAATACAGTTGAAGTGATGGCAACAACTACAGAATTAATCCAAAGTACAGGTCTGAGGCCAATCTCTGCTAGAAGAGAAGAAACAGTATCTGTAGATGAAACAACCTCAGTCAATATCCCTACAACAATGCAACACTCCTCAACTTCTCCAATCAAAGCCACAAGTAACTTCCTCTCAAATTCTGTAGCAAGTAAAGTGGAATCGCCAACAACACTCACATTGGTAACAGCTTCAAATGAAGTGAAGGAAATAACGGCAGCAGAAATGATACATACCTCCTCTAAAGTTACACCTACAACACCCAAAGGAACAGCATCACTGCATGAAAGCACCTCATTTAATATCAATACAACAACACACCACTCCTCAACTTCTCCAGTTAAAGCCACAAGTAACTTCCTCTCAAGGTCTGTAGCAAGTAAAGTGGAATCGCCAACAACACTCACACTGGTAACAGCTTCAAATGAAGTGAAGGAAATAACCACAGCAGAAATGATACATACCACTGCTAAAGTGACACGTTCAACAACTAAGCGAACAACATCACAGTATGAAACCACCTCATTTAATATCCATAGAACTATGTACCATTCCGGAACATCTCCACTGACAGCAGCAAGAAACCTTCAATCAACCTATGTACCAAGTGCAACAGAATCAACATCACCGCTCACACCCACATTTCCAAATGAAGTTCATGAAACAACCAATGCAGAAACAATGCTTAACACCACTAATATTACAACTTCAACACCTAAGGGAACAACATCGCTGCATGAAACCACCTTGATGAATATCCAAGAAAATTCTAAAGTAACATCTTCAGTTCCAGCCACAACTAATTTTTTTTCAAGCTCTGTACCAATAACAACTGAATCCGAAACATCCACACTGAAGACAATAGTACAAAATTCCAGCATCCCAACAGCACCAGTCCTATCCACTGAAAGCTTTCATACAAACATCCCAACTCAGCAAGAAACAGCATTACTTCCAACTAATGCTTCACAAAATGTTTTGGCAAGTTCTGCATCAAATATAGCAGAAACCCCAGCAGCACCAACACCACCAACCACAAATACAGTTGAAGTGATGGCAACAACTACAGAATTAATCCAAAGTACAGGTCTGAGGCCAATCTCTGCTAGAAGAGAAGAAACAGTATCTGTAGATGAAACAACCTCAGTCAATATCCCTAGAACAATGCAACACTCATCAACTTCTCCAATCAAAGCCACAAGTAACTTCCTCTCAAATTCTGTAGCAAGTAAAGTGGAACCGCGAACAACACTCACACTGGTAACAGCTTCAAATGAAGTGAAGGAAATAACGGCAGCAGAAATGATACATACCTCCTCTAAAGTTACACCTACAACACCCAAAGGAACAGCATCACTGCATGAAAGCACCTCATTTAATATCAATACAACAACGCACCACTCCTCAACTTCTCCAGTTAAAGCCACAAGTAACTTCCTCTCAAGGTCTGTAGCAAGTAAATTGGAATCGCCAACAACACTCACACTGGTAACAGCTTCAAATGAAGTGAAGGAAATAACCACAGCAGAAATGATACATACCACTGCTAAAGTTACACCTTCAACACCTAAGCGAACAACATCACCGTATGAAACCACCTCATTTAATATCCATAGAACTATGTACCATTCCGTAACTTCTCCACTGACAGCAGCAAGAAACCTTCAATCAACCTATGTACCAAGTGCAACAGAATCAACATCACCGCTCACACCCACATTTCCAAATGAAGTTCATGAAACAACCAATGCAGAAACAATGCTTAACACCACTAATATTACAACTTCAACACCTAAGGGAACAACATCGCTGCATGAAACCACCTTGATGAATATCCAAGAAAATTCTATAGTAACATCTTCAGTTCCAGCCACAACTAATTTTTTTTCAAGCTCTGTACCAATAACAACCGAATCCGAAACATCGACACTGAAGACAATAGTACAAAATTCCAGCATCCCAACAGCACCAGTCCTATCCACTGAAAGCTTTCATACAAACATCCCAACTCAGCAAGAAACAGCATTACTTCCAACTAATGCTTCACAAAATGTTTTGGCAAGTTCTGCATCAAATATAGCAGAAACCCCAGCAGCACCAACACCACCAACCACAAATACAGTTGAAGTGATGGCAACAACTACAGAATTAATCCAAAGTACAGGTCTGAGGCCAATCTCTGCTAGAAGAGAAGAAACAGTATCTGTAGATGAAACAACCTCAGTCAATATCCCTACAACAATGCAACACTCCTCAACTTCTCCAATCAAAGCCACAAGTAACTTCCTCTCAAATTCTGTAGCAAGTAAAGTGGAATCGCCAACAACACTCACATTGGTAACAGCTTCAAATGAAGTGAAGGAAATAACGGCAGCAGAAATGATACATACCTCCTCTAAAGTTACACCTACAACACCCAAAGGAACAGCATCACTGCATGAAAGCACCTCATTTAATATCAATACAACAATGCCCCACTCCTCAACTTCTCCAGTTAAAGCCACAAGTAACTTCCTCTCAAGGTCTGTAGCAAGTAAAGTGGAATCGCCAACAACACTCACACTGGTAACAGCTTCAAATGAAGTGAAGGAAATAACCACAGCAGAAATGATACATACCACTGCTAAAGTTACACCTTCAACACCTAAGCGAACAACATCACCGTATGAAACCACCTCATTTAATATCCATAGAACTATGTACCATTCCGTAACTTCTCCACTGACAGCAGCAAGAAACCTTCAATCAACCTATGTACCAAGTGCAACAGAATCAACATCACCGCTCACACCCACATTTCCAAATGAAGTTCATGAAACAACCAATGCAGAAACAATGCTTAACACCACTAATATTACAACTTCAACACCTAAGGGAACAACATCGCTGCATGAAACCACCTTGATGAATATCCAAGAAAATTCTATAGTAACATCTTCAGTTCCAGCCACAACTAATTTTTTTTCAAGCTCTGTACCAATAACAACTGAATCCGAAACATCGACACTGAAGACAATAGTACAAAATTCCAGCATCCCAACAGCACCAGTCCTATCCACTGAAAGCTTTCATACAAACATCCCAACTCAGCAAGAAACAGCATTACTTCCAACTAATGCTTCACAAAATGTTTTGGCAAGTTCTGCATCAAATATAGCAGAAACCCCAGCAGCACCAACACCACCAACCACAAATACAGTTGAAGTGATGGCAACAACTACAGAATTAATCCAAAGTACAGGTCTGAGGCCAATCTCTGCTAGAAGAGAAGAAACAGTATCTGTAGATGAAACAACCTCAGTCAATATCCCTACAACAATGCAACACTCCTCAACTTCTCCAATCAAAGCCACAAGTAACTTCCTCTCAAATTCTGTAGCAAGTAAAGTGGAATCGCCAACAACACTCACATTGGTAACAGCTTCAAATGAAGTGAAGGAAATAACGGCAGCAGAAATGATACATACCTCCTCTAAAGTTACACCTACAACACCCAAAGGAACAGCATCACTGCATGAAAGCACCTCATTTAATATCAATACAACAACACACCACTCCTCAACTTCTCCAGTTAAAGCCACAAGTAACTTCCTCTCAAGGTCTGTAGCAAGTAAAGTGGAATCGCCAACAACACTCACACTGGTAACAGCTTCAAATGAAGTGAAGGAAATAACCACAGCAGAAATGATACATACCACTGCTAAAGTGACACGTTCAACAACTAAGCGAACAACATCACAGTATGAAACCACCTCATTTAATATCCATAGAACTATGTACCATTCCGGAACATCTCCACTGACAGCAGCAAGAAACCTTCAATCAACCTATGTACCAAGTGCAACAGAATCAACATCACCGCTCACACCCACATTTCCAAATGAAGTTCATGAAACAACCAATGCAGAAACAATGCTTAACACCACTAATATTACAACTTCAACACCTAAGGGAACAACATCGCTGCATGAAACCACCTTGATGAATATCCAAGAAAATTCTAAAGTAACATCTTCAGTTCCAGCCACAACTAATTTTTTTTCAAGGTCTGTACCAATAACAACTGAATCCGAAACATCCAACCTGAAGACAATAGTACAAAATTCCAGCATCCCAACAGCACCAGTCCTATCCACTGAAAGCTTTCATACAAACATCCCAACTCAGCAAGAAACAGCATTACTTCCAACTAATGCTTCACAAAATGTTTTGGCAAGTTCTGCATCAAATATAGCAGAAACCCCAGCAGCACCAACACCACCAACCACAAATACAGTTGAAGTGATGGCAACAACTACAGAATTAATCCAAAGTACAGGTCTGAGGCCAATCTCTGCTAGAAGAGAAGAAACAGTATCTGTAGATGAAACAACCTCAGTCAATATCCCTACAACAATGCAACACTCCTCAACTTCTCCAATCAAAGCCACAAGTAACTTCCTCTCAAATTCTGTAGCAAGTAAAGTGGAACCGCCAACAACACTCACACTGGTAACAGCTTCAAATGAAGTGAAGGAAATAACGGCAGCAGAAATGATACATACCTCCTCTAAAGTTACACCTACAACACCCAAAGGAACAGTATCACTGCATGAAAGCACCTCATTTAATATCAATACAACAACGCACCACTCCTCAACTTCTCCAGTTAAAGCCACAAGTAACTTCCTCTCAAGGTCTGTAGCAAGTAAAGTGGAATCGCCAACAACACTCACACTGGTAACAGCTTCAAATGAAGTGAAGGAAATAACCACAGCAGAAATGATACATACCACTGCTAAAGTTACACCTTCAACACCTAAGCGAACAACATCACCGTATGAAACCACCTCATTTAATATCCATAGAACTATGTACCATTCCGGAACTTCTCCACTTACAGCAGCAAGAAACCTTCAATCAACCTATGTACCTAGTGCAACAGAATCAACATCACTGCTCACACCCACATTTCCAAATGAAGTTCATGAAACAACCAATGCAGAAACAATGCTTAACACCACTAATATTACAACTTCAACACCTAAGGGAACAACATCGCTGCATGAAACCACCTTGATGAATATCCAAGAAAATTCTAAAGTAACATCTTCAGTTCCAGCCACAACTAATTTTTTTTCAAGCTCTGTACCAATAACAACTGAATCCGAAACATCCACACTGAAGACAATAGTACAAAATTCCAGCATCCCAACAGCACCAGTCCTATCCACTGAAAGCTTTCATACAAACATCCCAACTCAGCAAGAAACAGCATTACTTCCAACTAATGCTTCAGAAAATGTTTTGGCAAGTTCTGCATCAAATATAGCAGAAACCCCAGCAGCACCAACACCACCAACCACAAATACAGTTGAAGTGATGGCAACAACTACAGAATTAATCCAAAGTACAGGTCTGAGGCCAATCTCTGCTAGAAGAGAAGAAACAGTATCTGTAGATGAAACAACCTCAGTCACTATCCCTACAACAATGCAACACTCCTCAACTTCTCCAATCAAAGCCACAAGTAACTTCCTCTCAAATTCTGTATCAAGTAAAGTGGAACCGCTAACAAAACTCACACTGGTAACAGCTTCAAATGAAGTGAAGGAAATAACGGCAGCAGAAATGATACATACCTCCTCTAAAGTTACACCTACAACACCCAAAGGAACAGCATCACTGCATGAAAGCACCTCATTTAATATCAATACAACAACGCACCACTCCTCAACTTCTCCAGTTAAAGCCACAAGTAACTTCCTCTCAAGGTCTGTAGCAAGTAAAGTGGAATCGCCAACAACACTCACACTGGTAACAGCTTCAAATGAAGTGAAGGAAATAACCACAGCAGAAATGATACATACCACTGCTAAAGTTACACCTTCAACACCTAAGCGAACAACATCACCGTATGAAACCACCTCATTTAATATCCATAGAACTATGTACCATTCCGTAACTTCTCCACTGACAGCAGCAAGAAACCTTCAATCAACCTATGTACCAAGTGCAACAGAATCAACATCACCGCTCACACCCACATTTCCAAATGAAGTTCATGAAACAACCAATGCAGAAACAATGCTTAACACCACTAATATTACAACTTCAACACCTAAGGGAACAACATCGCTGCATGAAACCACCTTGATGAATATCCAAGAAAATTCTATAGTAACATCTTCAGTTCCAGCCACAACTAATTTTTTTTCAAGCTCTGTACCAATAACAACTGAATCCGAAACATCCACACTGAAGACAATAGTACAAAATTCCAGCATCCCAACAGCACCAGTCCTATCCACTGAAAGCTTTCATACAAACATCCCAACTCAGCAAGAAACAGCATTACTTCCAACTAATGCTTCACAAAATGTTTTGGCAAGTTCTGCATCAAATATAGCAGAAACCCCAGCAGCACCAACACCACCAACCACAAATACAGTTGAAGTGATGGCAACAACGACAGAATTAATCCAAAGTACAGGTCTGAGGCCAATCTCTGCTAGAAGAGAAGAAACAGTATCTGTAGATGAAACAACCTCAGTCAATATCGCTAGAACAATGCAACACTCATCAACTTCTCCAATCAAAGCCACAAGTAACTTCCTCTCAAATTCTGTAGCAAGTAAAGTGGAATCGCCAACAACACTCACATTGGTAACAGCTTCAAATGAAGTGAAGGAAATAACGGCAGCAGAAATGATACATACCTCCTCTAAAGTTACACCTACAACACCCAAAGGAACAGCATCACTGCATGAAAGCACCTCATTTAATATCAATACAACAACACACCACTCCTCAACTTCTCCAGTTAAAGCCACAAGTAACTTCCTCTCAAGGTCTGTAGCAAGTAAAGTGGAATCGCCAACAACACTCACACTGGTAACAGCTTCAAATGAAGTGAAGGAAATAACCACAGCAGAAATGATACATACCACTGCTAAAGTGACACGTTCAACAACTAAGCGAACAACATCACAGTATGAAACCACCTCATTTAATATCCATAGAACTATGTACCATTCCGGAACATCTACACTGACAGCAGCAAGAAACCTTCAATCAACCTATGTACCAAGTGCAACAGAATCAACATCACCGCTCAAACCCACATTTCCAAATGAAGTTCATGAAACAACCAATGCAGAAACAATGCTTAACACCACTAATATTACAACTTCAACACCTAAGGGAACAACATCGCTGCATGAAACCACCTTGATGAATATCCAAGAAAATTCTAAAGTAACATCTTCAGTTCCAGCCACAACTAATTTTTTTTCAAGCTCTGTACCAATAACAACTGAATCCGAAACATCCAACCTGAAGACAATAGTACAAAATTCCAGCATCCCAACAGCACCAGTCCTATCCACTGAAAGCTTTCATACAAACATCCCAACTCAGCAAGAAACAGCATTACTTCCAACTAATGCTTCACAAAATGTTTTGGCAAGTTCTGCATCAAATATAGCAGAAACCCCAGCAGCACCAACACCACCAACCACAAATACAGTTGAAGTGATGGCAACAACTACAGAATTAATCCAAAGTACAGGTCTGAGGCCAATCTCTGCTAGAAGAGAAGAAACAGTATCTGTAGATGAAACAACCTCAGTCAATATCCCTACAACAATGCAACACTCCTCAACTTCTCCAATCAAAGCCACAAGTAACTTCCTCTCAAATTCTGTAGCAAGTAAAGTGGAACCGCCAACAACACTCACACTGGTAACAGCTTCAAATGAAGTGAAGGAAATAACGGCAGCAGAAATGATACATACCTCCTCTAAAGTTACACCTACAACACCCAAAGGAACAGCATCACTGCATGAAAGCACCTCATTTAATATCAATACAACAACGCACCACTCCTCAACTTCTCCAGTTAAAGCCACAAGTAACTTCCTCTCAAGGTCTGTAGCAAGTAAAGTGGAATCGCCAACAACACTCACACTGGTAACAGCTTCAAATGAAGTGAAGGAAATAACCACAGCAGAAATGATACATACCACTGCTAAAGTTACACCTTCAACACCTAAGCGAACAACATCACCGTATGAAACCACCTCATTTAATATCCATAGAACTATGTACCATTCCGTAACTTCTCCACTGACAGCAGCAAGAAACCTTCAATCAACCTATGTACCAAGTGCAACAGAATCAACATCACCGCTCACACCCACATTTCCAAATGAAGTTCATGAAACAACCAATGCAGAAACAATGCTTAACACCACTAATATTACAACTTCAACACCTAAGGGAACAACATCGCTGCATGAAACCACCTTGATGAATATCCAAGAAAATTCTATAGTAACATCTTCAGTTCCAGCCACAACTAATTTTTTTTCAAGCTCTGTACCAATAACAACTGAATCCGAAACATCCACACTGAAGACAATAGTACAAAATTCCAGCATCCCAACAGCACCAGTCCTATCCACTGAAAGCTTTCATACAAACATCCCAACTCAGCAAGAAACAGCATTACTTCCAACTAATGCTTCACAAAATGTTTTGGCAAGTTCTGCATCAAATATAGCAGAAACCCCAGCAGCACCAACACCACCAACCACAAATACAGTTGAAGTGATGGCAACAACGACAGAATTAATCCAAAGTACAGGTCTGAGGCCAATCTCTGCTAGAAGAGAAGAAACAGTATCTGTAGATGAAACAACCTCAGTCAATATCCCTAGAACAATGCAACACTCATCAACTTCTCCAATCAAAGCCACAAGTAACTTCCTCTCAAATTCTGTAGCAAGTAAAGTGGAACCGCCAACAACACTCACACTGGTAACAGCTTCAAATGAAGTGAAGGAAATAACGGCAGCAGAAATGATACATACCTCCTCTAAAGTTACACCTACAACACCCAAAGGAACAGCATCACTGCATGAAAGCACCTCATTTAATATCAATACAACAACGCACCACTCCTCAACTTCTCCAGTTAAAGCCACAAGTAACTTCCTCTCAAGGTCTGTAGCAAGTAAAGTGGAATCGCCAACAACACTCACACTGGTAACAGCTTCAAATGAAGTGAAGGAAATAACCACAGCAGAAATGATACATACCACTGCTAAAGTTACACCTTCAACACCTAAGCGAACAACATCACCGTATGAAACCACCTCATTTAATATCCATAGAACTATGTACCATTCCGGAACTTCTCCACTTACAGCAGCAAGAAACCTTCAATCAACCTATGTACCTAGTGCAACAGAATCAACATCACTGCTCACACCCACATTTCCAAATGAAGTTCATGAAACAACCAATGCAGAAACAATGCTTAACACCACTAATATTACAACTTCAACACCTAAGGGAACAACATCGCTGCATGAAACCACCTTGATGAATATCCAAGAAAATTCTAAAGTAACATCTTCAGTTCCAGCCACAACTAATTTTTTTTCAAGCTCTGTACCAATAACAACTGAATCCGAAACATCCAACCTGAAGACAATAGTACAAAATTCCAGCATCCCAACAGCACCAGTCCTATCCACTGAAAGCTTTCATACAAACATCCCAACTCAGCAAGAAACAGCATTACTTCCAACTAATGCTTCAGAAAATGTTTTGGCAAGTTCTGCATCAAATATAGCAGAAACCCCAGCAGCACCAACACCACCAACCACAAATACAGTTGAAGTGATGGCAACAACTACAGAATTAATCCAAAGTACAGGTCTGAGGCCAATCTCTGCTAGAAGAGAAGAAACAGTATCTGTAGATGAAACAACCTCAGTCACTATCCCTACAACAATGCAACACTCCTCAACTTCTCCAATCAAAGCCACAAGTAACTTCCTCTCAAATTCTGTAGCAAGTAAAGTGGAACCGCCAACAACACTCACACTGGTAACAGCTTCAAATGAAGTGAAGGAAATAACGGCAGCAGAAATGATACATACCTCCTCTAAAGTTACACCTACAACACCCAAAGGAACAGCATCACTGCATGAAAGCACCTCATTTAATATCAATACAACAACGCACCACTCCTCAACTTCTCCAGTTAAAGCCACAAGTAACTTCCTCTCAAGGTCTGCAGCAAGTAAAGTGGAATCGCCAACAACACTCACACTGGTAACAGCTTCAAATGAAGTGAAGGAAATAACCACAGCAGAAATGATACATACCACTGCTAAAGTTACACCTTCAACACCTAAGCGAACAACATCACCGTATGAAACCACCTCATTTAATATCCATAGAACTATGTACCATTCCGTAACTTCTCCACTGACAGCAGCAAGAAACCTTCAATCAACCTATGTACCAAGTGCAACAGAATCAACATCACCGCTCACACCCACATTTCCAAATGAAGTTCATGAAACAACCAATGCAGAAACAATGCTTAACACCACTAATATTACAACTTCAACACCTAAGGGAACAACATCGCTGCATGAAACCACCTTGATGAATATCCAAGAAAATTCTATAGTAACATCTTCAGTTCCAGCCACAACTAATTTTTTTTCAAGCTCTGTACCAATAACAACTGAATCCGAAACATCCACACTGAAGACAATAGTACAAAATTCCAGCATCCCAACAGCACCAGTCCTATCCACTGAAAGCTTTCATACAAACATCCCAACTCAGCAAGAAACAGCATTACTTCCAACTAATGCTTCACAAAATGTTTTGGCAAGTTCTGCATCAAATATAGCAGAAACCCCAGCAGCACCAACACCACCAACCACAAATACAGTTGAAGTGATGGCAACAATGACAGAATTAATCCAAAGTACAGGTCTGAGGCCAATCTCTGCTAGAAGAGAAGAAACAGTATCTGTAGATGAAACAACCTCAGTCAATATCCCTAGAACAATGCAACACTCATCAACTTCTCCAATCAAAGCCACAAGTAACTTCCTCTCAAATTCTGTAGCAAGTAAAGTGGAACCGCCAACAACACTCACACTGGTAACAGCTTCAAATGAAGTGAAGGAAATAACGGCAGCAGAAATGATACATACCTCCTCTAAAGTTACACCTACAACACCCAAAGGAACAGCATCACTGCATGAAAGCACCTCATTTAATATCAATACAACAACGCACCACTCCTCAACTTCTCCAGTTAAAGCCACAAGTAACTTCCTCTCAAGGTCTGTAGCAAGTAAAGTGGAATCGCCAACAACACTCACACTGGTAACAGCTTCAAATGAAGTGAAGGAAATAACCACAGCAGAAATGATACATACGACTGCTAAAGTTACACCTTCAACACCTAAGCGAACAACATCACCGTATGAAACCACCTCATTTAATATCCATAGAACTATGTACCATTCCGGAACATCTCCACTGACAGCAGCAAGAAACCTTCAATCAACCTATGTACCAAGTGCAACAGAATCAACATCACCGCTCACACCCACATTTCCAAATGAAGTTCATGAAACAACCAATGCAGAAACAATGCTTAACACCACTAATATTACAACTTCAACACCTAAGGGAACAACATCGCTGCATGAAACCACCTTGATGAATATCCAAGAAAATTCTAAAGTAACATCTTCAGTTCCAGCCACAACTAATTTTTTTTCAAGCTCTGTACCAATAACAACTGAATCCGAAACATCCACACTGAAGACAATAGTACAAAATTCCAGCATCCCAACAGCACCAGTCCTATCCACTGAAAGCTTTCATACAAACATCCCAACTCAGCAAGAAACAGCATTACTTCCAACTAATGCTTCACAAAATGTTTTGGCAAGTTCTGCATCAAATATAGCAGAAACCCCAGCAGCACCAACACCACCAACCACAAATACAGTTGAAGTGATGGCAACAACTACAGAATTAATCCAAAGTACAGGTCTGAGGCCAATCTCTGCTAGAAGAGAAGAAACAGTATCTGTAGATGAAACAACCTCAGTCACTATCCCTATAACAATGCAACACTCCTCAACTTCTCGAATCAAAGCCACAAGTAACTTCCTCTCAAATTCTGTAGCAAGTAAAGTGGAACCGCCAACAACACTCACACTGGTAACAGCTTCAAATGAAGTGAAGGAAATAACGGCAGCAGAAATGATACATACCTCCTCTAAAGTTACACCTACAACACCCAAAGGAACAGCATCACTGCATGAAAGCACCTCATTTAATATCAATACAACAATGCACCACTCCTCAACTTCTCCAGTTAAAGCCACAAGTAACTTCCTCTCAAGGTCTGGAGCAAGTAAAGTGGAATCGCTAACAACACTCACACTGGTAACAGCTTCAAATGAAGTGAAGGAAATAACCACAGCAGAAATGATACATACCACTGCTAAAGTGACACGTTCAACAACTAAGCGAACAACATCACAGTATGAAACCACCTCATTTAATATCCATAGAACTATGTACCATTCCGGAACTTCTCCACTGACAGCAGCAAGAAACCTTCAATCAACCTATGTACCAAGTGCAACAGAATCAACATCACCGCTCACACCCACATTTCCAAATGAAGTTCATGAAACAACCAATGCAGAAACAATGCTTAACACCACTAATATTACAACTTCAACACCTAAGGGAACAACATCGCTGCATGAAACCACCTTGATGAATATCCAAGAAAATTCTATAGTAACATCTTCAGTTCCAGCCACAACTAATTTTTTTTCAAGCTCTGTACCAATAACAACTGAATCCGAAACATCCACACTGAAGACAATAGTACAAAATTCCAGCATCCCAACAGCACCAGTCCTATCCACTGAAAGCTTTCATACAAACATCCCAACTCAGCAAGAAACAGCATTACTTCCAACTAATGCTTCACAAAATGTTTTGGCAAGTTCTGCATCAAATATAGCAGAAACCCCAGCAGCACCAACACCACCAACCACAAATACAGTTGAAGTGATGGCAACAACTACAGAATTAATCCAAAGTACAGGTCTGAGGCCAATCTCTGCTAGAAGAGAAGAAACAGTATCTGTAGATGAAATAACCTCAGTCAATATCTCTACAACAATGCAACACTCCTCAACTTCTCCAATCAAAGCCACAAGTAACTTCCTATCAAATTCTGTAGCAAGTAAAGTGGAACCGCCAACAACACTCACACTGGTAACAGCTTCAAATGAAGTGAAGGAAATAACGGCAGCAGAAATGATACATACCTCCTCTAAAGTTACACCTACAACAACCAAAGGAACAGCATCACTGCATGAAAGCACCTCATTTAATATCAATACAACAACGCACCACTCCTCAACTTCTCCAGTTAAAGCCACAAGTAACTTCCTCTCAAGGTCTGTAGCAAGTAAAGTGGAATCGCCAACAACACTCACACTGGTAACAGCTTCAAATGAAGTGAAGGAAATAACCACAGCAGAAATGATACATACCACTGCTAAAGTTACACCTTCAACACCTAAGCGAACAACATCACAGTATGAAACCACCTCATTTAATATCCATAGAACTATGTACCATTCCGGAACTTCTCCACTGACAGCAGCAAGAAACCTTCAATCAACCTATGTACCAAGTGCAACAGAATCAACATCACCGCTCACACCCACATTTCCAAATGAAGTTCATGAAACAACCAATGCAGAAACAATGCTTAACACCACTAATATTACAACTTCAACACCTAAGGGAACAACATCGCTGCATGAAACCACCTTGATGAATATCCAAGAAAATTCTAAAGTTACATCTTCAGTTCCAGCCACAACTAATTTTTTTTCAAGCTCTGTACCAATAACAACTGAATCCGAAACATCCACACTGAAGACAATAGTACAAAATTCCAGCATCCCAACAGCACCAGTCCTATCCACTGAAAGCTTTCATACAAACATCCCAACTCAGCAAGAAACAGCATTACTTCCAACTAATGCTTCAGAAAATGTTTTGGCAAGTTCTGCATCAAATATAGCAGAAACCCCAGCAGCACCAACACCACCAACCACAAATACAGTTGAAGTGATGGCAACAACTACAGAATTAATCCAAAGTACAGGTCTGAGGCCAATCTCTGCTAGAAGAGAAGAAACAGTATCTGTAGATGAAACAACCTCAGTCAATATCCCTACAACAATGCAACACTCCTCAACTTCTCCAATCAAAGCCACAAGTAACTTCCTCTCAAATTCTGTATCAAGTAAAGTGGAACCGCCAACAACACTCACACTGGTAACAGCTCCAAATGAAGTGAAGGAAATAACGGCAGCAGAAATGATACATACCTCCTCTAAAGTTACACCTACAACACCCAAAGGAACAGCATCACTGCATGAAAGCACCTTGATGTATATCCAAGAAAATTCTAAAGTAACATCTTCAGTTCCAGCCACAACTAATTTTTTTTCAAGCTCTGTACCAATAACAACTGAATCCGAAACATCCACACTGAAGACAATAGTACAAAATTCCAGCATCCAAACAGCACCAGTCCTATCCACTGAAAGCTTTCATACAAACATCCCAACTCAGCAAGAAACAGCATTACTTCCAACTAATGCTTCACAAAATGTTTTGGCAAGTTCTGCATCAAATATAGCAGAAACCCCAGCAGCACCAACACCACCAACCACAAATACAGTTGAAGTGATGGCAACAACTACAGAATTAATCCAAAGTACAGGTCTGAGGCCAATCTCTGCTAGAAGAGAAGAAACAGTATCTGTAGATGAAACAACCTCAGTCACTATCCCTACAACAATGCAACACTCCTCAACTTCTCCAATCAAAGCCACAAGTAACTTCCTCTCAAATTCTGTAGCAAGTAAAGTGGAACCGCCAACAACACTCACACTGGTAACAGCTTCAAATGAAGTGAAGGAAATAACGGCAGCAGAAATGATACATACCTCCTCTAAAGTTACACCTACAACACCCAAAGGAACAGCATCACTGCATGAAAGCACCTCATTTAATATCAATACAACAACGCACCACTCCTCAACTTCTCCAGTTAAAGCCACAAGTAACTTCCTCTCAAGGTCTGGAGCAAGTAAAGTGGAATCGCTAACAACACTCACACTGGTAACAGCTTCAAATGAAGTGAAGGAAATAACCACAGCAGAAATGATACATACCACTGCTAAAGTGACACGTTCAACAACTAAGCGAACAACATCACAGTATGAAACCACCTCATTTAATATCCATAGAACTATGTACCATTCCGGAACTTCTCCACTGACAGCAGCAAGAAACCTTCAATCAACCTATGTACCAAGTGCAACAGAATCAACATCACCGCTCACACCCACATTTCCAAATGAAGTTCATGAAACAACCAATGCAGAAACAATGCTTAACACCACTAATATTACAACTTCAACACCTAAGGGAACAACATCGCTGCATGAAACCACCTTGATGAATATCCAATTAAATTCTAAAGTAACATCTTCAGTTCCAGCCACAACTAATTTTTTTTCAAGCTCTGTACCAATAACAACTGAATCCGAAACATCCACACTGAAGACAATAGTACAAAATTCCAGCATCCCAACAGCACCAGTCCTATCCACTGAAAGCTTTCATACAAACATCCCAACTCAGCAAGAAACAGCATTACTTCCAACTAATGCTTCACAAAATGTTTTGGCAAGTTCTGCATCAAATATAGCAGAAACCCCAGCAGCACCAACACCACCAACCACAAATACAGTTGAAGTGATGGCAACAACTACAGAATTAATCCAAAGTACAGGTCTGAGGCCAATCTCTGCTAGAAGAGAAGAAACAGTATCTGTAGATGAAACAACCTCAGTCACTATCCCTATAACAATGCAACACTCCTCAACTTCTCCAATCAAAGCCACAAGTAACTTCCTCTCAAATTCTGTAGCAAGTAAAGTGGAACCGCCAACAACACTCACACTGGTAACAGCTTCAAATGAAGTGAAGGAAATAACGGCAGCAGAAATGATACATACCTCCTCTAAAGTTACACCTACAACACCCAAAGGAACAGCATCACTGCATGAAAGCACCTTGATGTATATCCAAGAAAATTCTAAAGTAACATCTTCAGTTCCAGCCACAACTAATTTTTTTTCAAGCTCTGTACCATTAACAACTGAATCCGAAACATCCACACTGAAGACAATAGTACAAAATTCCAGCATCCAAACAGCACCAGTCCTATCCACTGAAAGCTTTCATACAAACATCCCAACTCAGCAAGAAACAGCATTACTTCCAACTAATGCTTCACAAAATGTTTTGGCAAGTTCTGCATCAAATATAGCAGAAACCCCAGCAGCACCAACACCACCAACCACAAATACAGTTGAAGTGATGGCAACAACTACAGAATTAATCCAAAGTACAGGTCTGAGGCCAATCTCTGCTAGAAGAGAAGAAACAGTATCTGTAGATGAAACAACCTCAGTCACTATCCCTACAACAATGCAACACTCCTCAACTTCTCCAATCAAAGCCACAAGTAACTTCCTCTCAAATTCTGTAGCAAGTAAAGTGGAACCGCCAACAACACTCACACTGGTAACAGCTTCAAATGAAGTGAAGGAAATAACGGCAGCAGAAATGATACATACCTCCTCTAAAGTTACACCTACAACACCCAAAGGAACAGCATCACTGCATGAAAGCACCTCATTTAATATCAATACAACAACGCACCACTCCTCAACTTCTCCAGTTAAAGCCACAAGTAACTTCCTCTCAAGGTCTGGAGCAAGTAAAGTGGAATCGCTAACAACACTCACACTGGTAACAGCTTCAAATGAAGTGAAGGAAATAACCACAGCAGAAATGATACATACCACTGCTAAAGTGACACGTTCAACAACTAAGCGAACAACATCACAGTATGAAACCACCTCATTTAATATCCATAGAACTATGTACCATTCCGGAACTTCTCCACTGACAGCAGCAAGAAACCTTCAATCAACCTATGTACCAAGTGCAACAGAATCAACATCACCGCTCACACCCACATTTCCAAATGAAGTTCATGAAACATCCAATGCAGAAACAATGCTTAACACCACTAATATTACAACTTCAACACCTAAGGGAACAACATCGCTGCATGAAACCACCTTGATGAATATCCAAGAAAATTCTATAGTAACATCTTCAGTTCCAGCCACAACTAATTTTTTTTCAAGCTCTGTACCAATAACAACTGAATCCGAAACATCCACACTGAAGACAATAGTACAAAATTCCAGCATCCCAACAGCACCAGTCCTATCCACTGAAAGCTTTCATACAAACATCCCAACTCAGCAAGAAACAGCATTACTTCCAACTAATGCTTCACAAAATGTTTTGGCAAGTTCTGCATCAAATATAGCAGAAACCCCAGCAGCACCAACACCACCAACCACAAATACAGTTGAAGTGATGGCAACAACTACAGAATTAATCCAAAGTACAGGTCTGAGACCAATCTCTGCTAGAAGAGAAGAAACAGTATCTGTAGATGAAACAACCTCAGTCAATATCTCTACAACAATGCAACACTCCTCAACTTCTCCAATCAAAGCCACAAGTAACTTCCTCTCAAATTCTGTAGCAAGTAAAGTGGAACCGCCAACAACACTCACACTGGTAACAGCTTCAAATGAAGTGAAGGAAATAACGGCAGCAGAAATGATACATACCTCCTCTAAAGTTACACCTACAACACCCAAAGGAACAGCATCACTGCATGAAAGCACCTCATTTAATATCAATACAACAACGCACCACTCCTCAACTTCTCCAGTTAAAGCCACAAGTAACTTCCTCTCAAGGTCTGTAGCAAGTAAAGTGGAATCGCCAACAACACTCACACTGGTAACAGCTTCAAATGAAGTGAAGGAAATAACCACAGCAGAAATGATACATACGACTGCTAAAGTTACACCTTCAACACCTAAGCGAACAACATCACCGTATGAAACCACCTCATTTAATATCCATAGAACTATGTACCATTCCGGAACATCTCCACTGACAGCAGCAAGAAACCTTCAATCAACCTATGTACCAAGTGCAACAGAATCAACATCACCGCTCACACCCACATTTCCAAATGAAGTTCATGAAACAACCAATGCAGAAACAATGCTTAACACCACTAATATTACAACTTCAACACCTAAGGGAACAACATCGCTGCATGAAACCACCTTGATGAATATCCAAGAAAATTCTAAAGTAACATCTTCAGTTCCAGCCACAACTAATTTTTTTTCAAGCTCTGTACCAATAACAACTGAATCCGAAACATCCACACTGAAGACAATAGTACAAAATTCCAGCATCCCAACAGCACCAGTCCTATCCACTGAAAGCTTTCATACAAACATCCCAACTCAGCAAGAAACAGCATTACTTCCAACTAATGCTTCACAAAATGTTTTGGCAAGTTCTGCATCAAATATAGCAGAAACCCCAGCAGCACCAACACCACCAACCACAAATACAGTTGAAGTGATGGCAACAACTACAGAATTAATCCAAAGTACAGGTCTGAGGCCAATCTCTGCTAGAAGAGAAGAAACAGTATCTGTAGATGAAACAACCTCAGTCACTATCCCTATAACAATGCAACACTACTCAACTTCTCCAATCAAAGCCACAAGTAACTTCCTCTCAAATTCTGTAGCAAGTAAAGTGGAACCGCCAACAACACTCACACTGGTAACAGCTTCAAATGAAGTGAAGGAAATAACGGCAGCAGAAATGATACATACCTCCTCTAAAGTTACACCTACAACACCCAAAGGAACAGCATCACTGCATGAAAGCACCTCATTTAATATCAATACAACAACGCACCACTCCTCAACTTCTCCAGTTAAAGCCACAAGTAACTTCCTCTCAAGGTCTGGAGCAAGTAAAGTGGAATCGCTAACAACACTCACACTGGTAACAGCTTCAAATGAAGTGAAGGAAATAACCACAGCAGAAATGATACATACCACTGCTAAAGTGACACGTTCAACAACTAAGCGAACAACATCACAGTATGAAACCACCTCATTTAATATCCATAGAACTATGTACCATTCCGGAACTTCTCCACTGACAGCAGCAAGAAACCTTCAATCAACCTATGTACCAAGTGCAACAGAATCAACATCACCGCTCACACCCACATTTCCAAATGAAGTTCATGAAACAACCAATGCAGAAACAATGCTTAACACCACTAATATTACAACTTCAACACCTAAGGGAACAACATCGCTGCATGAAACCACCTTGATGAATATCCAAGAAAATTCTATAGTAACATCTTCAGTTCCAGCCACAACTAATTTTTTTTCAAGCTCTGTACCAATAACAACTGAATCCGAAACATCCACACTGAAGACAATAGTACAAAATTCCAGCATCCCAACAGCACCAGTCCTATCCACTGAAAGCTTTCATACAAACATCCCAACTCAGCAAGAAACAGCATTACTTCCAACTAATGCTTCACAAAATGTTTTGGCAAGTTCTGCATCAAATATAGCAGAAACCCCAGCAGCACCAACACCACCAACCACAAATACAGTTGAAGTGATGGCAACAACTACAGAATTAATCCAAAGTACAGGTCTGAGGCCAATCTCTGCTAGAAGAGAAGAAACAGTATCTGTAGATGAAATAACCTCAGTCAATATCTCTACAACAATGCAACACTCCTCAACTTCTCCAATCAAAGCCACAAGTAACTTCCTATCAAATTCTGTAGCAACTAAAGTGGAACCGCCAACAACACTCACACTGGTAACAGCTTCAAATGAAGTGAAGGAAATAACGGCAGCAGAAATGATACATACCTCCTCTAAAGTTACACCTACAACAACCAAAGGAACAGCATCACTGCATGAAAGCACCTCATTTAATATCAATACAACAACGCACCACTCCTCAACTTCTCCAGTTAAAGCCACAAGTAACTTCCTCTCAAGGTCTGTAGCAAGTAAAGTGGAATCGCCAACAACACTCACACTGGTAACAGCTTCAAATGAAGTGAAGGAAATAACCACAGCAGAAATGATACATACCACTGCTAAAGTTACACCTTCAACACCTAAGCGAACAACATCACAGTATGAAACCACCTCATTTAATATCCATAGAACTATGTACCATTCCGGAACTTCTCCACTGACAGCAGCAAGAAACCTTCAATCAACCTATGTACCAAGTGCAACAGAATCAACATCACCGCTCACACCCACATTTCCAAATGAAGTTCATGAAACAACCAATGCAGAAACAATGCTTAACACCACTAATATTACAACTTCAACACCTAAGGGAACAACATCGCTGCATGAAACCACCTTGATGAATATCCAAGAAAATTCTAAAGTTACATCTTCAGTTCCAGCCACAACTAATTTTTTTTCAAGCTCTGTACCAATAACAACTGAATCCGAAACATCCACACTGAAGACAATAGTACAAAATTCCAGCATCCCAACAGCACCAGTCCTATCCACTGAAAGCTTTCATACAAACATCCCAACTCAGCAAGAAACAGCATTACTTCCAACTAATGCTTCACAAAATGTTTTGGCAAGTTCTGCATCAAATATAGCAGAAACCCCAGCAGCACCAACACCACCAACCACAAATACAGTTGAAGTGATGGCAACAACTACAGAATTAATCCAAAGTACAGGTCTGAGGCCAATCTCTGCTAGAAGAGAAGAAACAGTATCTGTAGATGAAACAACCTCAGTCAATATCCCTACAACAATGCAACACTCCTCAACTTCTCCAATCAAAGCCACAAGTAACTTCCTCTCAAATTCTGTATCAAGTAAAGTGGAACCGCCAACAACACTCACACTGGTAACAGCTCCAAATGAAGTGAAGGAAATAACGGCAGCAGAAATGATACATACCTCCTCTAAAGTTACACCTACAACACCCAAAGGAACAGCATCACTGCATGAAAGCACCTTGATGTATATCCAAGAAAATTCTAAAGTAACATCTTCAGTTCCAGCCACAACTAATTTTTTTTCAAGCTCTGTACCAATAACAACTGAATCCGAAACATCCACACTGAAGACAATAGTACAAAATTCCAGCATCCAAACAGCACCAGTCCTATCCACTGAAAGCTTTCATACAAACATCCCAACTCAGCAAGAAACAGCATTACTTCCAACTAATGCTTCACAAAATGTTTTGGCAAGTTCTGCATCAAATATAGCAGAAACCCCAGCAGCACCAACACCACCAACCACAAATACAGTTGAAGTGATGGCAACAACTACAGAATTAATCCAAAGTACAGGTCTGAGGCCAATCTCTGCTAGAAGAGAAGAAACAGTATCTGTAGATGAAACAACCTCAGTCACTATCCCTACAACAATGCAACACTCCTCAACTTCTCCAATCAAAGCCACAAGTAACTTCCTCTCAAATTCTGTAGCAAGTAAAGTGGAACCGCCAACAACACTCACACTGGTAACAGCTTCAAATGAAGTGAAGGAAATAACGGCAGCAGAAATGATACATACCTCCTCTAAAGTTACACCTACAACACCCAAAGGAACAGCATCACTGCATGAAAGCACCTCATTTAATATCAATACAACAACGCACCACTCCTCAACTTCTCCAGTTAAAGCCACAAGTAACTTCCTCTCAAGGTCTGGAGCAAGTAAAGTGGAATCGCTAACAACACTCACACTGGTAACAGCTTCAAATGAAGTGAAGGAAATAACCACAGCAGAAATGATACATACCACTGCTAAAGTGACACGTTCAACAACTAAGCGAACAACATCACAGTATGAAACCACCTCATTTAATATCCATAGAACTATGTACCATTCCGGAACTTCTCCACTGACAGCAGCAAGAAACCTTCAATCAACCTATGTACCAAGTGCAACAGAATCAACATCACCGCTCACACCCACATTTCCAAATGAAGTTCATGAAACAACCAATGCAGAAACAATGCTTAACACCACTAATATTACAACTTCAACACCTAAGGGAACAACATCGCTGCATGAAACCACCTTGATGAATATCCAAGAAAATTCTAAAGTAACATCTTCAGTTCCAGCCACAACTAATTTTTTTTCAAGCTCTGTACCAATAACAACTGAATCCGAAACATCCACACTGAAGACAATAGTACAAAATTCCAGCATCCAAACAGCACCAGTCCTATCCACTGAAAGCTTTCATACAAACATCCCAACTCAGCAAGAAACAGCATTACTTCCAACTAATGCTTCACAAAATGTTTTGGCAAGTTCTGCATCAAATATAGCAGAAACCCCAGCAGCACCAACACCACCAACCACAAATACAGTTGAAGTGATGGCAACAACTACAGAATTAATCCAAAGTACAGGTCTGAGGCCAATCTCTGCTAGAAGAGAAGAAACAGTATCTGTAGATGAAACAACCTCAGTCACTATCCCTATAACAATGCAACACTCCTCAACTTCTCCAATCAAAGCCACAAGTAACTTCCTCTCAAATTCTGTAGCAAGTAAAGTGGAACCGCCAACAACACTCACACTGGTAACAGCTTCAAATGAAGTGAAGGAAATAACGGCAGCAGAAATGATACATACCTCCTCTAAAGTTACACCTACAACACCCAAAGGAACAGCATCACTGCATGAAAGCACCTTGATGTATATCCAAGAAAATTCTAAAGTAACATCTTCAGTTCCAGCCACAACTAATTTTTTTTCAAGCTCTGTACCATTAACAACTGAATCCGAAACATCCACACTGAAGACAATAGTACAAAATTCCAGCATCCAAACAGCACCAGTCCTATCCACTGAAAGCTTTCATACAAACATCCCAACTCAGCAAGAAACAGCATTACTTCCAACTAATGCTTCACAAAATGTTTTGGCAAGTTCTGCATCAAATATAGCAGAAACCCCAGCAGCACCAACACCACCAACCACAAATACAGTTGAAGTGATGGCAACAACTACAGAATTAATCCAAAGTACAGGTCTGAGGCCAATCTCTGCTAGAAGAGAAGAAACAGTATCTGTAGATGAAACAACCTCAGTCACTATCCCTACAACAATGCAACACTCCTCAACTTCTCCAATCAAAGCCACAAGTAACTTCCTCTCAAATTCTGTAGCAAGTAAAGTGGAACCGCCAACAACACTCACACTGGTAACAGCTTCAAATGAAGTGAAGGAAATAACGGCAGCAGAAATGATACATACCTCCTCTAAAGTTACACCTACAACACCCAAAGGAACAGCATCACTGCATGAAAGCACCTCATTTAATATCAATACAACAACGCACCACTCCTCAACTTCTCCAGTTAAAGCCACAAGTAACTTCCTCTCAAGGTCTGGAGCAAGTAAAGTGGAATCGCTAACAACACTCACACTGGTAACAGCTTCAAATGAAGTGAAGGAAATAACCACAGCAGAAATGATACATACCACTGCTAAAGTGACACGTTCAACAACTAAGCGAACAACATCACAGTATGAAACCACCTCATTTAATATCCATAGAACTATGTACCATTCCGGAACTTCTCCACTGACAGCAGCAAGAAACCTTCAATCAACCTATGTACCAAGTGCAACAGAATCAACATCACCGCTCACACCCACATTTCCAAATGAAGTTCATGAAACATCCAATGCAGAAACAATGCTTAACACCACTAATATTACAACTTCAACACCTAAGGGAACAACATCGCTGCATGAAACCACCTTGATGAATATCCAAGAAAATTCTATAGTAACATCTTCAGTTCCAGCCACAACTAATTTTTTTTCAAGCTCTGTACCAATAACAACTGAATCCGAAACATCCACACTGAAGACAATAGTACAAAATTCCAGCATCCCAACAGCACCAGTCCTATCCACTGAAAGCTTTCATACAAACATCCCAACTCAGCAAGAAACAGCATTACTTCCAACTAATGCTTCACAAAATGTTTTGGCAAGTTCTGCATCAAATATAGCAGAAACCCCAGCAGCACCAACACCACCAACCACAAATACAGTTGAAGTGATGGCAACAACTACAGAATTAATCCAAAGTACAGGTCTGAGACCAATCTCTGCTAGAAGAGAAGAAACAGTATCTGTAGATGAAACAACCTCAGTCAATATCTCTACAACAATGCAACACTCCTCAACTTCTCCAATCAAAGCCACAAGTAACTTCCTCTCAAATTCTGTAGCAAGTAAAGTGGAACCGCCAACAACACTCACACTGGTAACAGCTTCAAATGAAGTGAAGGAAATAACGGCAGCAGAAATGATACATACCTCCTCAAAAGTTACACCTACAACACCCAAAGGAACAGCATCACTGCATGAAAGCACCTTGATGAATATCCAAGAAAATTCTAAAGTAACATCTTCAGTTCCAGCCACAACTAATTTTTTTTCAAGCTCTGTACCAATAACAACTGAATCCGAAACATCCACACTGAAGACAATAGTACAAAATTCCAGCATCCCAACAGCACCAGTCCTATCCACTGAAAGCTTTCATACAAACATCCCAACTCAGCAAGAAACAGCATTACTTCCAACTAATGCTTCACAAAATGTTTTGGCAAGTTCTGCATCAAATATAGCAGAAACCCCAGCAGCACCAACACCACCAACCACAAATACAGTTGAAGTGATGGCAACAACTACAGAATTAATCCAAAGTACAGGTCTGAGGCCAATCTCTGCTAGAAGAGAAGAAACAGTATCTGTAGATGAAACAACCTCAGTCAATATCCCTACAACAATGCAACACTCCTCAACTTCTCCAATCAAAGCCACAAGTAACTTCCTCTCAAATTCTGTAGCAAGTAAAGTGGAACCGCCAACAACACTCACACTGGTAACAGCTTCAAATGAAGTGAAGGAAATAACGGCAGCAGAAATGATACATACCTCCTCTAAAGTTACACCTACAACACCCAAAGGAACAGCATCACTGCATGAAAGCACCTCATTTAATATCAATACAACAACGCACCACTCCTCAACTTCTCCAGTTAAAGCCACAAGTAACTTCCTCTCAAGGTCTGTAGCAAGTAAAGTGGAATCGCCAACAACACTCACACTAGTAACAGCTTCAAATGAAGTGAAGGAAATAACCACAGCAGAAATGATACATACCACTGCTAAAGTTACACCATCAACACCAAAGCGAACAACATCACCGTATGAAACCACCTCATTTAATATCCATAGAACTATGTACCATTCCGGAACTTCTCCACTGACAGCAGCAAGAAACCTTCAATCAACCTATGTACCAAGTGCAACAGAATCAACATCACCGCTCACACCCACATTTCCAAATGAAGTTCATGAAACAACCAATGCAGAAACAATGCTTAACACCACTAATATTACAACTTCAACACCTAAGGGAACAACATCGCTGCATGAAACCACCTTGATGAATATCCAAGAAAATTCTAAAGTAACATCTTCAGTTCCAGCCACAACTAATTTTTTTTCAAGCTCTGTACCAATAACAACTGAATCCGAAACATCCACACTGAAGACAATAGTACAAAATTCCAGCATCCCAACAGCACCAGTCCTATCCACTGAAAGCTTTCATACAAACATCCCAACTCAGCAAGAAACAGCATTACTTCCAACTAATGCTTCACAAAATGTTTTGGCAAGTTCTGCATCAAATATAGCAGAAACCCCAGCAGCACCAACACCACCAACCACAAATACAGTTGAAGTGATGGCAACAACTACAGAATTAATCCAAAGTACAGGTCTGAGGCCAATCTCTGCTAGAAGAGAAGAAACAGTATCTGTAGATGAAACAACCTCAGTCAATATCCCTACAACAATGCAACACTCCTCAACTTCTCCAATCAAAGCCACAAGTAACTTCCTCTCAAATTCTGTAGCAAGTAAAGTGGAACCGCCAACAACACTCACACTGGTAACAGCTTCAAATGAAGTGAAGGAAATAACAGCAGCAGAAATGATACATACCTCCTCTAAAGTTACACCTACAACACCCAAAGGAACAGCATCACTGCATGAAAGCACCTCATTTAATATCAATACAACAACGCACCACTCCTCAACTTCTCCAGTTAAAGCCACAAGTAACTTCCTCTCAAGGTCTGTAGCAAGTAAAGTGGAATCGCCAACAACACTCACACTGGTAACAGCTTCAAATGAAGTGAAGGAAATAACCACAGCAGAAATGATACATACCACTGCTAAAGTGACACATTCAACAACTAAGCGAACAACATCACAGTATGAAACCACCTCATTTAATATCCATAGAACTATGTACCATTCCGGAACTTCTCCACTGACAGCAGCAAGAAGCCTTCAATCAACCTATGTACCAAGTGCAACAGAATCAACATCACCGCTCACACCCACATTTCCAAATGAAGTTCATGAAACAACCAATGCAGAAACAATGCTTAACACCACTAATATTACAACTTCAACACCTAAGGGAACAACATCGCTGCATGAAACCACCTTGATGAATATCCGAGAAAATTCTAAAGAAACATCTTCAGTTCCAGCCACAACTAATTTTTTTTCAAGCTCTGTACCAATAACAACTGAATCCGAAACATCCACACTGAAGACAATAGTACAAAATTCCAGCATCCCAACAGCACCAGTCCTATCCACTGAAAGCTTTCATACAAACATCCCAACTCAGCAAGAAACAGCATTACTTCCAACTAATGCTTCACAAAATGTTTTGGCAAGTTCTGCATCAAATATAGCAGAAACCCCAGCAGCACCAACACCACCAACCACAAATACAGTTGAAGTGATGGCAACAACTACAGAATTAATCCAAAGTACAGGTCTGAGGCCAATCTCTGCTAGAAGAGAAGAAACAGTATCTGTAGATGAAACAACCTCAGTCAATATCCCTACAACAATGCAACACTCCTCAACTTCTCCAATCAAAGCCACAAGTAACTTCCTCTCAAATTCTGTAGCAAGTAAAGTGGAACCGCCAACAACACTCACACTGGTAACAGCTTCAAATGAAGTGAAGGAAATAACCACAGCAGAAATGATACATACCACTGCTAAAGTGACACATTCAACAACTAAGCGAACAACATCACAGTATGAAACCACCTCATTTAATATCCATAGAACTATGTACCATTCCGGAACTTCTCCACTGACAGCAGCAAGAAGCCTTCAATCAACCTATGTACCAAGTGCAACAGAATCAACATCACCGCTCACACCCACATTTCCAAATGAAGTTCATGAAACAACCAATGCAGAAACAATGCTTAACACCACTAATATTACAACTTCAACACCTAAGGGAACAACATCGCTGCATGAAACCACCTTGATGAATATCCGAGAAAATTCTAAAGAAACATCTTCAGTTCCAGCCACAACTAATTTATTTCCAAGCTCTCTACCAATAACGCCTGAATCCAAATCATCCACCCTGAAGAAAATAGTAAAAAATTTCAGTATCCCAACAACACCAATCCTATCCACTGAAAGCTTTCATACAAACATCCCAACTCAGAAAAAAACAACATTACTTCCAATTAATGCCACTATAATTGTATGGGCAAGTTCTGCATCAAATAGACCTGAAACCCCAGCAGCACCAAGAACACCAACCACAAATACAGTTGAAGTGATGGCAACAATTACAGAATTAATCCAAAGTACAGGTCTGACGCCAATCTCTGCTAGAAGAGAAGTAACAGTATCTGTAGATGAAACAACCTCAGTCAATAACCCTACAACAATGCAACACTCCTCAACTTCTCCAATCAAAGCCACAAGTAACTTCCTCTCAAATTCTGTAGCAAGTAAAGTGGAATCGCCAACAACACTCACACTGGTAACAGCTTCAAATGAAGTGAAGGATATAACGGCAGCAGAAATGATACATACCTCCTCTAAAGTTACAACTCCAACACTCAAAGGAACAGCATCACTGCATGAAAGCACCTCATTTAATATCAATACAACAATGCACCACTCCTCAACTTCTCCAGTTAAAGCCACAAGTAACTTCCTCTCAAGGTTTGTCGCAAGTAAAGTGGAATCGCCAACAACACTCACACTGGTAACAGCTTCAAATGAAGTGAAGGAAATAACCACAGCAGAAATGATTCATAACACTGCTAAAGTTACACCTTCAACACCTAAGCGAACAACATCACCGTATGAAACCACCTCATTTAATATCCATAGAACTATGCACCATTCTGTAACTTCTCCTCTGACAGCAGCAAGAAACCTTCAATCAACCTATGTACCAAGTGCAACAGAATCAACATCACCGCCCACATCCACATTTCCAAATGAAGTTCATGAAACAACCATTGCAGAAACAATCCTTACGACCACTAATATTACACCTTCAACAGCTAAGGGAAGAACATCGCTGCATGAAACCACCTTGATGAATATCCGAGAAAATTCTAAAGAAACATCTTCAGTTCCAGCCACAACTAATTTATTTCCAAGCTCTCTACCAATAACGCCTGAATCCAAATCATCCACACTGAAGAAAATAGTACAAAATTTCAGCATCCCAACAACACCAATCCTATCCACTGAAAGCTTTCATACAAACATCCCAACTCAGAAAAAAACAACATTACTTCCAATTAATGCCACTATAATTGTATGGGCAAGTTCTGCATCAAATAGACCTGAAACCCCAGCAGCACCAAGAACACCAACCACAAATACAGTTGAAGTGATGGCAACAACTACAGAATTAATCCAAAGTACAGGTCTGACGCCAATCTCTGCTAGAAGAGAAGTAACAGTATCTGTAGATGAAACAACCTCAGTCAATATCCCTACAACAATGCAACACTCCTCAACTTCTCCAATCAAAGCCACAAGTAACTCCCTCTCAAATTCTGTAGCAAGTAAAGTGGAACCGCCAACAACACTCACACTGGTAACAGCTTCAAATGAAGTGAAGGAAATAACGGCAGCAGAAATGATACAAACCTCCTCTAAAGTTACACCTACAACACCCAAAGGAACAGCATCACTGCATGAAAGCACCTCATTTAATATCAATACAACAATGCCCCACTCCTCAACTTCTCCAGTTAAAGCAACAAGTAACTTCCTCTCAAGGTCTGTAGCAAGTAAAGTGGAATCGCCAACAACACTCACACTGATATCAGCTTCAAATGAAGTGAAGGAAATAACCACAGCAGAAATGATACATACCACTGCTAAAGTGACACCTTCAACACCTAAGCGAACAACATCACCGTATGAAACCACCTCATTTAATATCCATAGAACTATGTACCATTCCGAAACCTCTCCACTGACAGCAGCAAGAAACCTTCAATCAACCTATGTACCAAGTGCAACAGAATCAACATCACCGCTCACACCCACATTTCCAAATGAAGTTCATGAAACAACCAATGCAGAAACAATGCTTAACACCACTAATATTACAACTTCAACACCTAAGGGAACAACATCGCTGCATGAAACCACCTTGATGAATATCCAAGAAAATTCTAT
The DNA here is from genome assembly GCF_041902795.1 of Electrophorus electricus. NCBI lineage: Eukaryota > Metazoa > Chordata > Actinopteri > Gymnotiformes > Gymnotidae > Electrophorus > Electrophorus electricus. Next base: position 26,969,684 of record NC_137501.1, on the reverse strand, counting down.
AGTAACATCTTCAGTTCCAGCCACAACTAATTTTTTTTCAAGCTCTGTACCAATAACAACTGAATCCGAAACATCCACACTGAAGACAATAGTACAAAATTCCAGCATCCCAACAGCACCAGTCCTATCCACTGAAAGCTTTCATACAAACATCCCAACTCAGCAAGAAACAGCATTACTTCCAACTAATGCTTCACAAAATGTTTTGGCAAGTTCTGCATCAAATATAGCAGAAACCCCAGCAGCACCAACACCACCAACCACAAATCCAGTTGAAGTGATGGCAACAACTACAGAATTAATCCAAAGTACAGGTCTGAGGCCAATCTCTGCTAGAAGAGAAGAAACAGTATCTGTAGATGAAACAACCTCAGTCACTATCCCTACAACAATGCAACACTCCTCAACTTCTCCAATCAAAGCCACAAGTAACTTCCTCTCAAATTCTGTAGCAAGTAAAGTGGAACCGCCAACAACACTCACACTGGTAACAGCTTCAAATGAAGTGAAGGAAATAACGGCAGCAGAAATGATACATACCTCCTCTAAAGTTACACCTACAACACCCAAAGGAACAGCATCACTGCATGAAAGCACCTCATTTAATATCCATAGAACTATGCACCATTCTGTAAGTTCTCCTCTGACAGCAGCAAGAAACCTTCATGAAACAACCAATGCAGAAACAATCCTTACGACCACTAATATTACACCTTCAACAGCTAAGGGAAGAACATCGCTGCATGAAACCACCTTGATGAATATCCGAGAAAATTCTAAAGAAACATCTTCAGTTCCAGCCACAACTAATTTATTTCCAAGCTCTCTACCAATAACGCCTGAATCTAAATCATCCACACTGAAGAAAATAGTACAAAATTTCAGCATCCCAACAACACCAATCCTATCCACTGAAAGCTTTCATACAAACATCCCAACTCAGAAAAAAACAACATTACTTCCAATTAATGCCACTATAATTGTATGGGCAAGTTCTGCATCAAATAGACCTGAAACCCCAGCAGCACCAAGAACACCAACCACAAATACAGTTGAAGTCATGGCAACAACTACAGAATTAATCCAAAGTACAGGTCTGACGCCAATCTCTACTAGAAGAGAAGTAACAGTATCTGTAGATGAAACAACCTCAGTCAATATCCCTACAACAAAGCAACACTCCTCAACTTCTCCAATCAAAGCCACAAGTAACTTCCTCTCAAATTCTGTAGCAAGTAAAGTGGAATCGCCAAAAACACTCACACTGGTAACAGCTTCAAATGAAGTGAAGGAAATAACGGCAGCAGAAATGATACATACCTCCTCTAAAGTTACAACTACAACACCCAAAGGAACAGCATCACTCCATGAAAGCCCCTCATTTAATATCAATACAACAACGCACCACTCCTCAACTTCTCCAGTTAAAGCCACAAGTAACTTCCTCTCAAGGTCTGTAGCAAGTAAAGTGGAATCGCCAACAACACTCACACTGGTAACAGCTTCAAATGAAGTGAAGGAAATAACCACAGCAGAAATTATACATAACACTGCCAAAGTTAAACCTTCAACACCTAAGCGAACAACATCACCGTATGAAACCACCTCATTTAATATCCATAGAACTATGCACCATTCTGTAAGTTCTCCTCTGACAGCAGCAAGAAACCTTCATGAAACAACCAATGCAGAAACAATCCTTACGACCACTAATATTACACCTTCAACAGCTAAGGGAAGAACATCGCTGCATGAAACCACCTTGATGAATATCCGAGAAAATTCTAAAGAAACATCTTCAGTTCCAGCCACAACTAATTTATTTCCAAGCTCTCTACCAATAACGCCTGAATCCAAATCATCCACACTGAAGAAAATAGTACAAAATTTCAGCATCCCAACAACACCAATCCTATCCACTGAAAGCTTTCATACAAACATCCCAACTCAGAAAAAAACAACATTACTTCCAATTAATGCCACTATAATTGTATGGGCAAGTTCTGCATCAAATAGACCTGAAACCCCAGCAGCACCAAGAACACCAACCACAAATACAGTTGAAGTGATGGCAACAACTACAGAATTAATCCAAAGTACAGGTCTGACGCCAATCTCTGCTAGAAGAGAAGTAACAGTATCTGTAGATGAAACAACCTCAGTCAATATCCCTACAACAATGCAACACTCCTCAACTTCTCCAATCAAAGCCACAAGTAACTCCCTCTCAAATTCTGTAGCAAGTAAAGTGGAACCGCCAACAACACTCACACTGGTAACAGCTTCAAATGAAGTGAAGGAAATAACGGCAGATGAAATGATACAAACCTCCTCTAAAGTTACACCTACAACACCCAAAGGAACAGCATCACTGCATGAAAGCACCTCATTTAATATCAATACAACAATGCCCCACTCCTCAACTTCTCCAGTTAAAGCAACAAGTAACTTCCTCTCAAGGTCTGTAGCAAGTAAAGTGGAATCGCCAACAACACTCACACTGATATCAGCTTCAAATGAAGTGAAGGAAATAACCACAGCAGAAATGATACATACCACTGCTAAAGTGACACCTTCAACACCTAAGCGAACAACATCACCGTATGAAACCACCTCATTTAATATCCATAGAACTATGTACCATTCCGAAACCTCTCCACTGACAGCAGCAAGAAACCTTCAATCAACCTATGTACCAAGTGCAACAGAATCAACATCACCGCTCACACCCACATTTCCAAATGAAGTTCATGAAACAACCAATGCAGAAACAATGCTTAACACCACTAATATTACAACTTCAACACCTAAGGGAACAACATCGCTGCATGAAACCACCTTGATGAATATCCAAGAAAATTCTATAGTAACATCTTCAGTTCCAGCCACAACTAATTTTTTTTCAAGCTCTGTACCAATAACAACTGAATCCGAAACATCCACACTGAAGACAATAGTACAAAATTCCAGCATCCCAACAGCACCAGTCCTATCCACTGAAAGCTTTCATACAAACATCCCAACTCAGCAAGAAACAGCATTACTTCCAACTAATGCTTCACAAAATGTTTTGGCAAGTTCTGCATCAAATATAGCAGAAACCCCAGCAGCACCAACACCACCAACCACAAATACAGTTGAAGTGATGGCAACAACTACAGAATTAATCCAAAGTACAGGTCTGAGGCCAATCTCTGCTAGAAGAGAAGAAACAGTATCTGTAGATGAAACAACCTCAGTCACTATCCCTACAACAATGCAACACTCCTCAACTTCTCCAATCAAAGCCACAAGTAACTTCCTCTCAAATTCTGTAGCAAGTAAAGTGGAACCGCCAACAACACTCACACTGGTAACAGCTTCAAATGAAGTGAAGGAAATAACGGCAGCAGAAATGATACATACCTCCTCTAAAGTTACACCTACAACACCCAAAGGAACAGCATCACTGCATGAAAGCACCTCATTTAATATCCATAGAACTATGCACCATTCTGTAAGTTCTCCTCTGACAGCAGCAAGAAACCTTCATGAAACAACCAATGCAGAAACAATCCTTATGACCACTAATATTACACCTTCAACAGCTAAGGGAAGAACATCGCTGCATGAAACCACCTTGATGAATATCCGAGAAAATTCTAAAGAAACATCTTCAGTTCCAGCCACAACTAATTTATTTCCAAGCTCTCTACCAATAACGCCTGAATCTAAATCATCCACACTGAAGAAAATAGTACAAAATTTCAGCATCCCAACAACACCAATCCTATCCACTGAAAGCTTTCATACAAACATCCCAACTCAGAAAAAAACAACATTACTTCCAATTAATGCCACTATAATTGTATGGGCAAGTTCTGCATCAAATAGACCTGAAACCCCAGCAGCACCAAGAACACCAACCACAAATACAGTTGAAGTGATGGCAACAACTACAGAATTAATCCAAAGTACAGGTCTGACGCCAATCTCTGCTAGAAGAGAAGTAACAGTATCTGTAGATGAAACAACCTCAGTCAATATCCCTACAACAATGGAACACTCCTCAACTTCTCCAATCAAAGCCACAAGTAACTTCCTCTCAAATTTTGTAGCAAGTAAAGTGGAATCGCCAACAACACTCACACTGGTAACAGCTTCAAATGAAGTGAAGGAAATAACGGCAGCAGAAATGATACATACCTCCTCTAAAGTTACACCTACAACACCCAAAGGAACAGCATCACTGCATGAAAGCACCTCATTTAATATCAATACAACAATGCCCCACTCCTCAACTTCTCCAGTTAAAGCAACAAGTAACTTCCTCTCAAGGTCTGTAGCAAGTAAAGTGGTCTCACCAACAACACTCACACTAGTAACAGCTTCAAATGAAGTGAAGGAAATAACCACAGCAGAAATGATACATACCACTGCTAAAGTTACACCTTCAACACCTAAGCAAACAACATTAGCATATGAAAGCACCTCATTTAATATCCATAGAACTATGCATCATTCTGTAACTTCTCCGCTGACAGCAGCAAGAAACCTTCAATCAACCTATGTACCAAGTGCAACAGAATCAACATCCTCGCTCACAGCCACATTTCCAAATCAAGTTCATGAAACAACCAATGCAGAAACAATGCTTATCACCACTAATATTACACCTTCAACACCCAAGGGAACAACATCGCTGCATCAAACCACCTTGATGAATATCCAAGAAAATTCTAAAGAACCATCTTCAGTTCGAGACACAACTAATTTTTTTCCAAGCTCTCTACCAATAACACCTGAATCCAAATCATCCACAATGAAGACAATAGTACAAAATTCCAGCATCCCAACAGCACCAGTCCTATCCACTGAAAGCTTTCATACAAACATCCCAACTCAACAAGAAACAGCATTAATTCCAACTAATGCTTCACAAAATGTTTTGGCAAGTTCTGCATCAAATAGAACAGAAACCCCAGCAGCACCAACAACACCAACCACAAATACAGTTGCATTGATTGAAACCACTACAGAACTTATCCAAAGTACAGCTCTGAGGCCAACCTCTGCTAGAAGAGAAGTATCAACATCACCTTCCACACCCACATTTTCAAATGAGGTTAAGGAAACAACCAATGCAGAACAAATGCTTACCACTTCTAATATTACAACTTCAACACCTAAGGGAACAACATCGCTACATGAAATGACCTCGATTGATAGCCAAACAACGTCTTCTTTTCCATCCACATCTATTTTCTTGTCAAGTTCTGTACCAACTGTATCCCAAAAATCTACATTGAACACAATAGTGCTAAATTCCCGCTTCCCAACATCACCAATTATTTCCACTGAAAGCTTTCTTCTGAACCCGTATCCTCACCACAAATCATCAATACTTCCAGCCACAGCTTCAAACACAATTTCAGTTTCTGCACCAATTACAGCCGGATTCCCAGCAAAATCTTCAAGAGCAACTATTATTCCTGTTGAAGTATCGGAAACAACTAAAGAATCAATCCAAAGTACAGCTGTGATTCCATCTTCAACTAGAGGAAAAGTATCATCAACTCTGCATGGAATAGCCTCAGTTAATATCTCTAGAACAATGCTCCATTCCTCCATCTCTCCAATTATGATCTCACGTAATGTCCTCTCAAATTCCTTGTCAAGTACTACAATATCAACAATAGCAATATCAACAAATAAAATGTTGGAAACAACTGCCACTGAATTAATTCACACTAACCACTCATTTCCACTTTCAACTACAACAAGATCTCCTCATGATATGACCTCACTGAATATCTCATCTACTCAACAACTGTCTTCAGTTTCAGCTACAACACATTTATCAAATTCAATATCAAATACAATTGAATCACAAACGTCCACACTGAAAACAGTTCAAAATATCAACTTAACTGCTTCTACATCATCACAAGTCACCATCCCAAGTAGCCCCTCTTCTAAAAGAATGACGACACTGACCTCAACTGTAAATTTAGAACCTTCTACTACAAGTTCATCAAATACACATCTTGCAACTACCACTGCTCCAACAATTACCGTACAAACAACACGGCCAGTAACTAGAATTAACACTCTCGCCACAACAATGAAACCACTGCTCCCAGTTACAACTTTAAAGACTAGTGTTACAGCTACCTCAAATTCACTAGCTACAACAAGCACTGCAAAAACTACTGTGTTGACCACAACAGCATCTACTGATCCTCCAACAGAAAAAGAAGGATTCCTTTACCTAAAGTTCAGAATTATCCGTCTTTTCATTCCAGCATATTCTGATCCAATGACATATGAATATCAACAACTGGCAACCAATGTAACAACTGAGGTATTCTTTATATAGAACTTTTGGGTTTAAATATTTCCTTTAAAAATATATCAAAAATAAAAAAAACTCAATGTATTACTGAAAGCTAAGTAATTTATTTATAAAACTTTTTTTTTTTTTTTAGTTGAATAAAGTATACAAATCTTTTTACCTGCTGACCTTCCAAAGATGCATTATCATCAGCTTTTGGTAAGTAAAATTCCATATTAAAACATGAAATATATAAATGCCATTTTACTTCAGATTTTATGTTTGTTAGGTCTAATCAGTTGCCTTTATTCATCACAATTATATAAGGCCATTTATCATTGTGAAATGAGTATACTAACAGTTACCAAGTATTTACAAATAGTTTCAATTTCATCCTTGGGCTATCTTCTGTAAAAAAAAAAAGTCTGCTCAGAGACTGTGTACATCTGAATTTGTCAATTTAACAATACATTCAGTAATAACAAAAGTAGAACCACCACCACCACCAAAAACAATAATAATATTAATTGCACATATGGAAATCATGTTACTGGTATTTCAATTTGAATATTATTGACTTTTATTGTCTCTCAAATCTGAATTGTAATTTCAGACTTTATATATTAACTTATTAACTTTATATATTAACTTATTAATATATTAACATATTTATTAACTAGTTATGCCTTATCAGTAACAGTAAACAGACAAATGTTTGAGAAATTTTGTCCGTAGCAACTGCTCCATCAAGTGTTATTTTATTCCCGTTTTTTTATTATTATTATTATTATTATTATTATTTTTATTTTTTTTTTTACAATTTTCATGTCTTTGTAAATCATATGTATATAACATTTTTTTCCATGAAAAATCTTCAAAAATTTGTTAAATCTGCTTTTTCAATTGCATTAAAATATTTTTGAATTTCATTATGCAGAGTAGTTTTCATGTCATTTCTGACAGTTGAATCTTTGCTGATTTCTTGGAAATTTTTTATAATAAGTATTACTGTCTTTAATGAATTTTCATGATGTGCGGGTAGTCCATTTATAATAAATTGCAGAGCATTTATTAAAATCATTATTCCTTTTTATGAGATTTATAATAGCAATGGTTAATATTATATATTATATTTTGTAAGGTAACCTATGTAAGAAAACTTGTCTCCAATCTTCTTCATTACTAGGCCTGGCTCAGTTGGCGTAACTTCCCAGTTGATTTTTGATAACCAGACAGTGGTGCCCAGCATAACAGACATTGAACAATCCTTAAAGCAAGCAATCAACGCATCCACTGTCTTCATAGATATCATTCCATCCAGTATTCAGGCTGGTCAGTATATCATCTTTAGTTTTTACAAATCTGTGTGTTATTGTAAATAGTGCATAATCTAAAAAAGATATATAAAAACAGATATTAATTTAATGAATTTAAATTGTGCATTGCATTAGGAGCACCAAAATGTCATATTTTTCTATAATTCACAGGACATTTCAAGCTAAATTAATATTTTAATTGCATGCTCATATATATATTTTTTTAAAATATAGATCAACGAAATGCCACTACTACCACCATCAACTCTACCATTACAACAATTGCAACAATGCAAACTGTCCAAACTTCTGCTGCAAGCACTTCCAATGGTGCAATGGCAAGAAACCGACCCAAAGATGTGGTCACTTTTCTTCTCTCTGTCATCCTAATCTATTTTATTTTAGCATCGCAATAACTGTTACCAGATTAAATGTACATATCAGTGATTTCCTAATGAACAGTGCCCATAATACACAGTAGTGTTAATAAGCAAATCCAAGAAAATTGCATAATTTAAAAACAATATTCGATTTTGTAAACACTGGTGTAATATCACAAAACATGGCTTCTAAAAATTAATCATACTATATTTATTTAATCTGTTTTATCTACCATTAAATTTCTCCAAATTATTCTTCAGAAGTCTAAGATCTTAATATATGTAATTCACACTTAAATGTCAGAAAGTCATGATATGTTATGTAATAATTTATATTGAACAAAATGACAGGAAAAACTACACGTGAAAAGTAAATATCTTACAGTCTTAAATGTTAATGGAAAAATAAATCCATTCTTTAAAATGTTTATTTTAATAGGATATGTTCTGCATATTTCAGCATAATCAGCTTTATATCAATAAAGTTATAAATGTATACATGTTTGTACAAACCTTGATTTATTTATGCATAACAGTTGCACAGTAATTTCTAACCTTCTCCAAGTCCTTGTAAACTGTAAAATTGCATCTATAAATCTATTAAGAAATTTAAATATAAATGTAAAATGTAAAGATCTTTTTTGTTTTATCTTGAATAGGTTCATATTCTAAATCATTTCCCTTCATCTGTAATAGGACCACCTTCTGCATGTTGCAGAAAAATAATTTAATTGATCTATAAATGTTTTGCACAAACCAATTGATGTAGTATCATCTGTTTATAATCTTGATCCAATAAACCTCAGTTAATTGAATTAACTGAGTTTTCTTGTGATGGTGGCATCAGACAGGGCAAGAAGTCTATTCTCCATCACACAAACAAAGTAAGGCAACAAGCTGCAGATGAGATTACTGGGTGGGCTTGCACCATTTATCTGACACTTTTATCCAAAGTGACTTACAATTATGACTGAGTTCAACTTGAGGGCCTTGCTGAGGGGCCCACTAGTGGCAGCAGTGGGGCTTGAACCAGCAACCTTCCAATTACAAACAAAGTACCTTAACTACTGCACTACCACTGCCCACTGCACTAGCGCATGAGGGGTAGGCAGCTCAGTAGTCCACTAATGTGCAGTGCCGATGTAAAGAACCTTTGGGCTTAAAGGACAGGGCAAATAAGGAACATGTGAAGATAATTAGTAGGCTGGTGATTGGGACCGGTGCTGTGCGTGGGTATATGCAAGTGTGTGCATGTCTCTCCAGCTGGATGGCCGGCCTGCCGTGATGGTTTTTTTTTTCATTGAGTTAACGCTCAACTATAGGCTGCTAGTAGATATTAATGAAAAGCAAAATTACATTTATAACGACACACACATAAATTTGAGTGAAATGTGCATTCTTAACAATTTGGGAAACAAAAACGATATAAACTTCAAATAGAAGATACTACACTAACAAAGAGGTTTATACATTTTTGTACAGTTAAATTTCAGTTTTTCTCTGATCAAGTTAGGCACCTTAAACACAATAAGTTCTGGAACTCAAAAAATATGGCATGATCTATAAATGATCAGTTTATTAGGTACATTATATTTCCCCATACTGGAAAGTTAACGTTGTCTTAGTTTTAAACTTTTAAACTTCTTCCTATAGCTGTTGTGCTGGCATTTGTATTTTTAAATTGCTCTTGCCTCTACCAGTGGATTTATCAACTTGTAGTTGAAAATTAGGTAAATATTATGATATCCTATTTAGTCTCAGTATGAGATGGCTTCCACCAAAATGTGGACAAAATCTAATATACATCCTTTCCAAGGTATATCAGATTTATTCACTCTGCCAAATAAAAAAGATGCAGCACATTTGTTCGAGATTGCATACTTGCCAGTTTATCAATAAGTTTAATCTCTCAGACATATTGCGTTACAACCCATTAGGTCAATTTATGAAACTCAGATTTATGTTTGATTAATAAAAATTGCATAAACCCGCTTTCACATTTTGATTCACTTTCAAAACAAAGATATGCTTTCCTGTTGTTTATTTTAAGCCATTTTTGTGGTCTGCCTTTGGTTGTGTCTTCACTGTAAGGTAAAATGTCCACACACATTTTAGGGACATGCTATAGGTGATGTGTTCCTTTTTTCCTCCACATTTTCATATTTCCTTCATTTTCATAGAGTTTTGTCTCATTTGTCTATCTCTTAAGTATAATTTCTTATGTAGTTTTTAGAAAACTGCAACACAGCCTTTCTGTTCTTAAGAGTTACTTAAGAGTAAGAAATCCCCTGGCGCTGTGGATACACAGGCATCTCGTCATTTGGGGAAAACTTTAAAATAGGACTCCATGTACTATGACTATGACAAGATCCCAGGTAAGCACCATGGGCCTGCCCGCCTTGATCAATGCTGCAGAGAGGAGCAACCTTCAGCCAAAGACATGAGTAGGCAGAGTGAATGCTCAAATAAATCATTTTAGTGTACTCTGTGTGTTCTCAACTGCAATTGAAATCCCATAGCCCTTGGGAGCTGCCAAGTGGGAATCACCCCGTTTGTACCAGTGGCCAGCCTATAGAAAACCCAGTTGGTTCCTGTCCCTGGCATGGAAGACACCGTCCTGCCACTTCTAGTTCTCTCCATGTCCAGTACCAGGTCTGTTCCTGTGGCTATGCCTCTGGACCTACTGGACCCACAGCCACTGAACGCCGCCATGCCTGCGGACCTACCAGACCTCCTGCTGAATGCTGCAGCCACGCCTCCAGACCTCCTGAACCCACCATCGAACGCCACAGCCTCACCTCCGTGTGTCCCAGGCCCACCACTGAATGTGCAGCTGCGCCTCCAGACCTGCTGCCAGCCACAGCCGCACCTCCAGACCTCCCAGATCCATATCCATTCACTGCCACGCCTTCGGTCCTGCTTCCTGACTCATCTGCTTCATGTTCCTTGCCTGTCTCGCCCTCGCCTGTGACTCCTGTTGCCTCCACCCAGTGGTTCCTACCCATCCTGCCCTGGCCTGTGTCTCCTGTTCCCCATGGGCCTCTCATGTCTCCTTTGTTGCCAGATCCTGCTGCTCCTTAGTGTTAGCCTTCCCCTGTGCCTGGTTTTGTTTTTGCCCCTGTTGTGGTGTTTGTTCCTGTGCCTGTTCCTGTGCCTGGTCTGTGCTGCGTTTTTGTTTTCCTCGTCCTTTTGTGCCTCCGGTTGTCCCTCGTCATTTGTCGCCTTTTGTTACGTCTCCTCATCCTCCCTCCTGGCCTATTTGTTGTCTTCAGTCTGCTTATATGCATGGTTCCATTCTTGCTCCCACTCCCACGTCTGCTCCTGTTTTTTTTTTTTTGTTAGTTTTTTTGCTATTTGGTCTGCTCACATTGTTGCCTCAGTTCCTGTGTCTCCCATATTTATTTGTCTGCTCCCACGTCTGTTTCCTTGCTTCCTCCTGTTGTGTCTCCAGTTTCTTTGTCTACTTCTCTGTCCGTGGTTTCCTTGTCTGCCCTTGTCTATCTGGCTCCTGTTTTTCGCCCCTGGGTCTGTTTCTGCTTCTGCTCCATATCTTGTCTGTTCTATTCCTCTCAGTGTCTTGTCCTAGTCCTCCTCTTGGTCCGTTTTTGCAGCACACTTTGGGGATTAAACGAAGTGTTAAACAAAGCCTGCGTCTTGTGTAATGCTCGTTATACCACGTATTTCAAGCACTGTGTTTTTTTCTGTCTTGTCGCTGGCCATTGTACTCAATGCATTGTATGTGATTGCTTATGTTTGATATTTATTCACATCGCTGCTTATGGTATTCTTCTTGTGTAACCTCCTCCTGTTTTTTGTTTTTGTGTGTTTGATTCCTTGTCATTATGTATTCCTGGACTCTCCATGTTGGCTCCCCGACTTTGGACTGTGATATTGACCCTGATTTTAGATTTGTCCCTAATAAATCTCATTCTTCTCAGCACATGTATCCACCTCCTAATTGCTGACATTACACTTAACTATATTGTCAAAATTGTATTTCTAATCCAGTGTCCTTTATCCATACCATAAGAAATTAAAACTGTAATATTACTTACAGAATGCCCTGTATCATTTATTAGTGTGTGATACAAGTGGCTTGCAGTGCATAAAGCAGGTATTCCCCACCACAAAATAAATAAATTAAATTGAAGTTTTCTGACTTAAGGTAGCATGTACATAGTGACATCTAATTAATGATGTTGCCCATTCTTCAGAATACTAAGGAGGGCCAGGTTGATTAGGCCAGCCTCTGTAGTGAAATTTATAAATTTCATTTGTCAGATTTCCTGTCATTTTGCTGTTGGATTTGCATTACAGAGCAGTTCAAAATATCACAAGAAAGGGCACATAGGAGTGAATCCCTGCTACCATACTAATGAGCAATTTTGATTAGTACCACTCAAACAGAAATGCATCCTATGGTAACCAACAATATGTAAAGTAGCCTATATGAATTGTTTGGTTTTTTTTGTGTTTTTTTATGTTATTGATGAAATATGTCTAAATTATTTTTTCCATCCACTTTTTAGTTAATTAGATTAAATATTTTATATTTAATATAATATAAAATATTTTGGATATTTTGTTAATATTGTGGAACTGGCATAGAAACGCTTACATATTCTAAAATAATTGATATTTGGACTATTAATCCCATCTAAAATGGTTACGAAAAGACCCAAAGTGCTAGTGTTTGTCATGGTAGGCTGGTCAACTAGCAGTTGAGACACATCAACTGCTTCACAGAACCACACTAAAGCACCTACCCTGGTCCCAATCACCCGTTTACTGATCTCAGTCACCTGTTCCTTGTTTTTCCTGTATTTGTTTACGCCCACAGCTTCCTAAAGTCAGCGCTGCACATTAGTGGACCGCTAAGCATATGCGTCAAGTACTTTTTTTTAAAAAAAACTTTGTCGTTGCATTGCAGCTTGATAACCTCACTTGAGTTATGGAAATTAAAGTCTCCTTTACCTCACCCTCACTTCTTGCTCTTTTTGCGCCATCACCGTCACAGACTGCACAGCCTGCAGACAGTGAAGCGAGCAGCCCTGATTGGGCAAAAGCCTGCTGGCTGTTCAGATGGTGGTACTGGAACAGCAAAGGCAGGAACTCTGGTTCTCCTCCATTCCATGGTGCAACAACTTGGATAATGCATGCAAAACCTCTCTGTGAGTCCTGAGAGCAGAATGGTCCCACCTACTATTCCTCCAGTTCCAGAAGGGGTGCGGTCGTCACCCTGGAGGTGTACAGAGGAGAACCCGAAAGCTGTGAGGGGTTGGTGGTTCAGTGTGGACTGTTTTTCAGTTACCAGTCCCCTCTGCCTGACCATGCTATGGTGTTGTTCATAATCTCTTGACTCACGGGGGAGGCACCTAAGGAGTTGCGCTGGTGACCAACTCCTCTTCGCTGTTGACCAACTACCCTGAGTTCATTAAGAAACTCAAGTCGGTGGTCCACCAAGTGGTCCCAGCCACTTTTGAGCAGCTGAGGGGAGCTCGATACTTCACCAAGCAAGACCTACACAGTGTCTATAATCTTATACAGATCAAGGAGGGCAACGAATGGAAAATGGCCTTCAGTATGTCCTCTGGACATTATGAGTACTTGTTTCTGCCTTATGGTCTAGTCACAATCCCCTGCATATTCCAGGCATATATTAATGAGGTCTTAAGGGAGTTTTTGGGTAGATGCGTTGTCGTTTTCATCGACGACATTCTGATTTAGTCATCTGCCTTTGACCGATATGTCCTCTGCACTCTCCTGTGTAACCATCTCTACTGCAAGTTGGAGAAGTGCGAGTTCCGACACAGAGAGGTGTTTCCTGAGATACATCATTTGGGAAGGCTCCTTGTGCATGCAACCATGTAAGGTTGAGGCGGTAACCAAATGGCCGAGACCCCAGACATGCCAGGAGCTACAACAGTTTGTGGGGTTTGCCAGCTTTTACCAGTGGTTCATCAGGTCCTTAGCACCCTGGCCAGGCTTCGCACAGACCTGCTCCAGGTATAAGTAAGCTGGAGGCAGAAAATGAGGCATTCAGGGACCTCAAAACCATTTTTTCTAACACTCTGGTACTGCAGCAACCCGAACCCACTAAGCCCTTCATCATTGAGGTAGATGTTCGGACGTGGGAGTCAGGGCATTGCTCTCTCAACTCACTGCGAAGGAGGTCAAGCTAAAATCAGTAGCCTACTTCTATCATAAACTGAGCCCTTTGGAACGTAATTATGGAGTCAGTTCCTCACCATGAAGTTCGCATTTGAGGAATGGAGGCACTGACTGGAGGCAGCACGGCACCCCTTTATGGTGACCACTGACCACAAGAACCTGGAGTACCTCCAGACAACAAAACAGTTGAACTCAAGGCAGGCTTGGTGGTCTCTCTTTCTCCATGTTGGTTTTCTGGATCACCTTCAGACCAAGATCACTCTCTAAGCAGTACAATGCTGAAGTGCAATCCACCAACCAGGAGCCAGGGCTCCTGCTTCTTGGCAGCTGTGCAATGGGATCTAGACTGCAGCATTGAGGCAGCTAATCCCCATCCTCAATGGCGCTAAATTTCGTGTCTGACACGGGGGTTCAATTCACATCACGGGTATGGTGAGAACTACAGGAAAAACTGAACATCATGTGAGCCTAACATCCATGGATCACCCCAAGGCCAATGGACAGGCAGAAAGAGCCAACCAAGAGTTAGGTAAGTTCTTCTGCTTGTACTTTCAGCAGCAGCCGGAGACATGGTGTACTTACCACTCCTTTGGGCAGAATATGTGAAAAAATCTCCACCACACAGAGACAAGGCTTACTCCCTTTGAGTGTGTCCTAGATTACCAGCCCGCTGTCCAGATGTGGACAGTGCAGTGAACAGGTGTGGGAGGAGTCAGTGCAGTGAACATGTGTGGGAGGAGACGCACCTGTGATTGCATTATGCCATAGCAGCTTTCAAATGGATAGCAGATAAGAGGCTCAGAGAGACCCCACATTACGAGCCAAGTGACAAGGTATGGGTAGCTGCAAAAGACAACCAGGTGGGTCCTGCAGACAAGATGAGCGCAAAATATACCAGTCCATACACCGTGCTTGGTTGGCTTAATGAGGTCACGTACAAGATAGGCTTGCCAGGGAGCCAGCGTGCATCAATGGCCTTCCATGTGTCTTCCTGAAGCTTGTGGTGGAGGGTCCCCTCTCTGACAAGGAAAACCCATTGGGTACGCCGGCAGCGGTGCTGGAAGTGGAGGGAGGACCCACCTATAAGGTGTGTGCCTTGCTTGATGGAGGAGAGGCAAGCAGCTGCAGTATCTCATGGACTGGGAGGTGTACAGTCCAGAGGAGTGTTGCTGGATTCTGACCTCTCAGGTACTGGACCCTGACCTCACTGCATCCTTTCACTGGGAATATCCACAGAAGCCTGCTCCTCGTCAGCCTGGCAGGCTGTGGTCTAGGAGGCTGGTGGGATCTTTGGGGGGTTCTGTCACAGTAGGCCATTCATCTAGCAGGAAGGACACACTAAAGCACCTACCTCAGTCCCAATCACCTGTAGAAAAAAAACATGGCAATTATTATTAGGTTACATGCATATAAAGACTACATTTATGCTCACTTTAATTAGAATAATCAATACTAGCTAATTATTATTAACAATGACTTGTAGCTAATATGGCTTATGACCTGTTAATCTTTCCTACTTTTCCTAGAATTCTGTCAGGTCCTGTCCTATTGACAATTCCATGAAAAATACTGTGTAGTCAATCTGGTTTGGCAAAACTAGGCTTGCCTAGTAATTGTATTAGACAGGTTTGTGATAATGTTACATTAGGTCATTATCCACAAAAGATATATGTGACATCTAGACATGGGGGGTGTCCACCCAGTTTTGCCTTCCTTAATAAAAAAATGTTCTTCGGATGTTCCTGAAAATTCTGATTATCTTGAAACATGACAATCAATAGCATATGTGTCACAGAATGCTCTCCTCCCCACTAGTCACGAGGTACGACCCACCACATGCAATAGGACTTAATTGTCTTGTTTGTAACCACGCCTTTGTAGCACACACCTGCACATGGTTTAGTCTGGTAATGTCTGTGTGTACTTAAACCGCTGTGGGAGTGTGCTTCGTTGTCGGTTATTGATCATGTTCATGTTAGTGTTACTGTTCACGATGTTCTTGTTGCCTTTTTTAATGTTCACCGATAATGTTAGTCGCATGTATATTCATGTTCGAATCTGTACATCCTGCTCCTTGCCTTATGGCGCTGGGCTGCTACAAAAAAACTTACGAAAACTTTTGAAATGTAATGGGTCTCAAACACAGGACAGGACATTGGCATTGTTACACCAGCTGTTGTTTACCATCACACACACTCCGCCGCCTCTCGACTTCCCCGAATCTGCCGTCCTGTCCATGCGGTGAACCGAGAAGAACTCGGCCGGCTGGATAGCGTGGTTTGGTACCGCTGGGTTCAGCCACGACTTGGTGAAGCAGAGGAGATTGCATTGCCGAATGTCCCTCTGGAACTTTATCCTGGCCCGGAGGTCATCGAGCTTGTTATCCAGAGACTGGACGTTGGCTAGCAGGATGCTGGGTAAGGGAGCTCGGTGTGCCCGAGCCCTCAGCCTGTTCCTGATGCCGGCTCGCTTCCCTCGAGGCCTTTTCCTTGCGCAGCGTCTTTTGTTTTCCCTCAGGATCTCCGTCGGCCATCTTGGGTCCGGGGTTACAGACGGCTTGAGGTGAGTGCTATGTAGATTAAATAAGGGCGTCTCTGCTGTATGAGATACGCGCCGTGGTGTGTAGAGAAGGGCTGCGGAGAAATCAGGGGTAGCGGAAAGAGCGAAAAAAGTGCCAGGTGTGGACGGAGCAGTCGTGACGGCAGCCGACCTCACCGGCGCCATCTTTGTCGCCCATCAAGCCTGATTGGTAGTGTACCTGACTCGAGGCCTCCCCCTGGTGGCCGGAGGGGGCCTCAGCCTGGTGCCAACCCTTACAAGAAAAGCCAGACTCCAAAGGAAAACTATTTTCAATTGAGCAAGACTGGATAGCTCCATTCATAAATAAATTATCTATAATTGATAGAAATAGAAATATACTAACAAAGTACATTTTGAAAATTGAAGGGAATAGTTTCTGTTCTATCCAGGATGGGTTAGTGTAACATGCGGTGGCCCGAGTGCCACAGGGTGAGGGGCAGAACACACAGACTCCACTGACTGGGACGTACATTTATTAACATAGAACACTAACGGCACTCACAAGATTCACACATGAGGAACATAAAACGGTTAACGTTAGACAGATACAAGAGTACGCTTTACATTGACACGAAACATCCACACATTACGCCTACAATAACCAACACCCTGCACACTTTGACATACATCTAGATGAACAAGGTGCAGGTGTGGTTAAAAACAAAACTGCCCTCCCACTGCGCGTGGCGGGCCAAACCACGTGACTCGGGGGAGGCGAGTGTTCCGTGACAGTTATTGTGCTAATTGGAACATAGTGTGATAATGTTGTTCATGACACTGAAGCGTGTACTGCAACACAGCACTCATTCATCGAATAATAACTCCTTAATATTGTTTTTGTTGTAAAAGAACATCAGTTATTATATTAAAATAAACTAGGTTTGCTGTAGTTTAAATAAGTGTTCGAATTTCCTACAATGCGAATCCTTTTTCTGTACAATACATTTTTTTCTTACCAACTCTATTAAAGATCTATCCTCTGTCATGTTAACATGTCTATTCTTGGATAGGTGAAAGGCTATGTCAAAAATGGTTTGAGCTAATGACAAATGTCTCTCATTTTTAATACTGCATATTTGATCATGTCTGAACATGTTGCATTTGCTATGTCATTTACATATCTCCATTTACTCATCTTTTTTGCCATCTATATATATATTCATGTATTTATGAATAAAGCATGTGTGCTTCTCAGCATCTCTGACTTTGTGTCAATCCTTCTGAGAAACATGCACCAGGGCCCTTAAAAACCAGAACCAGGCGTGGAAGACAATGGGACCAAAGGGACAGGTTAAGGAAAATAGGGATATTTCCTTGCAATAAGATTGTGGCATACATGTAGCCTAGTGAGATTTTTTTTTAAATTAAGTTTAACTGAAAGTGTATTATTACGACTAAACTATATATGCCCCTAAAACACACATTATATATATATATATATATATATATATATATATATATATATATATATATATATATATATATATATATATATATATATACACACACACACATAATAACATTATCAGTTATTATCTGAATGGTTGCACAAAGTAATAGTTAATAATGTTTAATAACCATTCAGGTAATAATTGCAGTAGCCTGCAACTGCTCTAAATGTGCAACATGTACATTCATTAACACAGCCACTACAATAACAAGGTGCATTGGTGTTCTCTTAACCAGCTTCATGAGGCACCATCAATGATGCTTTTCCATCAGTCTTAAAGACATTCTCACATATGCAGAGCACTTGTAGGATGAGGAATTAAAGTTCTAAATGAAAACTATTTGCTGAGGGTGTATCTAAATTTTTGTGAGTGAAAGTGTGTCATATTAAGGCCACTGTTGCTGCTACAGTTAGTTTTACAGTATTCTTCCACTGTAATAAGTGTCCCCAAAATGCAGTCAAAAGAGCATGGCCAGTGCAGAATAAGCAGTAATAAAGTGCAGTGCAGATGATGCATATATGTACAATCCTACCTGATAAATTGATGAATTAAAGTGCAGAATTGTACAGTCTGATGGCTGCAGGCAGAAATGACTTGTGAAAGTATTCTTTCCTGTAGCGAGGCTGGAGCAGTCTGCTGCTCTCTACACCCTTCTGCCAATGTAGAGTTTTGTGTATAGGGTGGGAAGGGTTCTTCATGATCACTGACACCTTTGCCAGCTTCCTCCTCTCCACTACCATCTCTACTGTGTACAGATTGGCCCCTAGGACTGAGCTGGCCCTTCTGATGATCTTATTCATTTTGTTACCATCCTTTGCTGTAATACTGCTGCCCAACACACAACAGTGTTAAAGCCTAGACACTACATTTATAGAAAGTTCTCAGTAAGTGGCCTCACACGCAAAAGGACTTCAGTCTCTTCAGGAAGTGGAGTTGGTTCTGGCCCTTTGTGTACATCTTGTCCACGTTCACTTCCCATCCTAACTTGTCACATAAGTGAACAACCAGGTACTTTTAGGCGTTCACCACCTCAGTGTTCTCATCATGGATGGTAACAGGAGCCAGAGGAGACCTAATTTTCCAGAAGTCCACCACACCTCTTTTGTCTTCCTGCTGTTTAGTTTGCTTGTGCTGACACCACTTCACAACACTGTTCGCAAGATTCCTCTGCACCTCTGTCCTATCCTTAAAAAACAACAATAACAATGTCATACTACACAACTTTGTGTAGCATGTCTCAGAGTTACATGTAAAATCTGAGGTGTAAAAAGTGAAGGGAAAAAGGGCATGGACAGTCCCCTGTGGAGCATCAGTGATGCTTACAGTCCACACTGACACCCACTTCTGTAGCTGCCCATACTGGAGCCTGCCAGTCAGGTAATCAGTGATCCAGGACACCAGGGCAGAATCCACCTTCTTCACACTCAGCTTCACCTTCAGCAGTAAGGCCTGGATGGTGTTAAAGGCACTAGAGAAGTCGAAGAAATTATGACTCTCACAGTGTGCCCTGCTGTTAGAAATGTTACAAATGCATGATTGAGATACTTATCTGAAGGATGGCCCAAGATGTGCAATTTTGTGGAGTTGGAAGAATGATGTCTTAACTTCTGATCTGATGTGTGTCCAAGGAAAGCATGGAATCAAAGATAACTCTGACACTGTGAATACTAACAGATGGCATTAAAATTTCTATGCCAGTTTCAATACTGAAGCCAGATAAACTGATGTTAAAGTTTTAGTGCCAGTTAAAAGTAACTGTTTTGCTAGTATAAAGTTTCAAAACTTATCCATGACCTGATGTAATGGATGCAGTTAGATAAACAGGTTGGTGGAAGTCTTACTGGAGTCAGTGGTAAAATCAATAAAAAATGATCAACTGTCATGAATGTCCACCCTCCTGACATCCCTGTTTCCATAGTTTCCTGTTGTGCCTGGTTTTGTTTTTGCTCCTGTTGTGTTGTTTGTCCCTGTGCCTGTTTCTGTGCCCATTCCAGTTTCTGTGTCTCCCTTTGTTTCTGTCCCTGTGCCCGTCCGTGTGTCCGTTCCGGTGCCCATGTCTGTTTTTGTTCCTGTTCCTTTTCCCTGGCCTGGCCTGTTTTGCGTTTTGGTAATCCTCATCCTCCCTCCCAGCACTTTTCTTGCCCTCAGTCTGTTTCTGTTGTGAGCTCTGGTTCTGCTTCAGAGTCTGTTCCTGCTGCTGTTTCTGCTCCTGTTTCTGTTGCTTCTTTTCTTGTCACTGCTATTCCTTTGGTTCCTGTGTCTATTCCTGCTTTTGCTCCTGGTTCTTGTCCTGTTCTGTCTTCTCCTGTTGCCCCAGTTCCTGTGTCTCCTCTGTCTGCTCTGTTCCAGTGCCTGTTTCTCATCGTGCCCCTTGTTTGACGTCTGTTTCTGCTCCTGTGTCTCATCTGGGTCCTGTCCCTGCTCCGCATCTTGGCCATTCTGTTCCAGTTGGTGTCTTGTCCTAGTCCTGTTTTGTTTTGGTGGTTGTTGTTTTTGCGTGCCCCGGTGCCTGGTGTTGCATGCTTTTTTTTGGGGGGGGGGGGTACTGTCATGATCAGTCCCTCCCATCTTCCGTGTTCCGTGTTTTGCCATGTCTTGTGTACCTTAGTTCCGTCTGTAGTTTTGTTTTCTCTGACTTCGACTCCTGCCTGACCCTTGGATACCTCCCGGATGCTACCCTGTGTTTAGACCCCAGACCTGCCCCACCACGATTCCCTGTCTGGTTCCACGAATTAGTTTGTTTGCTAAAATAAAACCTCTAGCAACTGAAACCTCTTCTCTGTGTGTGCAAACATTACATCAACACAAAAAATGATGACATTTGATGACATTATGTGAATGTCACGGTTGGCCCCTCCCTAGCATCTCCATCTCTTTGGTTACCTGACTTGTGTCTTTCCTTTGTTTCCTTATTGTTCTGCCACTTGTTTGAGTTTCCCCATCTTTCATTAGTTATACCTGTTTCTAGTTCTCCTTGTTAATGTATATTAACCCTGTGTTTGCTGTGTTTCCTTGCTGGTCTTTGTACACAGCTGCCTTGTTCTAGCCTCTACAGCCTGTTAGTGCTATTCCTAGCCTGTGCTTGTTTTCCTATCATCTTGCTCGTTTCCTTTGCTCATTTTCCGAGCCTGGACCATTATTATTACACCGATATCGGATTTGCCCTTAATAAATCTCACTCCTCTCAGCGTATGCGTCCACCCCGTGATTGCTCCATATTACAGTTATTTTAGTAAATATTTATTTGCATGCTAAATACAACATATAGCATTATTTTGTATAGCATTATTTTGTAAATTACTACCACTTTTAATAGTTTTACGAAATGGTTATTAGGAGTAAGTAAACGCAACTTTTTGTATGAAATATAAACCAGGTGTAGACATTTTTATCCCAAAAGGATTTGTGTGGTTTCGGGTTTTCATTTCCAACAAGGAGGAATATACCAAGTACAACTAATCTGTTTGAAAACTTATACCAAGTGATTTAACAAGTAGAATTAGTTGTGCTCCTGCTTGGATAAAATGGAAATGGGAAACCATCCCATATAGGTATGAATTAGTTACTTTGCAAAACTGACAAATGCTTTTAATTATTTTATGCCAAATAATTGCTATTATGATGCAATTCAAAAACCTGAATGATAAAAAATCTTCCTTGTCTGTTTCGGCTCTGACACTGCAGTATTTATTAATGGAGAATTTGATTCTCAGTTGGAGACTCTTAAAAGAAACAATGATGACAATAATGGTAATGCCTTTTTTCCAAATTGGTAAGCAAGAAAAAAAAATGCATGTGCAAATAAACAGAGTAAAAGCAGACTGTTAGGATTTTTAGCCTAATAAAATAATTGAGTTAACAAGCAAATGTTTTTCCACCAGGAGCACAAAACACCAAAGACTGCCACTGGAACAACTTCTGTTCAGCAATCACTGCAGATGCTGCTTTGAGTGTAGCAGGTGTAGAATCTACCTCTGCTGCTGTTGCTAACTGCTTTCCACACTACAACTGCCTCTGCTCAAACTAATTCTTCACCTGGTGCACTAACTAACACAGCAGCTGGCTCTGGTCTTCTATCTGTTGTATATGTTTCCAGCAAACTTGCTGCTCCATCACTGCCAACAACACAACCCAACACCTAATTTTAGATCAAGTTAGAATTCAGCTCAAAACAGCACTGCTGCATATACACCTCCAACTACTCCAGAATCATCAAACACAGCTGGTGTAAAATTCATATTTATTCAATGAGTCTTCCATGGAATTCTGATGTACCAATATAATAAGGTCTGCAATATATAATGATATGCATTATACTGTGAAAGTGAATCTCAATGCTCGGCCAGGATTAACCCTGTTCTGCACATTCAAGAATATTACACTATTACTACACTATTACTGATGTCTCAGTGGTCTTTTAACGCAGCAACCCTGACTATAGTGAAAGAATGATTATGGTGTTATTTTGCTTGATATTCAATCATGAATATCTCATTTTCATATTCATTTAACTTGAATCCACTTTGGAACACAATACACCATTCTTGCAGTACATGACAGGTCTCAAGACCAAAACTTCTCAGGATAAGGATGACTTCACAAGATCAGTTGAGACATTAGCTAGATAATATTTTAAGAAATGTAAATTAAGGTTTTGCCTGCTTATACACTTTGCAAACTGCTAACTGCAGTTAAAATCCCCACTTTTGAATATTTTAATATAATTTTTGTTAGCAATAAAAATACACCATTTAAGTTCTCTTTTTGCTTTACTGTACACTTCTGACAAATTAGTATGTTTACACAGTAAACTATGTGTGTGTCCTCAACAGTGTAGTTGGCTGCTTTATAAAATTCTTACTATTATTAGCAGTAGAGTGCAGTTGAATGCAGCTTAGCAGGGTCTCCCTGCCACTATGACAACCTAGCTGCAACTGCCACTTCAGAGGTATCCACCTTGACCATGAAGAACTGGTCTGGGTCAGGGTAGAATAGAATTTCGGTCGATGTGAAGGTTTGTTTTAGGTTTCTAAATTCCTTGTCAGCAGCTGGTGTCTGGAGAGGCTATTATATGGAGCACCCTTGAAAGGTGAGGGGAGTTGGCCAGAAATCGAGGTGAATCCATGAAGATAAAGCACTAATAGAAGTGGGCAAACTACTGACCTACTGAACTACTGACTGTCATTCCTCCCCTAGCCAATACTGACCTGACATGGACATGCTCTTCCATGGCTGCAGTGTCTTGGACAGACAGCAGACATGAGTACAGTATACGCAGCAGTGTTTCTGAAGCTTTTACACGTGTCACTGTCACATATGGGCTTACAGTGGCTGGACAACCAAGAAAATATACACACCCAATAGTCGTGTGGTGAGAAAGGGACCATTACTAGATATTAGATGAATTTCAAGAAATTATGCATGGCAGTAGCTGGGCTATAGCCTCTAACTTTACACCTGCAGTGCCATTCAAAAAATAATGATTCCAATTAAGTAGATGGTGAATTTCATAATGTACTATTGCAATCTAAATTGACTGCAGTCTGTCGTGATAAAACGTAGCAAAAACATGCTGGTTTCCCAATACCTGGGAGGAAAAATACATAGTAAGATATCTACTGTTGCATAAAAAATAGTTAAACTTGCGTTGCCAGTGTATTATGACATCTAAACTGATGAATTATTAGACACCCAGTGATCTTATCAACAGTGATGTAACAGATTTGGGCTAGTCACACCCATAAAATAGACTGTAGCGAGAAACAGATACATCTCAGTAACTGTGTAACACATGCAGATTAATCTTTAGAATACAATCAGGTGTCACTGTCCCTGCACCAAACACTTGTCAAAAATACAAATGCAGCTCGATCAATATCCACAGGCAGTGCAACTGCCCTAACTTCTCCCACAATTACTGCTGCCACCACTGACTCAACTCTAGTTCCTACCTCAAAAACAGCTACTGAGGCATCTTCTAACACTGCTGTTGCTGCATCTACAAGTGCTGCTACATCTTCCAACACCACAACCTCGGATCAGTCTATAACAGCTGCACAATCAACGTCCACACGAAGTGCAAGTGCAATTACAAAGTCTACCACAAGTGCTGCGGCCACCGCTGACTGCTTTCATTGCAGGATCCACAACAGCAACTGTGGCTCCTTCCACAGTAGCTGCATCTACAAGTACTGCCACTTCTGCAAGCATAGTCACCATAACAACCTCTGCTCAAATTACAACAGCTTCTAAATCAACATCTGAAAACAGCAGAAGTACAATAACAATTTGTACCATCTAGCAGTACTGTTGTAGCTGACACAACAACAATAACCCCTCCAGCTGTTGCTACATCTTCCAACCCTGTCACTACAACAACTGCTGCTCAGTCTATAACACCTGCTCAGACAACATTCACAGGCAGTGCAAGTAGAATCACAAATTCTTCCATAACTGCTGCTACATTGTCCAGCAGTGGATCTACCCCTGTTTCTGCTTCCATAAGTACAACTGTCACATCTACAAGTACTGCTGCTGCTGACACAACAGTTACCACGACAATTACTGCTAAATCTTCGAACACTGTCCCTGCAACAATCTCTGATCAGAATACAACAACTGCTACTTCAACAGCCTCTGTGCAATCTATTTGCACACTGCAACTACTTCTTCCCCTCCCATTGCTGCTAAGGCTTTCACATCAACACAAACATCTGCTTTTACATCATATATGACTCAAACAATTTAGAACAGTGCTTCTGCCTTGACATCTGTAACTACTTCGGTATCATCTACCACAGAGATAGTCTTCTCTGGAACAGCAATTAGTTTTTGCTGAGTTTCCAAGTAGGACAAATATAGCAGGTATATGCTATAATGTGCATAATATACAGCATATACTGTGCAAGTTTAAATAAACTCGAGTCGATTTTTGAATACTTACTTTTACATACTTCTACTAATTACACTATTTTGCTGTGTAAAAACTGAAAAATGCATACAATATCAAAGAAATACACTCTTAAAGAATATAATTGGCACCAACTGAAGTGTTAGTATTTCCTGTACACAGTGTTTGTAATAATGTGGCAACTAAGCCACCACTTCCAAATGCTTTGCATATTTCTTTTTAAATAAATAAGTCTTATGATTGCTTTAATTAACTAGCAAATGTACTAATTAGAGATTATTCATGATTCCAGTAATGGTAAAATATATATAATTGATTAAGTTGGACCATGGACCATGACTCTCTGTCCAAGACCCCAAAACAGCTGGGGGATGCACATTCAGGGACAAGCATGAGTAAAAAAAGATGAGCTTATAATCACACATACTATGCTTAAACAAAGGTTCACCCTTTTTCATTGAGGTTACAGTTAATCTACCAACAGAATTTTTTTTCCTCTAGCCAAACGTCTCATTGTTTTTAATGAGCTAATGAGCCATGTTTCTTCTACTAATGACAGAGGCAAGCAGGCTAATTCCAGAGGTGGGTACAGTAACTCAAGCTGTCAAATTCATTAAAGTCTCAAAGGATCATAAATTCATATACATGAATAGGATTCACATATTGGGCCTTTCAAAATTTTAAAACATTTAGGCATGGGTGAGGCATGAGAGAGGATGATTTGGTATTAGTTTTATATGAATGCATATATTTCTGACTGACAAATATTTCAAAGATGAACACACACACATACACACACACACACACACACACACACACACACACACACACACACACACACACACACACACACACACACAAACCTAATTAATAAGAATAAGCCCAAACATGAAACTTGGCCTTTAAAAAGAATAAGATCAAACCATTTTCTCATGTTAAATGGTGACAAGACTGAGCTCATTCTCACTGGCTCTAAATCACCCGTATTTTTGTGCTGTTTTATTATGTTTTGCACATATTTAATATTAACATAAAATAAAAGTTGCACAGAGACATCATTCAGAATATTTAGCTAACTTCCAGACTCTGTCTGGCTGAAAAGGTTCAGTTGATGGCAAACCAAAGCAAAATATAACTCACAGTTTAATGAGTAAATGTTTGTCATGACTGTAGCCTAAGTACATGTTGCAGCATGCTGTTCCTTTTGAACATATACATATACAATCAATCTGCCAGTAGTAATTTTGCCAACACATGAAAGGGTTCTATCCATGATAAACCATGGAATGTACACACTTTTTTAGGAGATACAAAATGAGGCATGGTTTACAAAGTATATACAGTATGTATGCACATTAAAAGTGTTCCTTGATCAAAACCAACTAATCTCATGAAAGAGGTCAATAAATACTGACGGCATATATATGGCATATATGCTTTACTGGGAGATAAAAACATTTACTACATGTTTTACAGTGTTCTGAAAACTGGAAATGTTCTAATAATTCCCATCATTAATTAAAAAATTACCTCCAAAATGATTCACTTCTTTAAATCTACCATATAAACCTGCTTTAAGAAACATTCATAAACAAGTCATTTTAATCTATACCATTGTATTACCAAAAGTGACAAGGTATTTGATGGTCACAGAAATGCCTCCTCTCAAAATACTCACTTCTGTTACGTGAGGTTGTACGTGAGAGAACGTATAACATGTCTCAGAGCATTTACGCAAGAACATTGCTGAGTACTCAGAACAAAGGCAGGTGTGTTAAAATGGGTGGTGCTATTTTTAACCAGTATTTTTCCTCTTATGGAAAATAGGGCAGTATTAGAATCTAGCAGTTGTAAATCTTTCATCAGCATTCCAAATTTAAACCTAGAGTGCAGCCCTGTTTTTGAAAAGCAAAAACACAAACAATACAAGGAGCAAAAAAAAATTTGACTGTATTTTACTATTGACCAATATGGCCAATATGACCAAAGGAGCAATTATTTGAGTATTTCACCCTTAAAGTTCAGATATTACTAGAATACAAATACAGACTAAAATAATGTTTAATGCAATACACCTTTTTAGAATTGTAAATTTATCTTGCATTGTTTGCCTCTTTATTATTTTCAGCATACTGTGCTGTATGTACACGTACAATTTCCTAGCAGATTTCAGTAGTTGCAGTGATTGCATTTTTTTCTTGTTTTCTTTAGCAGTGATGGTTAAATCTCTGGTTCCAAATTTAATTAATTAAGAGTTTATGTGAATACTGTACCAAAAGCAAACAAGGACAGGAAAGAATATACATTGTAAGACAGTAAGGCAAGGTTTCATAAACAATATTATGAAGACTGAAAATATTCTTATTTTAACAAAAAAGTGTCTTGCCCACAAAAATAATTTTTCAAAATGAGTCCTGTGCTGAGAAATATCCATGAATAAGAAATGTAACAGTTGCAGCATTCTCCATATAGAGTTCTGGTTACTAAATCAATTTCAAATATCAGACTTGTGACTTTGAGCTTCATAGTTATATTTGCCTTGTTCTTCAATATACCTAAATTTCTTCACTTGTCTAAAGTTGAATGGAAATAGAAGAGAATGGACAACTTCAATGTTTCTTTAAAAATATTAGAAAAAATATATATAAGTTGCTTTATTGGACCAATGGGTAAATGGTGAATTTAATATATAGGATTGTTCAATAATACAGTAATAATTATTAAATATTAATCAAATAAGAACATGCTTCTCTTCTGTGACTAAACTTATGCTAAATGTAAATAGTTAACTTAAACCATCATGTAATGGCCCAAGTGCTGCAGAGCGCGGAGCAGGACAAACAGACTCCCTCGACAGAGACAAACGTTTATTGACAAACATACAAAACAGTGTATACAAACACGAGTATTGACAATGTGAACACGGACACGAATGAAGGAAACGTGAACAGAGGCAAAGACCGATAGTGATACACACACCGACAGGGGTTTAAATATATAAACACACAACAATACTAACTAGGTGCAGGTGTGTGCAAACATGTAGGCGTGATTATAATCAAGACAAACAAGACACTCCCACTGCATGCGGTAGGCCATACCACATGACTACTGAGAGGGGAGTGTTCCATGACACATCATTGCTATGGAGAAATTATGCTGGAAGTTATCACTAATTTATACTCATACCTGTATAAATCATTTTTATAACACTTTTAAAAATAAATATTTGAGGTGGTGCTGTAGCCTCTTCAAACATGTTAAGTATACTAAACATGTCACAAGACCATAACAAATGTAACAGTGTTGTTTGAACTGATGCTTGCAGGCCCAAATTAAGATTACACAAAGCCCTGGTGATACAAGATTTTCATGGGCCACATTTATAGTACTACCAAATATTTCCAAGATTTTTCTGCACCATAGTGTTACCACATACATATTTACAAAATACAACAGTGAATTCAGCACAAACACAAACTTATTGGCATAGGAGCAAGACAATAATGGGTCTTACCATTAAATGGTATGCTTCAAGGGACATGCATGTCAAGTAGACTTTCTCCTGTCTCATAGTAGACGAAAGTAGTATTTTTATTTAATTATTTTAAAATTGCAAACAGTTTAGAAAAGGAGTAGTAACAGCCAAAATGAGGGAAATTTGCAGGGATATATTCACATTACAGAACCATTTGGAAGGTTACCAGGTTGTGATTAGTGTCTGACAATTAATCTGTATATTTTTTACATGCATGCTTTCTATGAGTCACTTTTGTTTGGTCTGTGAGACACCTTTAGCTTCCATTTCATAACTGTGAAATTGTTTTTTTCAGCATTTTAGTGCTGTTGCTCATGTTGCCTTTTTCACAGTTTTTTTTTTCTGAATTGAATATGTGAATTTAAATAATAACTTAAAGTTTGGAATTTTGGGATTCATTTTGTTATTTTCTTCTCTTTTTTTTTCTGAGAAGCACTGTCGATTTTTGAAACATTCTCCTAGTCATCAAATTTGTATTGCGCTAAATTGCCAAACCACTTGTGAGACAGTGTAACTGCCTGAATCGCTCACAATAAGGCAAATGCAGCTTTATTAGAGAACAGGGGAAATCCACAGTCAATATCCAAGGTACAAGCCAACGTCAAAAATCCAAAAATCAGTCCATGACACAACCAAAACAGACAGGGAACTGGCAAAGAGGGAAATCCAAAGACATAAGCAGTAATCCAAATAACAGTGATACACAGACGTTATAACCAACGGCTCAGAAATGCATAAAGGCTGACAAGATTTTGCAAAGACAAATTGAACACACAGGGCATATATACAGAGAGCAAGAGCAAACAAGATACAGGTGAGAGCAATAACAAGAGGCGATATTAACCAGGGGGCGGAACCGACAGAAACCAATACAAGGAAGCATGAGGATAAGCCAGGAAGTAACTAAACAGAAGTGTTGCCATGGGGAGAGGCAAATGTAACATTATACAACTTCAAAAGCATTATGTCCATTGGACCCACAAAACCAAAAATTTGTTTTTTATTTATTTATTTTATTTTATTTTTTACAAATTGTCCCTTTTATTTAGCCATGGAATGAACACTCAATCAAATAATTGCCTGAGTGTGCAAGGAGCCCATTGGCTGACTTTGCCGCACTCCCCAGTCAGCCAATGGGTTCCTTGCACACGCATGCATTGCCCTGGTGGCCTCATTTTAGCGCAGTGGTTGCTCAGTGCTTAAGGCGCTTCACTTCTAATGGGAAGGTTGCTGCTTCAAGCCCCACCACTGCCAAAAAGCCACTGTTGGGCCCTTGAGCAAGGCCCTCAAGTTGTACTAAGTCATAATTATAAGTTGCCTTGGATAAAAAGTATCAGATAAATGTAAATTCAATATAATAAATACTAGACTGGGGCATGTCACAACTTCCAAAATTTTTGAAGGTATTTCTCAGGACAGGGTTATTCTGAAAGATATTATATAGGATTTAATTACACAATATTGACATCACATCTTAAATAAAAAATTTCCATATATATTACAAATGTTCTTGTATTTAGTTACTCAATGTCAGGAGTAAATAATGCAAGAGATCCACTTGTTAATGAGCAGTTTAACGGTTTTGCTAATTAAAAATGCTCTTGACATGAACAGTAAAAAATTGTAGACAACATGAATTACCATTTCAAATAATGCATAATTGTTTGTATTTATTTAGTAATAAATCTCAGCTGCAGCAGATTAAATATGGGGGTAGACCCATTTAAAATAGCCATGTACACAGGCCTCACACATGCTTAAATTGAGCTCAGATAAATGCATTTCTCAAACACAATAACTGACGTTCTTGTGTCAAATTTGTTGCACAAGCAGGGAGAAAACAAGGCTTTATTGTCACAAACAGCAAAAAAGACGACGTTCAGTTGCGCAAGAGTCTTAACTCTTGGCTTTCAAGTTCGTGAATGTGAAGCACTGCACTCGGGCACTTGTGGGGGCTAAACAAAGGTCAGGTGAGTAGGGTAACTAATAAAATGGTGACTGAGACAGCAGGAGTAAAGGAGTGTCATGAAAGGTGTGCGTCGAATAATGGGGCTGGCTGGATAGCAGCCAGGGTGTGACACTAATAACCATAAATCTTGCAGGGTAACATTTTTTTTCAGTAAAAAAACAAAACAAAACTTACACCAAATAAAGATCATGAACCCATAATGTAGTAACAGCTACAGAAATATATTCTTTAAAAAGTCATTTAAACTTAGCTTCCGGTGTGTATGAAGATGGGCATAGGTATGAAACTAAAAGTGTATGACATATCACGTAACAAACAGTTGTGCTACTTTCGTCATTTTCTTCCTTTGAGTGACAGAACGGCTCCTTTGCTCTTGATCTAGCCACTCACATAACACGCAAATTTGTACGCAAGAGAGAGACAGTGACAACAATGACCACTGATAAACGCAAGTAAGGTACAACAGGGGCAGGGTTTTGTTGGCTAACATTTATGTCTCCTGAATATAAGAAGGCAGTTTTAAAACCTGTCAATGAGAGCTTAAACAGCAGCAAG
Source organism: Electrophorus electricus (assembly GCF_041902795.1). Classification (NCBI taxonomy): domain Eukaryota; kingdom Metazoa; phylum Chordata; class Actinopteri; order Gymnotiformes; family Gymnotidae; genus Electrophorus; species Electrophorus electricus. The sequence continues at coordinate 26,938,501 of NC_137501.1, read as the reverse complement.
CTACATACTACCATCACGCATTTCCAAAGACAAAAGCATTTTGACTTGAGTTTTCATAGTTTTACTTGCATGGAGTGGTGAGTCAATCTTTTGCAATACATTTAAAAGTAGTATGATTAAATAATTTGAAAAAAAGAATTAAAAATGGGTCATAGATTGAAAATGAGTGAGCTCAACTTTCAAAGTGGAAAATAATGATTTATACAGTTTACCAGTGCCATGACATTTGAATATTAAATATTTGATATTTAGCAGTGAATGTTTCTGCAACATATTTAAACAGTAATCTTATTACGCTCTATGATGTGTAACATTTGGCTTAGAAAAACATAGTTAATTTCCAGTTAAATTATTTCATACCTGTAGGCAATGAGACTGGAACATGTCTGAATGCTGCTTCTCAACCTCTTTTTTCAGGCCAATGAAAGAAATAAGGATGATCATGATTTTTCTCCTAATTGGTAAGTGAAATTGCATAAACGTCAGCAGGATAAAACAAAATATTGATCTTTAGTCCATTAAGATAACTCATTGATTTAATAATCAAAATGTTATATTCATCATCAGGAGCTCAAATCAAAACTATGGCTGGGCAGCCTATTAGTCAAGCTCCAATAACATCAAATGCTGCAGCATCTGTGAGAACAGACATGTCAACAACGATGACAACGACTGGTTTCGTCAATACGGCCTCTGTAAAAACTGCTCAAAAGACGCCTGCTCAAGCCGCGTTCACAGGCAGTGCAAATAATTCTGCAGCACCTCCACCTGCTGCTTCTGACTCTACTCCAATGGATTTCTCAATTCCAAATACAGTATCCACAAGGACTCCTGCTACTGACATAACAGTTACATTTATAACTGATGCTGCATCTTTCAAAACTGCAACTTTGATGCCCATCAATTTTGCTGTGGCTAACTCCACAATAGTTCTGTCTACGGCTGTTGCAACTCCTGCTTTGACAGCTGCAGCTGGGGCGTCTGTTGCCACAACAACCACAGATCCTCCTGCTGCCGCCACTACTACTGTTATAGCTATGGATCATGTAAATCAGATGGCAAATTCATGTGAAATAGCCTGTCGGACGAGTGCTATAATCACTATGTGTCTTGCCATTATTTCACATCTACTGAGCAATTAGCTATGTAGCTATGTGCTTACCCATCAAATGCTAACCAACATGGTCATAACATTCATTCATACAATCATTTGTTTATTGCTGCATTATCTTTTTTCATTGAGCTCTGAATCACTGTATAAGATTATTTGAAGATATATGAAGTTGTTTTCTAAGTACATACATTTTTTAAGTTTATTTAAACTGTGCAATGCATTATGTATGTAATGTACCAAACACTGTATATAGTTTTAATGTTAGCACTTTTAAATTGATCTCTGGAGATTTATTATATTTATTTATCATACAGCCGGCTGTGTAACAAACAATGCAACATACATCAACTTTAAGTAATACATTAAAAATGCTTGTTCCATCACATTTACTTTCGTTTATTTTCCAAGTATGTTTTATTAACAGTTTTTTCTGTTATATGAAAGTGTTCTATTGATCAATTTTATAATAGAGAGAAATACTACTATAAAGTCCAATAAATTTTTTCATAAATAAGTTCTCCATAGTACTGTTTGTGTATATGTCAAACATATTTTGGATACATTTAAACGTACTTTCCTGAGTAACACAGTCACTGAAGTGGCCAAGTACCTGATGACAATAATACTTTTATGATGTTCTTATGCTGTGTGAAGTAACAGTATTTTATTTATTTTTTGTTATGTACAATTGTGGCCAAAGGTTTTGAGAATGACCATTTTTTTTAGATCCTTTTGTCAGAAGTTCTTCCGAACTCCCCAGCGCTGACCACTACCCTTACCTATCTACATCGCACTCATTCCTGCTAGTATCAATTAACTCTTGCACTTGGATCCTCACTTACCTGTGTCTTGGAGTTTGTTACATTGACTTAATATTTACAGTGTTGTCCCTTCTTTTTTTAAGACTTCTGCAATTTGCCTTGGCATGCTGGATATCAGCTTCTGGGAAAATCTTGACTGATGGCAACCCATTCTTGCCTAATCAGTGCTTGGAGTTGATCACAGTTTCTGTGCTTTTGTTTGTCCAGCCTCTTTTTGAGGATTGAGCACAGGTTCTCAATGGGATTGAGATCTGGGGAGTTTCCTGGCCATAGACCCAAAATTTCAATATTTTGTTCACCAAGCCACGTGGTTATCACTTTTGCCTTGTGAAATGTTGCTCCATCATGCTGGAAAAAGCATTGTTGCTCACCAAAATGCTCCTGGATCACTGGAAGTTGCTCTTGGAGGATGTTTTGATACCATTCCTTATTCATGGAAGTGTTCTTATGCAAAGTTTTGAGCAAACCCACTCCCTTGGATGAGAAGCAACCTCACACGTGAATGGTCTCAGGATGCCTCACTGCTGGCATGATGCCTCACAGAACTCATGGTAGTGCTCACCTTTTCTTCTCAGGACAATCATTTGTCCAGATGTCCCAAACAGTCTGAGGGGGGCTTCATTAGAGAAAATAACTTTACCCCATTCCTCGGCAGTCCAATCCCTATACTTCCTGCAGAATGCCAGTCTGTTCTTGATGTTTTTCTTGGAGAGAAGTGGCTTCTTTGCTGCTGTTCTTGACACCAAGCCATCCTCCAAAAGCCTTTGCTTCACAGTGCATGCAGATGCACTCGCACCTGCCTTCTGCCATTTCTGAGCAGGCTCAGCACTAGTGGTGACCTGATCCCGTAGCTGCATCCTCCTTAGGAGACGGTCTTGACACTTGCTTGACTTTCTTGATCACCCTGAAACCTTCTTCACTGCAACTGAACCTCTCTCCTTGAAGTTCTTGATGATTCGATAAATGGTTGATTTAGGTGCTATCTTAAAGGCAGCAATGTCCTTGCCTGTGAAGCTCATTTGATGCAATGCAATGATGACTGCATGTGTTGCCTTGGAGGTAACCACGATTAACAGAAGAAAACTTCAAGCACCCCCAAACTTTTAAAGCAACCAGTCTGCTCTTCGAATCAGCATGACAGAGTGATATCAGCTGCCTTGTCGTCATTAACACTTTCTACTGAGCTAACAAGAAGATCACTGAAATGATGTTAGCAGGCCATTTTGTGGCAGGGCTGAAATGCAGTAGGTGGAATGCACTTATTTTTGTGAATAAATGGATTTTCATGGTAAAGAATGACTTTGCAATGAATTGCAGTTCATCTCATCACTGTACACAATCTATAGATAATGCAAATTTCCACCATAAAAACTGGAGCTGCAAACTTTGTGAAAACCAAAATTTGTGGTAGTCTTGGCCACAACTATACTCACCTCAATAACATTTCGAGGCTCCTTGTTGAAACTATGTGCAAAATAATACATAATATTGTAACGTTGCCCAAGTACCGCAGGGCGTGAAACAGGACGCCCAGACTCCCTCGACATTGTGAAACATTTAACAACATGACATGTAACAGATAACGGTGGCACTCTACTATTGTGAAGGTAAGCTGCAAGAGCCATGACATCCATAGGAGCTGCAGTTACAATCATTTGAGCATTTACAGCTTCATTACGAAGAGGTCCAATCTCAACCCTATTGGCACTTGCATTGAAAGTCCTGCACTGGAACTCCTGCAGTATTAAAATATATGCTGAAACATAACTCCTGCTGTAGCAGCATGAACATCACTGACGTCTCAGACAGCAAGAGGTGATCCATAGCTAGTACAAATACAACAGCAAATCCTGCCACAACTACTTTTAAACCTTTGTCAAAATGCCAGAAGATAAAGAAATAACACCACACAACATGATAAGAACAGAAATAAACATGGATGATAACAGAGATTAAATGACAAAGACAGGTGAGGAAAATGGGTAGGCAACTCATGACTGACAAAGGACACCAGGAACACAAAGGGCTTATCCCAAAACAGTGCTGCTAAGTTGACCACATCTGTCACCATAGTCATCTCATCATCTGTCCATAAGACCAACTGCACTATATGGTAGATATTCGACATATTCAATATTTCATGAGATATTTGGGGCATATAAACATATTGTTTAAACATTTATCATTTAATTTAAAATATATATTTTATTAAAAGATACACACAAGACAGAAAGCATGTTTGACCAACTTGCACTGAAACCAGATTTCAGGGCTGGCAAAAAGGAAACAATAACTAGTCAAAAGTCTATTAAGTATACAATACTTGAGCTGGATTTATTCAATGCAGCCTAGGTATTCTCATTAAATCAGCAGATTGCTGTTAATGACATTCACATGCCACCACCATTTATTGTACAAGGTTGATAGTAATACTGCATTCAAATTTATTCAAATGCCTATTTTCTTTCTTGAAGCAGACTGAATTTGAAGGAAGACTTTAATGGTTAATATAGAAGCAATTGTGTAGCTTAGACCATAACAATAAATCACCTACTCACAGTACAGACATTATACTACAGTACAGTTACAGACTACAGATACCAACTGTGACAACAATGCATCACACTCTTGCCTGTATGGAAGGGAAAGTGTAGGTCCTTAGATGTTACTGGGTTTTTTGTGACTTCACTGCAGCCTTGGAGTGATTTTTGGCCATTCCTTGCAAGAGAAACTGGTGTTGAATTTCCATGTTTTATCATCTGGCTCACAGTGGACTAGTAGAGTCCATGAGAGTTACTCATGGAGATAATGAGGTATTTCTCAGGACAGGGTTATTTCTGAAAGATATTATATAGGATTTAATCACACAATATTGACATCACATCTTAAATCAATCCTTTCCGTATATATTATAAATTTTCTTGTGTTTAGTTACTCAGTCAGGAGTAAATAATGCAAGGGATCCACTTGTTAAAGAGCAGTTTAACGGTACTGCTAACTAAAAATGCCCTTGACATGAACAGGAAAAAATTGCAGGCAACATGAATTAGCATTTCATATAATGCATAATTGATTTAGTAATAAATCTCAGCTGCAGCAGATTAAATATGGGGGTAGACCCATGTAAAAGAGCCATGTGCACAGGCCTCACACATGTTTAATTTGAGCTGAGATAAATGCATTTCTCAAACACAATAACTGACATTCTTGTGTCAAACGTGTTGCACAAGCAGGGAGAAAACAAGGCTTTATTGTCACAAACAGCAAAAAAGACGACGTTCAGTAGCGCAAGAGTCTTAACTCTTGGCTTTCAAGTTCGTGAATGTGAAGCACTAGACTCGGGCACTTGTGGGGGCTAAACAAAGGTCAGGTGAGTAGGGTAACTAATAAAATGGTGACTGAGACAGCAGGAGTAAAGGAGTGTCATGAAAGGTGTGCGTCGAATAATGGGGCTGGCTGGATAGCAGCCAGGGTGTGACACTAATAACCATAAATCTTGCAGGGTAACATTTTTTTTCAGTAAAAAAACAAAACAAAACTTACACCAAATAAAGATCATGAACCCATAATGTAGTAACAGCTACAGAAATATATTCTTTAAAAAGTCATTTAAACTTAGCTTCCAGTGTGTATGAAGATGGGTATATGTATGAAACTAAAAGTGTATGAAATATCACGTAACAAACAGTTGTGCTACTTTCGTCATTTTATTCCTTTGAGTGACAGAACGGCTCCTTTGCTCTTGATCTAACCAGTCCCATAACACGCAAGTTTGTACGCAATAGAGAGACAGTGACAACGATGACCACTGATAAACGCAAGTGAGGAAAACAGGGGCAGGGTTTTGTTGGCTAACATTTTTGTCTCCTGAATATAAGAAGGCAGTTTTAAAACCTGTCAATGAGAGCTTAAACAGCAGCAAGCTACATACTATCATCACGCATTTCCAAAGACAAAAGCATTTTGACTTGAGTTTTCAAAGTTTTACTTGCATGGAGTGGTGAGTAAATCTTTTGCAATACATTTAAAAGTAGTATGATTAAATAATTTGAAAAATTTTTTAAAATGGGTCATAGATTGAAAATGATTGAGCTCAACTTTCAAAGTGAAAAATAATGATTTATACAGTTTACCAGTGCCATGACATTTGAATATTAAATATTTGATATTTAGCAGTGAATGTTTCTGCAACATATTTAAACAGTAATCGTATTACAATCTATGATGTGTAACATTTGGCTTAGAAAAACATAGTTAATTTCCAGTTAAATGATTTCATACCTGTAGACAATGAGACTGGAACATGTCTGAATGCTGCTTCTCAACCTCTTTTTTCAGGCCAATGAAAGAAATAAGGATGATCATGATTTTTCTCCTAATTGGTAAGTGAAATTGCATAAACGTCAGCAGGATAAAACAAAATATTGATCTTTAGTCCATTAAGATAACTCATTGATTTAATAATCAAAATGTTATATTCATCATCAGGAGCTCAAATCAAAACTATGGCTGGGCAGCCTATTAGTCAAGCTCCAATAACATCAAATGCTGCAGCATCTGTGAGAACAGACATGTCAACAACGATGACAACGACTGGTTTCATCAATACGGCCTCTGTAAAAACTGCTCAAAAGACGCCTGCTCAAGCCGCGTTCACAGGCAGTGCAAATAATTCTGCAGCACCTCCACCTGCTGCTTCTGACTCTACTCCAATGGATTTCTCAATTCCAACTACAGTATCCACAAGGACTCCTGCTACTGACATAACAGTTACATTTATAACTGATGCTGCATCTTTCAAAACTGCAACTTTGATGCCCATCAATTTTGCTGTGGCTAACTCCACAATAGTTCTGTCTACGGCTGTTGCAACTCCTGCTTTGACAGCTGCAGCTGGGGCGTCTGTTGCCACAACAACCACAGATCCTCCTGCTGCCGCCACTACTACTGTTATAGCTATGGATCATGTAAATCAGATGGCAAATTCATGTGAAATAGCCTGTCGGACGAGTGCTATAATCACTATGTGTCTTGCCATTATTTCACATCTACTGAGCAATTAGCTATGTAGGTATGTGCTTACCCATCAAATGCTAACCAACATGGTCATAACATTCATTCATACAATCATTTGTTTATTGCTGCATTATCTTTTTTCATTGAGGTCTGACGCACTGTACAAGATTATTTGAAGATATATGAAGTTGTTTTCTAAGTACATACATTTTTTAAGTTTATTTAAACTGTGCAATGTATTATGTATGTAATGTACAACACACTGTATATAGTTTTAATGTTAGCACTTTTAAATTGATCTCTGGAGATTTATTATATTTATTTATCACACAGCGGGCTGTGTAACAAACAATGCAACATGCATCAACTTTAAGTAATACACTAAAAATGCTTGTTCCATTACATTTACTTTCGTTTATTTTCCAAGTATGTTTTATTAACAGTTTTTTCTGTTATATGAAAGTGTTCTGACTATTGATCAATTTTATAATAGAGAGAAATACTACTATAAAGTCCAATAAATTTCTTCATAAATAAGTTCTCCATAGTACTCTTTGTGTATACGTCAAACATAGTTGGGATACATTTAAACGTACTTTCCTGAGTAACACAGTCATTGAAGTGGCCAAGTACCTGATGACAATAAAACTTTTATGATGTTCATATGCTGTGTGAAGTAACAGTATTTTATTATTTTTTTTATGTACAGTTGTGGCCAAAGGTTTTGAGACTGACCGTTTTTTTTAGATCCTTTTGTCAGAAATTCGTCCGAACTCCCCAGCGCTGACCACTACCCTTACCTATCTACCTCGCACTCATTCCTGCTAGTATCAATTAACTCTTGCACTTGGATCCTCACTTACCTGTGTCTTGGAGTTTGTTACATTGACTTAATATTTACAGTGTTGTCCCTTCTTTTTTTAAGACTTCTGCAATTTGCCTTGGCATGCTGGATATCAGCTTCTGGGAAAATCTAGACTGATGGCAACCCATTCTTGCCTAATCAGTGCTTGGAGTTGATCAGAGTTACTGTGCTTTTGTTTGTCCAGCCTCTTTTTGAGGATTGAGCACAGGTTCTCAATGGGATTAAGATCTAGAGAGTTTCCTGGCCATTGACCCAAATTTTCAATATTTTGTTCACCGAGCCACTTGGTTATCACTTTTGCCTTGTGAAATGTTGCTCAATCATGCTGGAAAAAGCATTGTTGTTCACCAAAATGCTCCTGGATCACTGGAAGTTGCTCTTGGAGGATGTTTTGATACCATTCCTTATTCATGGAAGTGTTCTTATGCAAAGTTTTGAGCAAACCCACTCCCTTGGATGAGAAGCAACCCCACACGTGAATGGTCTCAGGATGCCTCACTGCTGGCATGATGCCTCACAGAACTCATGGTAGTGCTCACCTTTTCTTCTCAGGACAATCATTTCTCCAGATGTCCCAAACAGTCTGAGGGGGGCTTCATTGGAGAAAATAACTTTACCCCATTCCTCGGCAGTCCAATCCCTATACTTCCTGCAGAATGTCAGTCAGTTCTTGATGTTTTTCTTGGAGAGAAGTGGCTTCTTTGCTGCTCTTCTTGACACCAAGCCATCCTCCAAAAGCCTTTGCTTCACAGTGCATGCAGATGCACTCACACCTGCCTTCTGCCATTTCTGAGCAAGCTCAGCACTAGTGGTGACCTGATCCCGTAGCTGCATCCTCCTTAGGAGACGGTCTTGGCACTTGCTTGACTTTCTTGATCACCCTGAAACCTTCTTCACTGCAATTGAACCTCTCTCCTTGAAGTTCTTGATGATTCGATAAATGGTTGATTTAGGTGCTATCTTAAAGGCAGCAATGTCCTTGCCTGTGAAGCTCCTTTGATGCCATGCAATGATGACTGCATGTGTTGCCTTGGAGGTAACCACGATTAACAGAAGAAAACTTCAAGCACCCCCAAACTTTTAAAGCAACCAGTCTGTTTAAACATTTATCATAACTCTAACTGATGTTCTTGTTTCAAAAGTGTTGCACAAGCATGGAGAAAACAAGGCTTTATTGTCACAAACAGCAAAATAGACGACGTTCAGTAGCGCAAGAGTCTTAACTCTTGGCTTTCAAGTTCGTGAATGTGAAGCACTGGACTCGGGCACTTGTGGGGGCTAAACAAAGGTCAGGTGAGTAGGGTAACTAATAAAATGATGACTGAGACAGCAGGAGTAAAGGAGTGTCATGAAAGGTGTGCGTCGAATAATGGGGCTGGCTGGATAGCAGCCAGGGTGTGACACTAATAACCATAAATCTTGCAGGGTAACATTTTTTTCCAGTAAAAAAACAAAACAAAACTTACACCAAATAAAGATCATGAACCCATAATGTAGTAACAGCTACAGAAATATATTCTTTAAAAAGTCATTTAAACTTAGCTTCCAGGGTGTATGAAGATGGGTATAGGTATGAAACTAAAAGTGTATGAAATATCACGTAACAAGCAGTTGTGCTACTTTCGTCATTTTCTTCCTTTGAGTGACAGAACGGCTCCTTTGCTCTTGATCTAGCCACTCCCATAACACGCAAGTTTGTACGCAATAGAGAGACAGTGACAACGATGACCACTGATAAACGCAAGTGAGGCAAAACAGGGGCAGGGTTTCGTTGGCTAACATTTTTGTCTCCTGAATATAAGAAGGCAGTTTTAAAACCTGTCAATGAGAGCTTAAACAGCAGCAAGCTACAAACTACCATCACGCATTTCCAAAGACAAAAGCATTTTGACTTGAGTTTTCATAGTTTTACTTGCATGGAGTGGTGAGTCAATCTTTTGCAATACATTTAAAAGTAGTATGATTAAATAATTTGAAAAAAATTTTAAATGGGTCATAGATTGAACATGATTGAGCTCAACTTTCAAAGTGAAAAATAATGATTTATACAGTTTACCAGTGCCATGACATTTGAATATTAAATATTTGATATTTAGAAGTGAATGTTTCTGCAACATATTTAAACAGTAATCTTATTACACTCTATGATGTGTAACATTTGGCTTAGAAAAACATAGTTAATTTCCAGTTAAATGATTTCATACTTGTAGACAATGAGACTGGAACATGTCTGAATGCTGCTTCTCAACCTCTCTTTTCAGGCCAATGAAAGAAATAAGGATGATCATGATTTTTCTCCTAATTGGTAAGTGAAATTGCATAAACGTCAGCAGGATAAAACAAAAATATTGATCTTTAGTCCATTAAGATAACTCGTTGATTTAATAATCAAAATGTTATATTCATCATCAGGAGCTCAAATCAAAACTATGGCTGGGCAGCCTATTAGTCAAGCTCCAATAACATCAAATGCTGCAGCATCTGTGAGAACAGACATGTCAACAACGATGACAACGACTGGTTTCGTCAATACGGCCTCTGTAAAAACTGCTCAAAAGACGCCTGCTCAAGCCGCGTTCACAGGCAGTGCAAATAATTCTGCAGCACCTCCACCTGCCGCTTCTGACTCTACTCCAATGGATTTCTCAATTCCAAATACAGTATCCACAAGGACTCCTGCTACTGACATAACAGTTACATTTATAACTGATGCTGCATCTTTCAAAACTGCAACTTTGATGCCCATCAATTTTGCTGTGGCTAACTCCACAATAGTTCTGTCTACGGCTGTTGCAACTCCTGCTTTGACAGCTGCAGCTGTGGCGTCTGTTGCCACAACAACCACAGATCCTCCTGCTGCCGCCACTACTACTGTTATAGCTATGGATCATGTAAATCAGATGGCAAATTCATGTGAAATAGCCTGTCGGACGAGTGCTATAATCACTATGTGTCTTGCCATTATTTCACATCTACTGAGCAATTAGCTATGTAGGTATGTGCTTACCCATCAAATGCTAACCAACATGGTCAAAACATTCATTCATACAATCATTTGTTTATTGCTGCATTATCTTTTTTCATTGAGCTCTGAAGCACTGTATAAGATTATTTGAAGATATATGAAGTTGTTTTCTAAGTACATACATTTATTAAGTTTATTTAAACTGTGCAATGTATTATGTATGTAATGTACAAAACACTGTATATAGTTTTAATGTTAGCACTTTTAAATTGATCTCTGGAGATTTATTATATTTATTTATCACACAGCGGGCTGTGTAACAAACAATGCAACATGCATCAACTTTAAGTAATACACTAAAAATGCTTGTTCCATTACATTTACTTTCGTTTATTTTCCAAGTATGTTTTATTAACAGTTTTTTCTGTTATATGAAAGTGTTCTGACTATTGATCAATTTTATAATAGAGAGAAATACTACTATAAAGTCCAATAAATTTCTTCATAAATAAGTTCTCCATAGTACTCTTTGTGTATACGTCAAACATAGTTGGGATACATTTAAACGTACTTTCCTGAGTAACACAGTCATTGAAGTGGCCAAGTACCTGATGACAATAATACTTTTATGATGTTCATATGCTGTGTGAAGTAACAGTATTTTATTATTTTTTTTATGTACAGTTGTGGCCAAAGGTTTTGAGACTGACCATTTTTTTTAGATCCTTCTGTCAGAAGTTCGTCCGAACTCCCCAGCGCTGACCACTACCCTTACCTATCTACCTCGCACTCATTCCTGCTAGTATCAATTAACTCTTGCACTTGGATCCTCACTTACCTGTGTCTTGGAGTTTGTTACATTGACTTAATATTTACAGTGTTGTCCCTTCTTTTTTTAAGACTTCTGCAATTTGCCTTGGCATGCTGGATATCAGCTTCTGGGAAAATCTTGACTGATGGCAACCCATTCTTGCCTAATCAGTGCTTGGAGTTGATTAGAGTTACTGTGCTTTTATTTGTCCAGCCTCTTTTTGAGGATTGAGCACAGGTTCTCAATGGGATTAAGATCTAGAGAGATTCCTGGCCATTGACCCAAATTTTCAATATTTTGTTCACCGAGCCACTTGGTTATCACTTTTGCCTTGTGAAATGTTGCTCAATCATGCTGGAAAAAGCATTGTTGTTCACCAAAATGCTCCTGGGTCACTGGAAGTTGCTCTTAGAGGATGTTTTGATACCATTCCTTATTCATGGAAGTGTTCTTATACAAAGTTTTGAGCAAACCCACTCCCTTGGATGAGAAGCAACCCCACAAGTGAATGGTCTCAGGATGCTTCACTGCTGGCATGATGCCTCACAGAACTCATGGTAGTGCTCTCCTTTTCTTCTCAGGACAATCATTTGTCCAGATGTCCCAAACAGTCTGAGGGGGGCTTCATTGGAGAAAATAACTTTACCCCATTCCTCGGCAGTCCAATCCCTATACTTCCTGCAGAATGTCAGTCAGTTCTTGATGTTTTTCTTGGAGAGAAGTGGCTTCTTTGCTGCTCTTCTTGACACCAAGCCATCCTCCAAAAGCCTTTGTGTCACAGTGCATGCAGATGCACTCGCACCTGCCTTCTGCCATTTCTGAGCAAGCTCAGCACTAGTGGTGACCTGATCCCGTAGCTGCATCCTCCTTAGGAGACGGTCTTGGCACTTGCTTGACTTTCTTGATCACCCTGAAACCTTCTTCACTGCAATTGAACCTCTCTCCTTGAAGTTCTTGATGATTCGATAAATGGTTGATTTAGGTGCTATCTTAAAGGCAGCAATGTCCTTGCCTGTGAAGCACCTTTGATGCAATGCAATGATGACTGCATGTGTTGCCTTGGAGGTAACCACGATTAACAGAAGAAAACTTCAAGCACCCCCAAACTTTTAAAGCAACCAGTCTGTTTAAACATTTATCATAACTCTAACTGACGTTCTTGTTTCAAAAGTGTTGCACAAGCATGGAGAAAACAAGGCTTTATTGTCACAAACAGCAAAATAGACGACGTTCAGTAGCGCAAGAGTCTTAACTCTTGGCTTTCAAGTTCGTGAATGTGAAGCACTAGACTCGGGCACTTGTGGGGGCTAAACAAAGGTCAGGTGAGTAGGGTAACTAATAAAATGGTGACTGAGACAGCAGGAGTAAAGGAGTGTCATGAAAGGTGTGCGTCGAATAATGGGGCTGGCTGGATAGCAGCCAGGGTGTGACACTAATAACCATAAATCTTGCAGGGTAACATTTTTTTTCAGTAAAAAAACAAAACAAAACTTACACCAAATAAAGATCATGAACCCATAATGTAGTAACAGCTACAGAAATATATTCTTTAAAAAGTCATTTAAACTTAGCTTCCAGTGTGTATGAAGATGGGTATATGTATGAAACTAAAAGTGTATGACATATCACGTAACAAACAGTTGTGCTACTTTCGTCATTTTCTTCCTTTGAGTGACAGAACGGCTCCTTTGCTCTTGATCTAGCCACTCCCATAACACGCAAGTTTGTACGCAATAGAGAGACAGTGACAACGATGACCACTGATAAACGCAAGTGAGGAAAACAGGGGCAGGGTTTTGTTGGCTAACATTTTTGTCTCCTGAATATAAGAAGGCAGTTTTAAAACCTGTCAATGAGAGCTTAAACAGCAGCAAGCTACATACTATCATCACGCATTTCCAAAGACAAAAGCATTTTGACTTGAGTTTTCAAAGTTTTACTTGCATGGAGTGGTGAGTAAATCTTTTGCAATACATTTAAAAGTAGTATGATTAAATAATTTGAAATTTTTTTTAAAATGGGTCATAGATTGAAAATGATTGAGCTCAACTTTCAAAGTGAAAAATAATGATTTATACAGTTTACCAGTGCCATGACATTTGAATATTAAATATTTGATATTTAGCAGTGAATGTTTCTGCAACATATTTAAACAGTAATCTTATTACAATCTATGATGTGTAACATTTGGCTTAGAAAAACATAGTTAATTTCCAGTTAAATGATTTCATACTTGTAGACAATGAGACTGGAACATGTCTGAATGCTGCTTCTCAACCTCTTTTTTCAGGCCAATGAAAGAAATAAGGATGATCATGATTTTTCTCCTAATTGGTAAGTGAAATTGCATAAACGTCAGCAGGATAAAACAAAAATATTGATCTTTAGTCCATTAAGATAACTCGTTGATTTAATAATCAAAATGTTATATTCATCATCAGGAGCTCAAATCAAAACTATGGCTGGGCAGCCTATTAGTCAAGCTCCAATAACATCAAATGCTGCAGCATCTGTGAGAACAGACATGTCAACAACGATGACAACGACTGGTTTCGTCAATACGGCCTCTGTAAAAACTGCTCAAAAGACGCCTGCTCAAGCCGCGTTCACAGGCAGTGCAAATAATTCTGCAGCACCTCCACCTGCTGCTTCTGACTCTACTCCAATGGATTTCTCAATTCCAAATACAGTATCCACAAGGACTCCTGCTACTGACATAACAGTTACATTTATAACTGATGCTGCATCTTTCAAAACTGCAACTTTGATGCCCATCAATTTTGCTGTGGCTAACTCCACAATAGTTCTGTCTACGGCTGTTGCAACTCCTGCTTTGACAGCTGCAGCTGTGGCGTCTGTTGCCACAACAACCACAGATCCTCCTGCTGCCGCCACTACTACTGTTATAGCTATGGATCATGTAAATCAGATGGCAAATTCATGTGAAATAGCCTGTCGGACGAGTGCTATAATCACTATGTGTCTTGCCATTATTTCACATCTACTGAGCAATTAGCTATGTAGGTATGTGCTTACCCATCAAATGCTAACCAACATGGTCATAACATTCATTCATACAATCATTTGTTTATTGCTGCATTATCTTTTTTCATTGAGCTCTGAAGCACTGTACAAGATTATTTGAAGATATATGAAGTTGTTTTCTAAGTACATACATTTATTAAGTTTATTTAAACTGTGCAATGTATTATGTATGTAATGTACAAAACACTGTATATAGTTTTAATGTTAGCACTTTTAAATTGATCTCTGGAGATTTATTATATTTATTTATCACACAGCGGGCTGTGTAACAAACAATGCAACATGCATCAACTTTAAGTAATACACTAAAAATGCTTGTTCCATTGCATTTACTTTCGTTTATTTTCCAAGTATGTTTTATTAACAGTTTTTTCTGTTATATGAAAGTGTTCTGACTATTGATCAATTTTATAATAGAGAGAAATACTACTATAAAGTCCAATAAATTTCTTCTTAAATAAGTTCTCCATAGTACTCTTTGTGTATACGTCAAACATAGTTGGGATACATTTAAACGTACTTTCCTGAGTAACACAGTCATTGAAGTGGCCAAGTACCTGATTACAATAATACTTTTATGATGTTCTTATGCTGTGTGAAGTAACAGTATTTCATTTTTTTTTTTTTAATGTACAGTTGTGGCCAAAGGTTTTGAGACTGACCATTTTTTTTAGATCCTTTTGTCAGAAGTTCGTCCGAACCCCCCAGCGCTGACCACTACCCTTACCTATCTACCTCGCACTCATTCCTGCTAGTATCAATTAACTCTTGCACTTGGATCCTCACTTACCTGTGTCTTGGAGTTTGTTACATTAACTTAATATTTACATTGTTGTCCCTTGGTTATCACTTTTGCCTTGTGAAATGTTGCTCCGTCATGCTGGAAAAAGCATTGTTCCTCACCAAAATGCTCCTGGATCACTGGAAGTTGCTCTTGGAGGATGTTTTGATACCATTCCTTTGCAATTAATTTCAATTAATCTGATCATTCTTCACAATCCTAAAAACTGAAGCAGCAAAATTTATATATATATATATATATATATATATATATATATATATATATATATATATATATATATATATAGAGAGAGAGAGAGAGAGAGAGAGAGAGAGAGAGAGAGAGAGAGAGAGAGAGAGAGAAACAGGACATGTAGCACTTCTAGAGTGGTTATTATCAGTTATTATCTGAATGGTTAATAACTTTAGAATAGTTAATAATGTTTAATAACCATTCAGTTAATAACTTGTACAGTAGCCTGCAACTGCTCTAAATGTGTGACATGTACATTCATTAACACAGCCACTAACTGGCATAAAAGGATCAATTATCATTACACGTCCCACTTTGTGGATTATTCCTGCTGGTACACAAGTTTTGTTTCGTTTGCAAGAGATATAATCAGCTTTACATTGGAGAAACCAAGAAAAGGCTTGCTGATCGGTTTGTTCATACTATCAGAATTAAGGATTTGTCATTCTCACTGGCAAGGTACTTCAATACTAATTGCATTAATCACATACCTGTTTGCATTGCCAGTTGTTGCTATGGTAGCACTGAAATGCAATGGCTGGAATGCAGTAATTTCTTGTGATTAAGTGAATTTTCATGGCAAAGAATGACTGCAATTAATTGCTATTCATCTGATCACTCTTCACAATCTAGTTAATGCAGATTGCCAAAATAAAGTAGCAAACTTAGTTAAAACCAAAATTTGTGCTAGTCTCAAAACCTTTGGCCACACCTGTTCTCATTTGCATAAAATTTCGAGGCTCCTTGTTCAAACTATGTACATTTACTGCTATGTGCTGCTTTTCTTCTCATTTGTGAGGAAAAAAAAATCACGAGAAAGTAAAAATGTAACACAAATAATGTTTTTTTTATGTTTATGTTGGGGTTAAACAGTCCAGCAACATTCTCTGACACAGACATTCTCTGCTTCATGAGACAGAGAATCTCTGACTGAGATTTTAGCAAAGCCATGCTGGACGATCGGCAAAGGTGTCACAGCTCACCCAAAGTACATTTTTTCAGACTCAAATTATGGTTCGGGTTTCAGGTCCTAGTGCCCCTACATCTCGGTAAAATGTGAATTTAGAGACTAGATGGCACTGTTGAATAAGATAGAATGAATGAGAAATATTTAAACAAATAATGCACGCTTATCTGGGGGTACTAAAGAACATTTTAGGGGGCGCTAAAGCACTCCTAAAACAGGCTTAACGACGCCTATAGGTTTCCTACTAAACAAATGGTTCAGCATGGAAAATGCAATAAAATAGATGCATTAACGTTTCCCTAACATTATATACATCATTAATTAACAAACCATGAACTTCAGCATTCATAAGACATAAGTAATATTAACATAGTAACCTCAGTAGACCAGTGACATCAGAGCAGATTCCATGGTCTGTAAAAAAGCTTTTAGTACTTCTTCACTAATCCCATAAAACTTCATCACTAATCCCATAGACCCTTTCACTAATCCCATAAAACCTCATCACTAATCCCATAGACCCTTTCACTAATCCCATAAAACCTCATCACTAATCCCATAGACCCCTTCACTAATCTCATAAAACCTCTTTTCAACACTGTAATTTGTGAAATGCTGCCACACAGCATAGCAGTAGTAGGGATTCAAAGCAAAGGTAAATCAGATCTAATTCACTAGCTGGCTTTCTTATTTTTTCAAGCCACTCTGTGGCTTAATAGTAAGGATATTAAATGTACTGCATGTGTTTTAAAGTTTTTAAGTTTTTGTTTGTTTATTTGTTTGTTTGCTGCCTAGTGCCGACTTCTAAAACCATAATGTGATCATGTAATCTCTTCCAGAACAGGTCTAATCTTTTTACATTGACTCTTCAACGTTAAGTTTGTCAGTGACTGCCATCAGGGACTGGTAAACAATGAAAATAATGCATGCTCTATATTTCAATAACAAAAAAACATAATAGAGTCATTTGCCAAATAACAAACATCTGAGTCATTTGTTGGAATGTAACCTAACAAACATATCCAAGGCAAGTGAACATATGTGAAATTCAAAAACCATAAACACTGTGAAGTATGCATGGGGAAAACATTCATACTTTTGGGGGAAAAAATTGCATCTTAAATGATCAGTCCCATGTTGTGATGCATAACATGTTCTCTGATAGGTACAGCCTTTGTTCTAAAGCAACTAGCACATCATGTTGATGTTAGTGGTCTTCCCCCATTTTTAACATAAACCACCTGGGAGTTTTTTTGGTAATCATCAAAACAAGAACTGTTGTCTAGATGACAGTTATTTGAGCTCTTGTTTCTTAGGCGACTGAGCCTTTTCAGGTAAAAGGAAGCAGCTTGTGTGTATGACACAGTCAGAGTAGTTGCTTGACACTTCACTAAAATTCTGTTCCTACCACTCTGGGTTTTGCTCTTTCCCATGACTTATCACGTATGATGGCATTTCACCTGACACAGCTGCATTTACAAAGGCAGAAAGTCCCTAATTGCTCTTGTATCCTCTACTCACTAAAGTATCATTCAAGATGTCCTAATAAGTCAAGTTACACAAACACTCTAAATCTTGAAAAAATATTCCACTCATAGCATGACTGATCACATTCAGGCACATGTGGAACAAATGTGAGTGAACCTATTTTGGGTGAGACAATGTAGATGTTTAGTTTTTAAGTCTACATGTGCTTGTTATGAAAACTTTAATGTAAGAAATGTAACAAGAATTATTTTCTCACATTGTCTCTCCAGTTTTTCAAGCTATGAGTTTTACTTAAAAGGTCAGTGGTGTGCTAAAATGCCGAACATACTCTACAAACATACTCAAAAACCATGCATGGTTATTTGTCAGCAAAAATGAGCACACGCAGCCAAGGCAAAAGCATATTTTCAGTGAACATATGTGAAATTTATGCACCCTAAACACTTTAAAGTATGCGTGGGGAAGAAAGTTGTAGCTCAAAATTTGATAACTTAAATATATCAAATAAATAAATAAAATAATAAATTTTACAATACAAAAGAAAAAGAATAATAAAAAAATAAAACAAAACAAAAACACCTGCAAGGTCACTGATGCAAAAGCGCCACCTTTACACAGTGCACCATGTCAGTGCTAATAGTGCCCCTTTGTGGAGAATATTCAGCTAAATGAGTATGCCTGAAGGAGTGTATGACTGAGTTGCCTAGTTTTACATAAATGGAGAAAATTAAAAAATACTGAAAAGCTGATAAAATCATATGCAAATAATAATCTATGATATAAAATAAAAAGTAACTTGATTAATATAAAGATAAGGATATGGGTACAAAATTTTATATATTTTAGACATTTATTTTACAATTTTATACATTTAATTTTTTATAAAATTTAATAACAGACAAAAGAAAAACTAAATGACATGATGAAAACTCCCAATATACAAACAAACCCCAAATACATTTTCTAGGTGTCTGTGTTGAACTCTTGAAATGTCATCACTTAAAGCCCTGTTATGAACATACAGTGGCAGAAGCATATCATTTGAATTTCTGTATGAATGGCAACGATATCTGTTCATCGTCAAAATCATATATTTAACAAATAAAGTACAGATCATTTTAAGTCACCATGTCTTTGTCGGTGAGCATAATCACACACGTGAACAATGAGCGACAAACTACAAACGCAAGGGTTTGTGTTCATACATAAGCGACCTGTTTAACAAGGTGCAGGTGTATGAGAACAAAGGGGGCTAGAAATAAAGGGGACGCCACAGAGAACTGACAACAGACAATCCCCCAGTACGTGGCCGGCCGTACCACATGATGTGTGGGATGGGGAGAATACCGTTCAACAACTTAGCCAACATGCAATTCATATCATGTGTGGCCTATGCACAAAACATTTTGCATCCTCAAATGGCAATATAGCTACTTTGATTAAAGCTGCACTATGTAAGATTTGTTTGTTAAATTTGAAAGAAGGTGCATTACTGAGTCAAGAGGGGGAAAAGAAACTGTGATACAGTGTCTTTCTGCTGCTGTGAGTCATCCTGTAAAGCAAGAAATATTCATTCAGTCAAAACAGTCGCCTAAGATTTGGTGAGAGTTTTCAGAACATGTCAGACATCTTTATGTATTAATGTCACATGCACAAGCTGAAAAAGAAAGTGAATCCAATTCAATGGCCTGGATTCCTGAGTGACATTAGTGAGGGTGCGGCTCGCAGTGCTGACCTGCACAGCTCTGAATAACGTTAGCAAGGGCCGGGCTCACAATGCTGACCTGCACAGCTCTGAGTGACGTTAGCAAGGGCCGGGCTCACAGCGCTGATCTGCACGCATCTTGCCACCCTTTCAGACAGCAGATGACTCAGACTGTGTCCCACCTTTGTTGGTTTTTCGAATAATTCTTTCCTTGAACTTAGGTGAACTCAAGTGTCATGACTACACCAGACCAACAAATAAAAATATTTCCATTTATGTTTTCAAAAGAAAGTATATTTCAGTTATGCTCTCATTATAGGGGTCTACTGCATTTTTGTTGCACTACTGCTGTGGGAAATCTTTAGATGGCCCCCTGGTATAAAGAGGTGATTTAAAACAGGACCTTCATCATCAGTGTTAGGAAAGTCAGTCATGACACTGATTAAAAATAGGCTGGTTAAAATATTCTTAGAGTCCTATGCCCTCCATTATCATGAAGGCTAAAGCAAAATGCCAAACTAAACAAACACAACCAGAAAGCTACACAAATGCACTGAGAAACATGGGGTTTTAGATCCACAGGATAATTGGGAATACAGTAGGGAACATCTGATAAGAATGAAGAGTGATAATGAATGGGGCAGAGCCAGTAACTCTAAGGATGGTAACCTGTGTGGAGACACATGCATGGGGCAGACTAGATAGGATGGGCGAAGACCTGATTGACAGGAGAGGCGGAAACAGTAAGCACATGCTGAATGTAAACAAAGGCAGAAGGGAAACAAAAACCAGTTAGAAGTTGAATCAAAAGGAATTTAGAGGAGCCCTCGCTTACTCCTCAGAGGGAACCGTAACACCCAGGATCACGAACATAGGCATGCAGCTGCTACCATAGTCCAGAAGGCGCACAAGAACTGCTCGCAGGAAGAATGTCGTTGTGCTCACTTTAGAAGAGACACTCTTATTGGAGTTCTTATTAATGCTAATGTTTTGTCAAGCATAAATTAAAAACTTGTGCACCCCGCCGGCATCCTCACGTCACTGCTGAGACTCTGCATAGTTCTAATCTGAGTGTCATAAGTGTCACATTAGCAACAAGGAGTCCTCCACCTACCACGTGATGTCCCTCTCTCCCAACAGTACAGATCTGTTGCTATGGTTACTTCTCATTGTTTTTATGCTGTTTGTCAGCGTTCATTACATGCTAAAGAATGCCTCGGTATGTTCCAGGTTGTGATTGCTGAGATTGTGTTATAGTATTTCCTTTGTCTGCACCTTATCATAATAGTGTTTCCATTGGACTTGCGTGTTAATGTATGCCCTCTGTGTTTTTCTAGTGCTATCTGTGATGTCTAATAGGCACAGTTTACGCATTCAGATTCATCACTCCCTCAGAAACCTCACAATGCAATTGTCCTAGTGTTTTTTAAAGATCTGCATATGCACTCATATACAATACATATGTACACACAACAAGCCACTAATCATCTCAATTTAAATTCATAGAACACTAAGATAAAAACTGTTGTAGTTTTGCCATTCTGAATTTAACTGATTCATATCTCAGCTACAAGATTGTCTACTTTATTGATATTTGTGCTTAATTTTGAGAGATAATAGTACAAGATTTTGTAAATCGCTCTGGATAAGAGTGCCTGCTAAATGGCGTAAATGTAAATGTAAGATCCCATATTCAAATGTTACAACTAGAATGAACATTAGACCTTTACAACAACACAATAACACATAGGTAAACAAGAAACAACTAAGCAGCCAGAATATGAGCAAAGACAAACTATTGAAAAAGAATGTACTAATACGGCTCACAAAATATAGGTTTATCTTCAAATTTACATTGATATTCTGCGGTTTTCAGTATTTCATTTTAAACCCGCCTCACAGTACACAGCCAAAGCAATAAAATGTGGCACATTGACCAGCTACTTACTATCTAAGTAGCCAACATCTTGTTTCATTAATAAGAAAAAAAAAAGTGACACCCTCAGTTCAGTTTAGCACTTCCTATATTTAAATGGTTGTGGAAGAAGATAGACATGGCTAAGGGCACTGCCAAAGTCCCCAAGATTCTCAGACAAGAGTGTAGTAGAAATGATCACATTTTTCTCCCATAACGTCATGTTTTTGCTGCAAAATAAACAGCAGTGTGTCATTGTGATTTTAAAGCAACCCCTTTCTTTTTTTTAGCATTTTTTACAAAAATATGAATGATACAGATCACAAAACATATAACAATAGAAATGTTTGCTGTAATAGGAGTATCTTAGTCATGAGAATCAGTTCACACAGGGAGTAATGTCAGTTATTTTCATCATGGAAACATGCCACAACTCTCGTATTAGGTTATCATATTGAACATTCAAGAATTTAAAACTATTTTAAAATGGACTGACTGACTGATTAACAATTGTTGTGAAGATGACCCATCACTTAAAAAGGGTGAAACATTTAACAGAGTAAGATAAAGAAAATCAAAATCACATTCCTTTATTTAAATTTTTTTTTAAATCAAAATTAATGAAGCAGCCACCTTCACATATAAAATGACTTCAGTATTTAATAAGGTTTAAATCATAATGATTCTCATCCTCCACAGCCTTCATCAGAAAAACAATAAATGAAGTCACAGTCTTGCCAAATTGCAATAATGAAGTCAACTTGGGCATTAATGATGCTGTAATAACAAGGATTTTGATGAAAGAGAAGTCTGCTGCTTTCTTTCCATTTTTATTTGTGTTTTACCTCTTTCGATCAGTTTGTTTTGTTTGTTAGTTTGTTCTGAAACTCTATGAACATTGGTATGCAAGTACACCTTGAATAAGATATTTTCTGTCTTACATCTCCATCTAGTGACCAGAATGCAGAAGGCACTCAGGGTTTCCAGATCACTCCACATCTCATAAGTAAAACCTGTTTTCACAAGCAATCCAGCAAAGATCACATATTTTAACATGCGCATATATATAATTTTTTTTTTTAAATCAGATTTTAAAACAGCATGAAAAAATGACTTGCTCCACCAGAATATATTTTCTCCATGTGAACTCCATGTAGAATCTCTGTTTTAGGTCCTCTAAAGCTCTTTACAAGGCAGTAAGAGAAGTAAATTAAAACTAAATTAAAACAAAGTCAGTTAACCCACATTAAACACAAAGGACTCCCAAGTTTGTTGATCAGGTGATGACCGATATTTCCAGCATTTATAATGTGGACCAAAACAGATTTTTTTTTCAATTTTTCAAATGATACAGATGGTTTATTTAGGGTACATGGGGTGCAGTATATACAAAGTTTGCTGCCATATTTTTTGTCATATCTACCTTAGTGCCAGTGGAACCATCAAAAACATGTAATGGAATCTGTCCAGACACAGGAGAATTCGCACAAAAAAACCCACCTAACAGGGGGGGGGGGGGGGGGGGATAAAATAAAGAAGAAACAACCTCTTGATAAACATACTTATTTTGTATCTGTTTGGATTTAAATGTGGAGACTGATTTGTGTACAAACAAATAAACAGAAACCACTACTGGGTGCAAATTTGAAGGAAAGACAGACTGGTGTATTAGTCCATTACATTATTTACATTAGATTTTCTTTCACTTCATTACATTATTATTTCTGGAGTTTAAAATATATATATATGAAAAACCCCCATCCTGAAAGTCTACAGTTACCTAATACATGCTTTTGTAGAATAAATAAATGATGGAATTAATATAGAGAGATCGAAACAACAGGGGAGTTATAAAGGTTGTGCAGGTTGAGTGTTTCACCCCAATGTCCCATGGAACAGGCTTGCCTTCCCATAGGTCAGCTCTTGATTTCCCTTAAGCTAGTGGTTTCCTAGTGGTGCTGATGCTCTTCAGGGTTAACCATATCCTGTTATCATCAACATTGTTAACCACTGGAGATGTGTGAGGGAAAAACCAAGGGGTTCCTACACTGCAGATATTTAGTGTAAAGGAAGGTTTCATAAAATGCTGACTCATGCTCTTATTTAGGTAGCTGTGTAGTACTGTATTCCAAGATACTGAAAGAGAGAAAGCTAAAAACACTTCTTGAAATGCATAGGCTACCTATAAAATTTGCATGAATTAAATTAATTGCTATATTTAAGTAATGATGAACTCAGGAGCATCACTCTAAATGTATGTATGCAAAGTGCATTTCAACAAACCTATTTCAGTACATCCATGCAAAGTTAGAAAAAGTTGATGTGTACGAGTATTAAAACATATATTGCAATGAACAGAGCACAGAAGTTCAGTATTAATCTATGGTCCCTGGTTGGGTTTTGGGAGATATCTTTATTCAGAACATGTTATTTCTCTTGGGTTTGCTGTATACTTACTGTTTATAATTCCCTATAATTCCCCTCTTCCTCAGATGGAAGACAACTAAACATTTGTTGCATTGATTTCTGGGAAGGCTAATTCTTCCACACTAGTCACTCACATTTGTGTGTTCTAACCAAACTGTTAGAACTGTAGGGGTTTCTACCAAAAGGCTTAGATAAACTGAAAATCTGTGCAGTTGCATGGAACTCTTAACTATGCAACTCCCCACAACTTCTAGAGGTCTAAAATATTTTAAAAGATGCTTATAATAGACCTAGATTGTACACTCACCAGCTGTTTTATTAAAAACACCTACCTTGGGTTTTTTGGGGAGTGTTATACCCCTTGCAACCCCTCAGTGACACTAAATGTGCAAAAGCACTGCTGTGCCTGTTAGATGTGCATCAGCTCATGTTACGCCCCTGTCCAGGCAATGAGGTCGCAAAAACATTGTGATGATGAAAGACTGGTAACTGATAGTGAAATGGTATGTGGAATAACTACACCATGGACTAGTAAATGAGGTGGAACTTGGTGCACTGAATAAAGAATTAAACACCTACCACCATGCCATTGCCCTGTTGGTATTAATGCTGTGAAAAGAATGGTCCCTGCCCAAGATAACATTGAGTCAGCTATAGTCATGCAGGCAGAGGGTGGCTCTCAAATTGCACAGGCCAATAAATGGGCTTCAGGATGGGCTACACTTACTGAATGCATCTATAAGACACCTAATGATGCAACCAGTGGGTGCGGGTTCGTTATTAAAGTGTGGTGATGTTAGGCAAAATCAAACATCCGCTTTGTAAGATTTAGATTATGACAGTGAATCTACACCGACAACCATGGAAAGATGAGGGATTTTCAAACTGCAAAGTGAAACAAAAACCCCTCTGTCCTAATGAGCTACCAAATCAAACCACATTGCCATTTCTATAAAGAAATTATTTTTAGGACCAAAACACCTATGTAGTGCTTATTTATCTACAAAACTGACCATTTTTTTTAGATCCTTTTGTCAGAAGTTCGTCCGAACCCCCCAGCGCTGAACAATACCCTTACCTCTCTACCTCGCACACATTCCTGCTAGTATCAATTAACTCTTGCACTTGGATCCTCACTTACCTGTGTCTTGGAGTTTGTTACATTGACTTAATATTTACAGTGTTGTCCCTTCTTTTTTTAAGACTTCTGCAATTTGCCTTGGCATGCTGGATATCAGCTTCTGGGAAAATCTTGACTGATGGCAACCCATTCTTGCCTAATCAGTGCTTGGAGTTGATCAGAGTTACTGTGCTTTTGTTTGTCCAGCCTCTTTTTGAGGATTGAGCACAGGTTCTCAATGGGATTAAGATCTGTGGAGTTTCCTGGCCATAGACCCAAAATTTCGATATTTTGCTCACCGAGCCACTTGGTTATCACTTTTGCCTTGTGAAATGTTGCTCAATCATGCTGGAAAAAGCATTGTTGCTCACCAAAATGCTCCTGGATCACTGGAAGTTGCTCTTGGAGGATGTTTTGATACCATTCCTTATTCATGGAAGTGTTCTTATGCAAAGTTTTGAGCAAACCCACTCCCTTGGATGAGAAGCAACCTCACACGTGAATGGTCTCAGGATGCATCACTGCTGGCATGATGCCTCACAGAACTCATGGTAGTGCTCACCTTTTCTTCTCAGGACAATCATTTGTCCAGATGTCCCAAACAGTCTGAGGGGGGCTTCATTAGAGAAAATAAATTTACCCCATTCCTCGGCAGTCCAATCCCTATACTTCCTGCAGAATGCCAGTCTGTTCTTGATGTTTTTCTTGGAGAGAAGTGGCTTCTTTGCTGCTCTTCTTGACACCAAGCCATCCTCCAAAAGCCTTTGTGTCACAGTGCATGCAGATGCACTCGCACCTGCCTTCTGCCATTTCTGAGCAGGCTCAGCACTAGTGGTGACCTGATCCCGTAGCTGCATCCTCCTTAGGAGACGTTCTTGGCACTTGCTTGACTTTCTTGATCACCCTGAAACCTTCTTCACTGCAACTGAACCTCTCTCCTTGAAGTTCTTGATGATTCGATAAATGGTTGATTTAGGTGCTATCTTAAAGGCAGCAATGTCCTTGCCTGTGAAGCTCCTTTGATGCAATGCAATGATGACTGCATGTGTTGCCTTGGAGGTAACCACGATTAACAGAAGAAAACTTCAAGCACCCCCAAACTTTTAAAGCAACCAGTCTGTTTAAACATTTATCATAACTCTAACTGATGTTCTTGTTTCAAAAGTGTTGCACAAGCATGGAGAAAACAAGGCTTTATTGTCACAAACAGCAAAATAGACGACGTTCAGTAGCGCAAGAGTCTTAACTCTTGGCTTTCAAGTTCATGAATGTGAAGCACTGGACTCGGGCACTTGTGGGGGCTAAACAAAGTTCAGGTGAGTAGGGTAACTAATAAAATGGTGTCTGAGACAGCAGGAGTAAAGGAGTGTCATGAAAGGTGTGCGTCGAATAATGGGGCTGGCTGGATAGCAGCCAGGGTGTGACACTAATAACCATAAATCTTGCAGGGTAACATTTTTTTCCAGTAAAAAAACAAAACAAAACTTACACCAAATAAAGATCATGAACCCATAATGTAGTAACAGCTACAGAAATATATTCTTTAAAAAGTCATTTAAACTTAGCTTCCAGTGTGTATGCAGATGGGTATAGGTATGAAACTAAAAGTGTATGAAATATCACGTAACATGCAGTTGTGCTACTTTCGTCATTTTCTTCCTTTGAGTGACAGAACGGCTCCTTTGCTCTTGATCTAGCCACTCCCATAACACGCAAGTTTGTACGCAATAGAGAGACAGTGACAACGATGACCACTGATAAACGCAAGTGAGGCAAAACATGGGCAGGGTTTCGTTGGCTAACATTTTTGTCTCCTGAATATAAGAAGGCAGTTTTAAAACCTGTCAATGAGAGCTTAAACAGCAGCAAGCTACATACTACCATCACGCATTTCCAAAGACAAAAGCATTTTGACTTGAGTTTTCAAAGTTTTACTTGCATGGAGTGGTGAGTAAATCTTTTGCAATACATTTAAAAGTAGTATGATTAAATAATTTGAAAATTTTTTTTAAATGGGTCATAGATTGAAAATGATTGAGCTCAACTTTCAAAGTGAAAAATAATGATTTATACAGTTTACCAGTGCCATGACATTTGAATATTAAATATTTGATATTTAGCAGTGAATGTTTCTGCAACATATTTAAACAGTAATCGTATTACAATCTATGATGTGTAACATTTGGCTTAGAAAAACAGTTAATTTCCAGTTAAATGATTTCATACCTGTAGACAATGAGACTGGAACATGTCTGAATGCTGCTTCTCAACCTCTTTTTTCAGGCCAATGAAAGAAATAAGGATGATCATGATTTTTCTCCTAATTGGTAAGTGAAATTGCATAAACGTCAGCAGGATAAAACAAAATATTGATCTTTAGTCCATTAAGATAACTCATTGATTTAATAATCAAAATGTTATATTCATCATCAGGAGCTCAAATCAAAACTATGGCTGGGCAGCCTATTAGTCAAGCTCCAACAACATCAAATGCTGCAGCATCTGTGAGAACAGACATGTCAACAACGATGACAACGACTGGTTTCGTCAATACGGCCTCTGTAAAAACTGCTCAAAAGACGCCTGCTCAAGCCGCGTTCACAGGCAGTGCAAATAATTCTGCAGCACCTCCACCTGCTGCTTCTGACTCTACTCCAATGGATTTCTCAATTCCAAATACAGTATCCACAAGGACTCCTGCTGCTGACATAACAGTTACATTTATAACTGATGCTGCATCTTTCAAAACTGCAACTTTGATGCCCATCAATTTTGCTGTGGCTAACTCCACAATAGTTCTGTCTACGGCTGTTGCAACTCCTGCTTTGACAGCTGCAGCTGTGGCGTCTGTTGCCACAACAACCACAGATCCTCCTGCTGCCGCCACTACTACTGTTATAGCTATGGATCATGTAAATCAGATGGCAAATTCATGTGAAATAGCCTGTCGGACGAGTGCTATAATCACTATGTGTCTTGCCATTATTTCACATCTACTGAGCAATTAGCTATGTTGGTATGTGCTTACCCATCAAATGCTAACCAACATGGTCATAACATTCATTCATACAATCATTTGTTTATTGCTGCATTATCTTTTTTCATTGAGCTCTGAGGCACTGTACAAGATTATTTGAAGATATATGAAGTTGTTTTCTAAGTACATACATTTATTAAGTTTATTTAAACTGTGCAATGTATTATGTATGTAATGTACAAAACACTGTATATAGTTTTAATGTTAGCACTTTTAAATTGATCTCTGGAGATTTATTATATTTATTTATCACACAGCGGGCTGTGTAACAAACAATGCAACATGCATCAACTTTAAGTAATACACTAAAAATGCTTGTTCCATTGCATTTACTTTCGTTTATTTTCCAAGTATGTTTTATTAACAGTTTTTTCTGTTATATGAAAGTGTTCTGACTATTGATCAATTTTATAATAGAGAGAAATACTACTATAAAGTCCAATAAATTTCTTCATAAATAAGTTCTCCATAGTACTGTTTGTGTATATGTCAAACATAGTTGGGATACATTTAAACGTACTTTCCTGAGTAACACAGTCATTGAAGTGGCCAAGTACCTGATTACAATAATACTTTTATGATGTTCTTATGCTGTGTGAAGTAACAGTATTTCATTTTTTTTTTTTTAATGTACAGTTGTGGCCAAAGGTTTTGAGACTGACCATTTTTTTTAGATCCTTTTGTCAGAAGTTCGTCCGAACCCCCCAGCGCTGACCACTACCCTTACCTATCTACCTCGCACTCATTCCTGCTAGTATCAATTAACTCTTGCACTTGGATCCTCACTTACCTGTGTCTTGGAGTTTGTTACATTGACTTAATATTTACAGTGTTGTCCCTTCTTTTTTTAAGACTTCTGCAATTTGCCTTGGCATGCTGGATATCAGCTTCTGGGAAAATCTTGACTGATGGCAACCTATTCTTGCCTAATCAGTGCTTGGAGTTGATCAGAGTTACTGTGCTTTTGTTTGTCCAGCCTCTTTTTGAGGATTGAGCACAGGTTCTCAATGGGATTAAGATCTAGAGAGTTTCCTGGCCATTGACCCAAATTTTCAATATTTTGTTCACCGAGCCACTTGGTTATCACTTTTGCCTTGTGAAATGTTGCTCAATCATGCTGGAAAAAGCATTGTTGTTCACCAAAATGCTCCTGGATCACTGGAAGTTGCTCTTGGAGGATGTTTTGATACCATTCCTTATTCATGGAAGTGTTCTTATGCAAAGTTTTGAGCAAACCCACTCCCTTGGATGAGAAGCAACCCCACACGTGAATGGTCTCAGGATGCCTCACTGCTGGCATGATGCCTCACAGAACTCATGGTAGTGCTCACCTTTTCTTCTCAGGACAATCATTTCTCCAGATGTCCCAAACAGTCTGAGGGGGGCTTCATTGGAGAAAATAACTTTACCCCATTCCTCGGCAGTCCAATCCCTATACTTCCTGCAGAATGTCAGTCAGTTCTTGATGTTTTTCTTGGAGAGAAGTGGCTTCTTTGCTGCTCTTCTTGACACCAAGCCATCCTCCAAAAGCCTTTGCTTCACAGTGCATGCAGATGCACTCACACCTGCCTTCTGCCATTTCTGAGCAAGCTCAGCACTAGTGGTGACCTGATCCCGTAGCTGCATCCTCCTTAGGAGACGGTCTTGGCACTTGCTTGACTTTCTTGATCACCCTGAAACCTTCTTCACTGCAATTGAACCTCTCTCCTTGAAGTTCTTGATGATTCGATAAATGGTTGATTTAGGTGCTATCTTAAAGGCAGCAATGTCCTTGCCTGTGAAGCTCCTTTGATGCCATGCAATGATGACTGCATGTGTTGCCTTGGAGGTAACCACGATTAACAGAAGAAAACTTCAAGCACCCCCAAACTTTTAAAGCAACCAGTCTGTTTAAACATTTATCATAACTCTAACTGATGTTCTTGTTTCAAAAGTGTTGCACAAGCATGGAGAAAACAAGGCTTTATTGTCACAAACAGCAAAATAGACGACGTTCAGTAGCGCAAGAGTCTTAACTCTTGGCTTTCAAGTTCGTGAATGTGAAGCACTGGACTCGGGCACTTGTGGGGGCTAAACAAAGGTCAGGTGAGTAGGGTAACTAATAAAATGATGACTGAGACAGCAGGAGTAAAGGAGTGTCATGAAAGGTGTGCGTCGAATAATGGGGCTGGCTGGATAGCAGCCAGGGTGTGACACTAATAACCATAAATCTTGCAGGGTAACATTTTTTTCCAGTAAAAAAACAAAACAAAACTTACACCAAATGAAGATCATGAACCCATAATGTAGTAACAGCTACAGAAATATATTCTTTAAAAAGTCATTTAAACTTAGCTTCCAGGGTGTATGAAGATGGGTATAGGTATGAAACTAAAAGTGTATGAAATATCACGTAACAAGCAGTTGTGCTACTTTCGTCATTTTCTTCCTTTGAGTGACAGAACGGCTCCTTTGCTCTTGATCTAGCCACTCCCATAACACGCAAGTTTGTACGCAATAGAGAGACAGTGACAACGATGACCACTGATAAACGCAAGTGAGGCAAAACAGGGGCAGGGTTTCGTTGGCTAACATTTTTGTCTCCTGAATATAAGAAGGCAGTTTTAAAACCTGTCAATGAGAGCTTAAACAGCAGCAAGCTACAAACTACCATCACGCATTTCCAAAGACAAAAGCATTTTGACTTGAGTTTTCATAGTTTTACTTGCATGGAGTGGTGAGTCAATCTTTTGCAATACATTTAAAAGTAGTATGATTAAATAATTTGAAAAAAAATTAAAATGGGTCATAGATTGAACATGATTGAGCTCAACTTTCAAAGTGAAAAATAATGATTTATACAGTTTACCAGTGCCATGACATTTGAATATTAAATATTTGATATTTAGAAGTGAATGTTTCTGCAACATATTTAAACAGTAATCTTATTACACTCTATGATGTGTAACATTTGGCTTAGAAAAACATAGTTAATTTCCAGTTAAATGATTTCATACCTGTAGGCAATGAGACTGGAACATGTCTGAATGCTGCTTCTCAACCTCTTTTTTCAGGCCAATGAAAGAAATAAGGATGATCATGATTTTTCTCCTAATTGGTAAGTGAAATTGCATAAACGTCAGCAGGATAAAACAAAATATTGATCTTTAGTCCATTAAGATAACTCATTGATTTAATAATCAAAATGTTATATTCATCATCAGGAGCTCAAATCAAAACTATGGCTGGGCAGCCTATTAGTCAAGCTCCAATAACATCAAATGCTGCAGCATCTGTGAGAACAGACATGTCAACAACGATGACAACGACTGGTTTCGTCAATACGGCCTCTGTAAAAACTGCTCAAAAGACGCCTGCTCAAGCCGCGTTCACAGGCAGTGCAAATAATTCTGCAGCACCTCCACCTGCTGCTTCTGACTCTACTCCAATGGATTTCTCAATTCCAAATACAGTATCCACAAGGACTCCTGCTGCTGACATAACAGTTACATTTATAACTGATGCTGCATCTTTCAAAACTGCAACTTTGATGCCCATCAATTTTGCTGTGGCTAACTCCACAATAGTTCTGTCTACGGCTGTTCCAACTCCTGCTTTGACAGCTGCAGCTGTGGCGTCTGTTGCCACAACAACCACAGATCCTCCTGCTGCCGCCACTACTACTGTTATAGCTATGGATCATGTAAATCAGATGGCAAATTCATGTGAAATAGCCTGTCGGACGAGTGTTATAATCACTATGTGTCTTGCCATTATTTCACATCTACTGAGCAATTAGCTATGTTGGTATGTGCTTACCCATCAAATGCTAACCAACATGGTCATAACATTCATTCATACAATCATTTGTTTATTGCTGCATTATCTTTTTTCATTGAGCTCTGAAGCACTGTACAAGATTATTTGAAGATATATGAAGTTGTTTTCTAAGTACATACATTTATTAAGTTTATTTAAACTGTGCAATGTATTATGTATGTAATGTACAAAACACTGTATATAGTTTTAATGTTAGCACTTTTAAATTGATCTCTGGAGATTTATTATATTTATTTATCACACAGCGGGCTGTGTAACAAACAATGCAACATGCATCAACTTTAAGTAATACACTAAAAATGCTTGTTCCATTGCATTTACTTTCGTTTATTTTCCAAGTATGTTTTATTAACAGTTTTTTCTGTTATATGAAAGTGTTCTGACTATTGATCAATTTTATAATAGAGAGAAATACTACTATAAAGTCCAATAAATTTCTTCATAAATAAGTTCTCCATAGTACTCTTTGTGTATACGTCAAACATAGTTGGGATACATTTAAACGTACTTTCCTGAGTAACACAGTCATTGAAGTGGCCAAGTACCTGATTACAATAATACTTTTATGATGTTCTTATGCTGTGTGAAGTAACAGTATTTCATTTTTTTTTTTTTAATGTACAGTTGTGGCCAAAGGTTTTGAGACTGACCGTTTTTTTTAGATCCTTTTGTCAGAAGTTCGTCCGAACTCCCCAGCGCTGACCACTACCCTTACCTATCTACCTCGCACTCATTCCTGCTAGTATCAATTAACTCTTGCACTTGGATCCTCACTTACCTGTGTCTTGGAGTTTGTTACATTGACTTAATATTTACAGTGTTGTCCCTTCTTTTGGTTATCACTTTTGCCTTGTGAAATGTTGCTCCGTCATGCTGGAAAAAGCACTGTTCCTCACCAAAATGCTCCTGGATCACTGGAAGTTGCTCTTGGAGGATGTTTTGATACCATTCCTTTGCAATTAATTTCAATTCATCTGATCATTCTTCACAATCCTAAAAACTGAAGCAGCAAAATTTATATATATATATATATATATATATATACACAGAGAGAGAGAGAGAGAGAGAGAGAGAGAGAGAGAAACAGGACATGTAGCACTTCTAGAGTGGTTATTATCAGTTATTATCTGAATGGGTAATAACTTTAGAATAGTTAATAATGTTTAATAACCATTCAGGTAATAACTTGTACAGTAGCCTGCAACTGCTCTAAATGTGTGACATGTACATTCATTAACACAGCCACTAACTGGCATAAAAGGATCAATTATCATTACACGTCCCACTTTGTGGATTATTCCTGCTGATACACAAGTTTTGTATCGTTTGCAAGAGATATAATCAGCTTTACATTGGAGAAACCAAGAAAAGGCTTGCTGATCGGTTTGTTCATACTATCAGAATTAAGGATTTGTCATTCTCACTGGCAGGGTACTTCAATACTAATTGCATTAATCACATACCTGTTTGCATTGCCAGTTGTTGCTATGGTAGCACTGAAATGCAATGGCTGGAATGCAGTAATTTCTTGTGATTAATTGAATTTTCATGGCAAAGAATGACTTTGCAATTAATTGCTATTCATCTGATCACTCTTCACAATCTAGTTAATGCAGATTGCCAAAATAAAGTAGCAAACTTAGTTAAAACCAAAATTTGTGCTAGTCTCAAAACCTTTGGCCACACCTGTTCTCATTTGCATAAAATTTCGAGGCTCCTTGTTCAAACTATGTACATTTACTGCTATGTGCTGCTTTTCTTCTCATTTGTGAGGAAAAAAAAATCACGAGAAAGTAAAAATGTAACACAAATAATGTTTTTTTTATGTTTATGTTGGGGTTAAACAGTCCAGCAACATTCTCTGACACAGACATTCTCTGCTTCATGAGACAGAGAATCTCTGACTGAGATTTTAGCAAAGCCATGCTGGACGATCGGCAAAGGTGTCACAGCTCACCCAAAGTACATTTTTTCAGACTCAAATTATGGTTCGGGTTTCAGGTCCTAGTGCCCCTACATCTCGGTAAAATGTGAATTTAGAGACTAGATGGCACTGTTGAATAAGATAGAATGAATGAGAAATATTTAAACAAATAATGCACGCTTATCTGGGGGTACTAAAGAACATTTTAGGGGGCGCTAAAGCACTCCTAAAACAGGCTTAACGACGCCTATAGGTTTCCTACTAGACAAACGTAGTTCAGCATGGAAAATGCAATAAAATAGATGCATTAACGTTTCCCTAACATTATATACATCATTAATTAACAAACCATGAACTTCAGCATTCATAAGACATAAGTAATATTAACATAGTAACCTCAGTAGACCAGTGACATCAGAGCAGGTTCCATGGTCTGTAAAAAAGCTCTTAGTACTTCATCACTAATCCCATAGACCCTTTCACTAATCCCATAAAACCTCATCGCTAATCCCATACACCCCTTCACTAATCCCATAAAACCTCATCACTAATCCCATAGACCCCTTCACTAATCTCATAAAACCTCTTTTCAACACTGTAATTTGTGAAATGCTGCCACACAGCATAGAAGTAGTAGGGATTCAAAGCAAAGGTAAATCAGATCTAATTCACTAGCTGGCTTTCTTATTTTTTCAAGCCACTCTGTGGGATTTCCTAATAGTAAGGATATTAAATGTACTGCATGTGTTTTAAAGTTTTTAAGTTTTTGTTTGTTTATTTGTTTGTTTGCTGCCTAGTGCCGACTTCTAAAACCATAATGTGATCATGTAATCTCTTCCAGAACAGGTCTAATCTTTTTACATTGACTCTTCAACGTTAAATTTGTCAGGGACTGCCATCTGGGACTGGTAAACAATGAAAATAATGCATGTTCTATATTTCACTAAAAAAAAAACATAATAGAGTCATTTGCCAAATAACAGACATCTGAGTCATTTGTTGGAATGTAACCTAACAAACATATCCAAGGCAAGTGAACATATGTGAAATTCCAAAACCATAAACACTGTGAAGTATGCATGGGCGAAACATTTATACTTTTGGCCGAAAAAATTGCATCTTAAATGATCAGTCCCATGTTATGATGCATAACATGTTCTGTGATAGGTACAGCCTTTGTTCTAAAGCAACTAGCACATCATGTTGATGTTAGTGGTCTTCCCCCATTTTTAACATAAACCACCTGGGAGTTTTTTTGGTAATCATCAAAACAAGAACTGTTGTCTAGATGACAGTTATTTGAGCTCTTGTTTCTTAGGCGACTGAGCCTTTTCAGGTAAAAGGAAGCAGCTTGTGTGTATGACACAGTCAGAGTAGTTGCTCGACACTTCACTAAAATTCTGTTCCTACCACTCTGGGTTTTGCTTTTTCCCATGACTTATCACGTATGATGGCATTTCACCTGACACAGCTGCATTTACAAAGGCAGAAAGTCCCTAATTGCTCTTGTATCCTCTACTCACTAAAGTATCATTCAAAATGTCCTAATAAGTCAAGTTACACAAACACTCTAAATCTTGAAAAAATACTCCACTCATAGCATGACTGATCACATTCAGGCACATGTGGAACAAATGTGAGTGAACCTATTTTAGGTGAGACAATGTAAATGTTTAGTTTTTAAGTCTACATGTGCTTGTTATGAAAACTTTAATGTAAGAAATGTAACAAGAATTATTTTCTCACATTGTCTCTCCAGTTTTTCAAGCTATGAGTTTTACTTAAAAGGTCAGTGGTGTGCTAAAATGCCGAACATACTCTACAAACATACTCAAAAACCATGCATGGTTATTTGTCAGCAAAAATGAGCACACGCAGCCAAGGCAAAAGCATATTTTCAGTGAACATATGTGAAATTTATGCACCCTATATACTTTAAAGTATGCATGGGGAAGAAAGTTGCAGCTCAAAATTTGATAACTTAAATATATCAAATAAAAAAATAAAATAATAAATTTTACAATACAAAAGAAAAAGAATAATAAAAAAATAAAACAAAACAAAAACACCTGCAAGGTCACTGATGCAAAAGCGCCACCTTTACACAGTGCACCATGTCAGTGCTAATAGCGCCCCTTTGTGGAGAATATTCAGCTAAATGAGTATGCCTGAAGAAGTGTATGACTGAGTTGCCTAGGTTTACATAAATGGAGATAATGAAAAAATACTGAAAAGCTGATAAAATCATATGCAAATAATAATCTATGATATAAAATAATAAGTAACTTGATTAATATAAAGATAAGGATACGGGTACAAAATTTTATATATTTTAGACATTTATTTTACAATTTTATACATTTAATTTTTTATAAAATTTAATAACAGACAAAAGAAAAACTAAATGACATGATGAAAACTCCCAATATACAAACAAACCCCAAATACATTTTCTAGGTGTCTGTGTTGAACTCTTGAAATGTCATCACTTAAAGCCCTGTTATGAACATACAGTGGCAGAAGCATATCATTTGAATTTCTGTATGAATGGCAACGATATCTGTTCATCGTCAAAATCATATATTTAACAAATAAAGTACAGATCATTTTAAGTCACCATGTCTTTGTCGGTGAGCATAATCACACACGTGAACAATGAGCGACAAACTACAAACGCAAGGGTTTGTGTTCATACATAAGCGACCTGTTTAACAAGGTACAGGTGTATGAGAACAAAGGGGGCTAGAAATAAAGGGGACGCCACAGAGAACTGACAACAGACAATCCCCCAGTACGTGGCCGGCCGTACCACATGATGTGTGGGATGGGGAGAATACCGTTCAACAACTTAGCCAACATGCAATTCATATCATGTGTGGCCTATGCACAAAACATTTTGCATCCTCAAATGGCAATATAGCTACTTTGATTAAAGCTGCACTATGTAAGATTTGTTTGTTAAATTTGAAAGAAGGTGCATTACTGAGTCAAGAGGGGGAAAAGAAACTGTGATACAGTGTCTTTCTGCTGCTGTGAGTCATCCTGTAAAGCAAGAAATATTCATTCAGTCAAAACAGTCGCCTAAGATTTGGTGAGAGTTTTCAGAACATGTCAGACATCTTTATGTATTAATGTCACATGCACAAGCTGAAAAAGAAAGTGAATCCAATTCAATGGCCTGGATTCCTGAGTGACATTAGTGAGGGTGCGGCTCGCAGTGCTGACCTGCACAGCTCTGAATAACGTTAGCAAGGGCCGGGCTCACAATGCTGACCTGCACAGCTCTGAGTGACGTTAGCAAGGGCCGGGCTCACAGCGCTGATCTGCACGCATCTTGCCACCCTTTCAGACAGCAGATGACTCAGACTGTGTCCCACCTTTGTTGGTTTTTCGAATAATTCTTTCCTTGAACTTAGGTGAACTCAAGTGTCATGACTACACCAGACCAACAAATAAAAATATTTCCATTTATGTT
Source organism: Electrophorus electricus (assembly GCF_041902795.1). Taxonomy (NCBI): domain Eukaryota; kingdom Metazoa; phylum Chordata; class Actinopteri; order Gymnotiformes; family Gymnotidae; genus Electrophorus; species Electrophorus electricus. Next base: position 26,900,954 of record NC_137501.1, on the reverse strand, counting down.
TTCAAAAGAAAGTATATTTCAGTTATGCTCTCATTATAGGGGTCTACTGCATTTTTGTTGCACTACTGCTGTGGGAAATCTTTAGATGGCCCCCTGGTATAAAGAGGTGATTTAAAACAGGACCTTCATCATCAGTGTTAGGAAAGTCAGTCATGACACTGATTAAAAATAGGCTGGTTAAAATATTCTTAGAGTCCTATGCCCTCCATTATCATGAAGGCTAAAGCAAAATGCCAAACTAAACAAACACAACCAGAAAGCTACACAAATGCACTGAGAAACATGGGGTTTTAGATCCACAGGATAATTGGGAATACAGTAGGGAACATCTGATAAGAATGAAGAGTGATAATGAATGGGGCAGAGCCAGTAACTCTAAGGATGGTAACCTGTGTGGAGACACATGCATGGGGCAGACTAGATAGGATGGGCGAAGACCTGATTGACAGGAGAGGCGGAAACAGTAAGCACATGCTGAATGTAAACAAAGGCAGAAGGGAAACAAAAACCAGCTAGAAGTTGAATCAAAAGGAATTTAGAGGAGCCCTCGCTTACTCCTCAGAGGGAACCGTAACACCCAGGATCACGAACATAGGCATGCAGCTGCTACCATAGTCCAGAAGGCGCACAAGAACTGCTCGCAGGAAGAATGTCGTTGTGCTCACTTTAGAAGAGACACTCTTATTGGAGTTCTTATTAATGCTATTGTTTTGTCAAGCATAAATTAAAAACTTGTGCACCCCGCCGGCATCCTCACGTCACTGCTGAGACTCTGCATAGTTCTAATCTGAGTGTCATAAGTGTCACATTAGCAACAAGGAGTCCTCCACCTACCACGTGATGTCCCTCTCTCCCAACAGTACAGATCTGTTGCTATGGTTACTTCTCATTGTTTTTATGCTGTTTGTCAGCGTTCATTACATGCTAAAGAATGCCTCGGTATGTTCCAGGTTGTGATTGCTGAGATTGTGTTATAGTATTTCCTTTGTCTGCACCTTATCATAATAGTGTTTCCATTGGACTTGCGTGTTAATGTATGCCCTCTGTGTTTTTCTAGTGCTATCTGTGATGTCTAATAGGCACAGTTTACGCATTCAGATTCATCACTCCCTCAGAAACCTCACAATGCAATTGTCCTAGTGTTTTTTAAAGATCTGCATATGCACTCATATATAATACATATGTACACACAACAAGCCACTAATCATCTCAATTTAAATTCATAGAACACTAAGATAAAAACTGTTGTAGTTTTGCCATTCTGAATTTAACTGATTCATATCTCAGCTACAAGATTGTCTACTTTATTGATATTTGTGCTTAATTTTGAGAGATAATAGTACAAGATTTTGTAAATCGCTCTGGATAAGAGTGTCTGCTAAATGGCGTAAATGTAAATGTAAGATCCCATATTCAAATGTTACAACTAGAATGAACATTAGACCTTTACAACAACACAATAACACATAGGTAAACAAGAAACAACTAAGCAGCCAGAATATGAGCAAAGACAAACTATTGAAAAAGAATGTACTAATACGGCTCACAAAATATAGGTTTATCTTCAAATTTACATTGATATTCTGCGGTTTTCAGTATTTCATTTTAAACCCGCCTCACAGTACACAGCCAAAGCAATAAAATGTGGCACATTGACCAGCTACTTACTATCTAAGTAGCCAACATCTTGTTTCATTAATAAGAAAAAAAAAAGTGACACCCTCAGTTCAGTTTAGCACTTCCTATATTTAAATGGTTGTGGAAGAAGATAGACATGGCTAAGGGCACTGCCAAAGTCCCCAAGATTCTCAGACAAGAGTGTAGTAGAAATGATCACATTTTTCTCCCATAACGTCATGTTTTTGCTGCAAAATAAACAGCAGTGTGTCATTGTGATTTTAAAGCAACCCCTTTCTTTTTTTAGCATTTTTTACAAAAATATGAATGATACAGATCACAAAACATATAACAATAGAAATGTTTGCTGTAATAGGAGTATCTTAGTCATGAGAATCAGTTCACACAGGGAGTAATGTCAGTTATTTTCATCATGGAAACATGCCACAACTCTCGTATTAGGTTATCATATTGAACATTCAAGAATTTAAAACTATTTTAAAATGGACTGACTGACTGATTAACAATTGTTGTGAAGATGAACCATCACTTAAAAAGGGTGAAACATTTAACAGAGTAAGATAAAGAAAATCAAAATCACATTCCTTTATTTAAATTTTTTTTAAAATCAAAATTAATGAAGCAGCCACCTTCACATATAAAATGACTTCAGTATTTAATAAGGTTTAAATCATAATGATTCTCATCCTCCACAGCCTTCATCAGAAAAACAATAAATGAAGTCACAGTCTTGCCAAATTGCAATAATGAAGTCAACTTGGGCATTAATGATGCTGTAATAACAAGGATTTTGATGAAGAGAAGTCTGCTGCTTTCTTTCCATTTTTATTTGTGTTTTACCTCTTTCGATCAGTTTGTTTTGTTTGTTAGTTTGTTCTGAAACTCTGTGAACATTGGTATGCAAGTATACCTTGAATAAGATATTTTCTGTCTTACATCTCCATCTAGTGACCAGAATGCAGAAGGCACTCAGGGTTTCCAGATCACTCCACATCTCATAAGTAAAACCTGTTTTCACAAGCAATCCAGCAAAGATCACATATTTTAACATGCGCATATATATAATTTTTTTTTTTAAATCAGATTTTAAAACAGCATGAAAAAATGACTTGCTCCACCAGAATATATTTTCTCCATGTGAACTCCATGTAGAATCTCTGTTTTAGGTCCTCTAAAGCTCTTTACAAGGCAGTAAGAGAAGTAAATTAAAACTAAATTAAAACAAAGTCAGTTAACCCACATTAAACACAAAGGACTCCCAAGTTTGTTGATCAGGTGATGACCGATATTTCCAGCATTTATAATGTGGACCAAAACAGATTTTTTTTTCAATTTTTCAAATGATACAGATGGTTTATTTAGGGTACATGGGGTGCAGTATATACAAAGTTTGCTGCCATATTTTTTGTCATATCTACCTTAGTGCCAGTGGAACCATCAAAAACATGTAATGGAATCTGTCCAGACACAGGAGAATTCGCACAAAAAAACCCACCTAACTGGGGGGGGGGGGGGGGATAAAATAAAGAAGAAACAACCTCTTGATAAACATACTTATTTTGTATCTGTTTGGATTTAAATGTGGAGACTGATTTGTGTACAAACAAATAAACAGAAACCACTACTGGGTGCAAATTTGAAGGAAAGACAGACTGGTGTATTAGTCCATTACATTATTTACATTAGATTTTCTTTCACTTCATTACATTATTATTTCTGGAGTTTAAAATATATATATATGAAAAACCCCCATCCTGAAAGTCTACAGTTACCTAATACATGCTTTTGTAGAATAAATAAATGATGGAATTAATATAGAGAGATCGAAACAACAGGGGAGTTATAAAGGTTGTGCAGGTTGAGTGTTTCACCCCAATGTCCCATGGAACAGGCTTGCCTTCCCATAGGTCAGCTCTTGATTTCCCTTAAGCTAGTGGTTTCCTAGTGGTGCTGATGCTCTTCAGGGTTAACCATATCCTGTTATCATCAACATTGTTAACCACTGGAGATGTGTGAGGGAAAAACCAAGGGGTTCCTACACTGCAGATATTTAGTGTAAAGGAAGGTTTCATAAAATGCTGACTCATGCTCTTATTTAGGTAGCTGTGTAGTACTGTATTCCAAGATACTGAAAGAGAGAAAGCTAAAAACACTTCTTGAAATGCATAGGCTACCTATAAAATTTGCATGAATTAAATTAATTGCTATATTTAAGTAATGATGAACTCAGGAGCATCACTCTAAATGTATGTATGCAAAGTGCATTTCAACAAACCTATTTCAGTACATCCATGCAAAGTTAGAAAAAGTTGATGTGTACGAGTATTAAAACATATATTGCAATGAACAGAGCACAGAAGTTCAGTATTAATCTATGGTCCCTGGTTGGGTTTTGGGAGATATCTTTATTCAGAACATGTTATTTCTCTTGGGTTTGCTGTATACTTACTGTTTATAATTCCCTATAATTCCCCTCTTCCTCAGATGGAAGACAACTAAACATTTGTTGCATTGATTTCTGGGAAGGCTAATTCTTCCACACTAGTCACTCACATTTGTGTGTTCTAACCAAACTGTTAGAACTGTAGGGGTTTCTACCAAAAGGCTTAGATAAACTGAAAATCTGTGCAGTTGCATGGAACTCTTAACTATGCAACTCCCCACAACTTCTAGAGGTCTAAAATATTTTAAAAGATGCTTATAATAGACCTAGATTGTACACTCACCAGCTGTTTTATTAAAAACACCTACCTTGGGTTTTTTGGGGAGTGTTATACCCCTTGCAACCCCTCAGTGACACTAAATGTGCAAAAGCACTGCTGTGCCTGTTAGATGTGCATCAGCTCATGTTACGCCCCTGTCCAGGCAATGAGGTCGCAAAAACATTGTGATGATGAAAGACTGGTAACTGATAGTGAAATGGTATGTGGAATAACTACACCATGGACTAGTAAATGAGGTGGAACTTGGTGCACTGAATAAAGAATTAAACACCTACCACCATGCCATTGCCCTGTTGGTATTAATGCTGTGAAAAGAATGGTCCCTGCCCAAGATAACATTGAGTCAGCTATAGTCATGCAGGCAGAGGGTGGCTCTCAAATTGCACAGGCCAATAAATGGGCTTCAGGATGGGCTACACTTACTGAATGCATCTATAAGACACCTAATGATGCAACCAGTGGGTGCGGGTTCGTTATTAAAGTGTGGTGATGTTAGGCAAAATCAAACATCCGCTTTGTAAGATTTAGATTATGACAGTGAATCTACACCGACAACCATGGAAAGATGAGGGATTTTCAAACTGCAAAGTGAAACAAAAACCCCTCTGTCCTAATGAGCTACCAAATCAAACCACATTGCCATTTCTATAAAGAAATTATTTTTAGGACCAAAACACCTATGTAGTGCTTATTTATCTACAAAACTGACCATTTTTTTTAGATCCTTTTGTCAGAAGTTCGTCCGAACCCCCCAGCGCTGAACAATACCCTTACCTCTCTACCTCGCACACATTCCTGCTAGTATCAATTAACTCTTGCACTTGGATCCTCACTTACCTGTGTCTTGGAGTTTGTTACATTGACTTAATATTTACAGTGTTGTCCCTTCTTTTTTTAAGACTTCTGCAATTTGCCTTGGCATGCTGGATATCAGCTTCTGGGAAAATCTTGACTGATGGCAACCCATTCTTGCCTAATCAGTGCTTGGAGTTGATCAGAGTTACTGTGCTTTTGTTTGTCCAGCCTCTTTTTGAGGATTGAGCACAGGTTCTCAATGGGATTAAGATCTGTGGAGTTTCCTGGCCATAGACCCAAAATTTCGATATTTTGCTCACCGAGCCACTTGGTTATCACTTTTGCCTTGTGAAATGTTGCTCAATCATGCTGGAAAAAGCATTGTTGCTCACCAAAATGCTCCTGGATCACTGGAAGTTGCTCTTGGAGGATGTTTTGATACCATTCCTTATTCATGGAAGTGTTCTTATGCAAAGTTTTGAGCAAACCCACTCCCTTGGATGAGAAGCAACCTCACACGTGAATGGTCTCAGGATGCATCACTGCTGGCATGATGCCTCACAGAACTCATGGTAGTGCTCACCTTTTCTTCTCAGGACAATCATTTGTCCAGATGTCCCAAACAGTCTGAGGGGGGCTTCATTAGAGAAAATAAATTTACCCCATTCCTCGGCAGTCCAATCCCTATACTTCCTGCAGAATGCCAGTCTGTTCTTGATGTTTTTCTTGGAGAGAAGTGGCTTCTTTGCTGCTCTTCTTGACACCAAGCCATCCTCCAAAAGCCTTTGTGTCACAGTGCATGCAGATGCACTCGCACCTGCCTTCTGCCATTTCTGAGCAGGCTCAGCACTAGTGGTGACCTGATCCCGTAGCTGCATCCTCCTTAGGAGACGTTCTTGGCACTTGCTTGACTTTCTTGATCACCCTGAAACCTTCTTCACTGCAACTGAACCTCTCTCCTTGAAGTTCTTGATGATTCGATAAATGGTTGATTTAGGTGCTATCTTAAAGGCAGCAATGTCCTTGCCTGTGAAGCTCCTTTGATGCAATGCAATGATGACTGCATGTGTTGCCTTGGAGGTAACCACGATTAACAGAAGAAAACTTCAAGCACCCCCAAACTTTTAAAGCAACCAGTCTGTTTAAACATTTATCATAACTCTAACTGATGTTCTTGTTTCAAAAGTGTTGCACAAGCATGGAGAAAACAAGGCTTTATTGTCACAAACAGCAAAATAGACGACGTTCAGTAGCGCAAGAGTCTTAACTCTTGGCTTTCAAGTTCATGAATGTGAAGCACTGGACTCGGGCACTTGTGGGGGCTAAACAAAGTTCAGGTGAGTAGGGTAACTAATAAAATGGTGTCTGAGACAGCAGGAGTAAAGGAGTGTCATGAAAGGTGTGCGTCGAATAATGGGGCTGGCTGGATAGCAGCCAGGGTGTGACACTAATAACCATAAATCTTGCAGGGTAACATTTTTTTCCAGTAAAAAAACAAAACAAAACTTACACCAAATAAAGATCATGAACCCATAATGTAGTAACAGCTACAGAAATATATTCTTTAAAAAGTCATTTAAACTTAGCTTCCAGTGTGTATGCAGATGGGTATAGGTATGAAACTAAAAGTGTATGAAATATCACGTAACATGCAGTTGTGCTACTTTCGTCATTTTCTTCCTTTGAGTGACAGAACGGCTCCTTTGCTCTTGATCTAGCCACTCCCATAACACGCAAGTTTGTACGCAATAGAGAGACAGTGACAACGATGACCACTGATAAACGCAAGTGAGGCAAAACATGGGCAGGGTTTCGTTGGCTAACATTTTTGTCTCCTGAATATAAGAAGGCAGTTTTAAAACCTGTCAATGAGAGCTTAAACAGCAGCAAGCTACATACTACCATCACGCATTTCCAAAGACAAAAGCATTTTGACTTGAGTTTTCAAAGTTTTACTTGCATGGAGTGGTGAGTAAATCTTTTGCAATACATTTAAAAGTAGTATGATTAAATAATTTGAAAATTTTTTTTAAATGGGTCATAGATTGAAAATGATTGAGCTCAACTTTCAAAGTGAAAAATAATGATTTATACAGTTTACCAGTGCCATGACATTTGAATATTAAATATTTGATATTTAGCAGTGAATGTTTCTGCAACATATTTAAACAGTAATCGTATTACAATCTATGATGTGTAACATTTGGCTTAGAAAAACAGTTAATTTCCAGTTAAATGATTTCATACCTGTAGACAATGAGACTGGAACATGTCTGAATGCTGCTTCTCAACCTCTTTTTTCAGGCCAATGAAAGAAATAAGGATGATCATGATTTTTCTCCTAATTGGTAAGTGAAATTGCATAAACGTCAGCAGGATAAAACAAAATATTGATCTTTAGTCCATTAAGATAACTCATTGATTTAATAATCAAAATGTTATATTCATCATCAGGAGCTCAAATCAAAACTATGGCTGGGCAGCCTATTAGTCAAGCTCCAACAACATCAAATGCTGCAGCATCTGTGAGAACAGACATGTCAACAACGATGACAACGACTGGTTTCGTCAATACGGCCTCTGTAAAAACTGCTCAAAAGACGCCTGCTCAAGCCGCGTTCACAGGCAGTGCAAATAATTCTGCAGCACCTCCACCTGCTGCTTCTGACTCTACTCCAATGGATTTCTCAATTCCAAATACAGTATCCACAAGGACTCCTGCTGCTGACATAACAGTTACATTTATAACTGATGCTGCATCTTTCAAAACTGCAACTTTGATGCCCATCAATTTTGCTGTGGCTAACTCCACAATAGTTCTGTCTACGGCTGTTGCAACTCCTGCTTTGACAGCTGCAGCTGTGGCGTCTGTTGCCACAACAACCACAGATCCTCCTGCTGCCGCCACTACTACTGTTATAGCTATGGATCATGTAAATCAGATGGCAAATTCATGTGAAATAGCCTGTCGGACGAGTGCTATAATCACTATGTGTCTTGCCATTATTTCACATCTACTGAGCAATTAGCTATGTTGGTATGTGCTTACCCATCAAATGCTAACCAACATGGTCATAACATTCATTCATACAATCATTTGTTTATTGCTGCATTATCTTTTTTCATTGAGCTCTGAGGCACTGTACAAGATTATTTGAAGATATATGAAGTTGTTTTCTAAGTACATACATTTATTAAGTTTATTTAAACTGTGCAATGTATTATGTATGTAATGTACAAAACACTGTATATAGTTTTAATGTTAGCACTTTTAAATTGATCTCTGGAGATTTATTATATTTATTTATCACACAGCGGGCTGTGTAACAAACAATGCAACATGCATCAACTTTAAGTAATACACTAAAAATGCTTGTTCCATTGCATTTACTTTCGTTTATTTTCCAAGTATGTTTTATTAACAGTTTTTTCTGTTATATGAAAGTGTTCTGACTATTGATCAATTTTATAATAGAGAGAAATACTACTATAAAGTCCAATAAATTTCTTCATAAATAAGTTCTCCATAGTACTGTTTGTGTATATGTCAAACATAGTTGGGATACATTTAAACGTACTTTCCTGAGTAACACAGTCATTGAAGTGGCCAAGTACCTGATTACAATAATACTTTTATGATGTTCTTATGCTGTGTGAAGTAACAGTATTTCATTTTTTTTTTTTTAATGTACAGTTGTGGCCAAAGGTTTTGAGACTGACCATTTTTTTTAGATCCTTTTGTCAGAAGTTCGTCCGAACCCCCCAGCGCTGACCACTACCCTTACCTATCTACCTCGCACTCATTCCTGCTAGTATCAATTAACTCTTGCACTTGGATCCTCACTTACCTGTGTCTTGGAGTTTGTTACATTGACTTAATATTTACAGTGTTGTCCCTTCTTTTTTTAAGACTTCTGCAATTTGCCTTGGCATGCTGGATATCAGCTTCTGGGAAAATCTTGACTGATGGCAACCTATTCTTGCCTAATCAGTGCTTGGAGTTGATCAGAGTTACTGTGCTTTTGTTTGTCCAGCCTCTTTTTGAGGATTGAGCACAGGTTCTCAATGGGATTAAGATCTAGAGAGTTTCCTGGCCATTGACCCAAATTTTCAATATTTTGTTCACCGAGCCACTTGGTTATCACTTTTGCCTTGTGAAATGTTGCTCAATCATGCTGGAAAAAGCATTGTTGTTCACCAAAATGCTCCTGGATCACTGGAAGTTGCTCTTGGAGGATGTTTTGATACCATTCCTTATTCATGGAAGTGTTCTTATGCAAAGTTTTGAGCAAACCCACTCCCTTGGATGAGAAGCAACCCCACACGTGAATGGTCTCAGGATGCCTCACTGCTGGCATGATGCCTCACAGAACTCATGGTAGTGCTCACCTTTTCTTCTCAGGACAATCATTTCTCCAGATGTCCCAAACAGTCTGAGGGGGGCTTCATTGGAGAAAATAACTTTACCCCATTCCTCGGCAGTCCAATCCCTATACTTCCTGCAGAATGTCAGTCAGTTCTTGATGTTTTTCTTGGAGAGAAGTGGCTTCTTTGCTGCTCTTCTTGACACCAAGCCATCCTCCAAAAGCCTTTGCTTCACAGTGCATGCAGATGCACTCACACCTGCCTTCTGCCATTTCTGAGCAAGCTCAGCACTAGTGGTGACCTGATCCCGTAGCTGCATCCTCCTTAGGAGACGGTCTTGGCACTTGCTTGACTTTCTTGATCACCCTGAAACCTTCTTCACTGCAATTGAACCTCTCTCCTTGAAGTTCTTGATGATTCGATAAATGGTTGATTTAGGTGCTATCTTAAAGGCAGCAATGTCCTTGCCTGTGAAGCTCCTTTGATGCCATGCAATGATGACTGCATGTGTTGCCTTGGAGGTAACCACGATTAACAGAAGAAAACTTCAAGCACCCCCAAACTTTTAAAGCAACCAGTCTGTTTAAACATTTATCATAACTCTAACTGATGTTCTTGTTTCAAAAGTGTTGCACAAGCATGGAGAAAACAAGGCTTTATTGTCACAAACAGCAAAATAGACGACGTTCAGTAGCGCAAGAGTCTTAACTCTTGGCTTTCAAGTTCGTGAATGTGAAGCACTGGACTCGGGCACTTGTGGGGGCTAAACAAAGGTCAGGTGAGTAGGGTAACTAATAAAATGATGACTGAGACAGCAGGAGTAAAGGAGTGTCATGAAAGGTGTGCGTCGAATAATGGGGCTGGCTGGATAGCAGCCAGGGTGTGACACTAATAACCATAAATCTTGCAGGGTAACATTTTTTTCCAGTAAAAAAACAAAACAAAACTTACACCAAATGAAGATCATGAACCCATAATGTAGTAACAGCTACAGAAATATATTCTTTAAAAAGTCATTTAAACTTAGCTTCCAGGGTGTATGAAGATGGGTATAGGTATGAAACTAAAAGTGTATGAAATATCACGTAACAAGCAGTTGTGCTACTTTCGTCATTTTCTTCCTTTGAGTGACAGAACGGCTCCTTTGCTCTTGATCTAGCCACTCCCATAACACGCAAGTTTGTACGCAATAGAGAGACAGTGACAACGATGACCACTGATAAACGCAAGTGAGGCAAAACAGGGGCAGGGTTTCGTTGGCTAACATTTTTGTCTCCTGAATATAAGAAGGCAGTTTTAAAACCTGTCAATGAGAGCTTAAACAGCAGCAAGCTACAAACTACCATCACGCATTTCCAAAGACAAAAGCATTTTGACTTGAGTTTTCATAGTTTTACTTGCATGGAGTGGTGAGTCAATCTTTTGCAATACATTTAAAAGTAGTATGATTAAATAATTTGAAAAAAAATTAAAATGGGTCATAGATTGAACATGATTGAGCTCAACTTTCAAAGTGAAAAATAATGATTTATACAGTTTACCAGTGCCATGACATTTGAATATTAAATATTTGATATTTAGAAGTGAATGTTTCTGCAACATATTTAAACAGTAATCTTATTACACTCTATGATGTGTAACATTTGGCTTAGAAAAACATAGTTAATTTCCAGTTAAATGATTTCATACCTGTAGGCAATGAGACTGGAACATGTCTGAATGCTGCTTCTCAACCTCTTTTTTCAGGCCAATGAAAGAAATAAGGATGATCATGATTTTTCTCCTAATTGGTAAGTGAAATTGCATAAACGTCAGCAGGATAAAACAAAATATTGATCTTTAGTCCATTAAGATAACTCATTGATTTAATAATCAAAATGTTATATTCATCATCAGGAGCTCAAATCAAAACTATGGCTGGGCAGCCTATTAGTCAAGCTCCAATAACATCAAATGCTGCAGCATCTGTGAGAACAGACATGTCAACAACGATGACAACGACTGGTTTCGTCAATACGGCCTCTGTAAAAACTGCTCAAAAGACGCCTGCTCAAGCCGCGTTCACAGGCAGTGCAAATAATTCTGCAGCACCTCCACCTGCTGCTTCTGACTCTACTCCAATGGATTTCTCAATTCCAAATACAGTATCCACAAGGACTCCTGCTGCTGACATAACAGTTACATTTATAACTGATGCTGCATCTTTCAAAACTGCAACTTTGATGCCCATCAATTTTGCTGTGGCTAACTCCACAATAGTTCTGTCTACGGCTGTTCCAACTCCTGCTTTGACAGCTGCAGCTGTGGCGTCTGTTGCCACAACAACCACAGATCCTCCTGCTGCCGCCACTACTACTGTTATAGCTATGGATCATGTAAATCAGATGGCAAATTCATGTGAAATAGCCTGTCGGACGAGTGTTATAATCACTATGTGTCTTGCCATTATTTCACATCTACTGAGCAATTAGCTATGTTGGTATGTGCTTACCCATCAAATGCTAACCAACATGGTCATAACATTCATTCATACAATCATTTGTTTATTGCTGCATTATCTTTTTTCATTGAGCTCTGAAGCACTGTACAAGATTATTTGAAGATATATGAAGTTGTTTTCTAAGTACATACATTTATTAAGTTTATTTAAACTGTGCAATGTATTATGTATGTAATGTACAAAACACTGTATATAGTTTTAATGTTAGCACTTTTAAATTGATCTCTGGAGATTTATTATATTTATTTATCACACAGCGGGCTGTGTAACAAACAATGCAACATGCATCAACTTTAAGTAATACACTAAAAATGCTTGTTCCATTGCATTTACTTTCGTTTATTTTCCAAGTATGTTTTATTAACAGTTTTTTCTGTTATATGAAAGTGTTCTGACTATTGATCAATTTTATAATAGAGAGAAATACTACTATAAAGTCCAATAAATTTCTTCATAAATAAGTTCTCCATAGTACTCTTTGTGTATACGTCAAACATAGTTGGGATACATTTAAACGTACTTTCCTGAGTAACACAGTCATTGAAGTGGCCAAGTACCTGATTACAATAATACTTTTATGATGTTCTTATGCTGTGTGAAGTAACAGTATTTCATTTTTTTTTTTTTAATGTACAGTTGTGGCCAAAGGTTTTGAGACTGACCGTTTTTTTTAGATCCTTTTGTCAGAAGTTCGTCCGAACTCCCCAGCGCTGACCACTACCCTTACCTATCTACCTCGCACTCATTCCTGCTAGTATCAATTAACTCTTGCACTTGGATCCTCACTTACCTGTGTCTTGGAGTTTGTTACATTGACTTAATATTTACAGTGTTGTCCCTTCTTTTGGTTATCACTTTTGCCTTGTGAAATGTTGCTCCGTCATGCTGGAAAAAGCACTGTTCCTCACCAAAATGCTCCTGGATCACTGGAAGTTGCTCTTGGAGGATGTTTTGATACCATTCCTTTGCAATTAATTTCAATTCATCTGATCATTCTTCACAATCCTAAAAACTGAAGCAGCAAAATTTATATATATATATATATATATATATATACACAGAGAGAGAGAGAGAGAGAGAGAGAGAGAGAGAGAAACAGGACATGTAGCACTTCTAGAGTGGTTATTATCAGTTATTATCTGAATGGGTAATAACTTTAGAATAGTTAATAATGTTTAATAACCATTCAGGTAATAACTTGTACAGTAGCCTGCAACTGCTCTAAATGTGTGACATGTACATTCATTAACACAGCCACTAACTGGCATAAAAGGATCAATTATCATTACACGTCCCACTTTGTGGATTATTCCTGCTGATACACAAGTTTTGTATCGTTTGCAAGAGATATAATCAGCTTTACATTGGAGAAACCAAGAAAAGGCTTGCTGATCGGTTTGTTCATACTATCAGAATTAAGGATTTGTCATTCTCACTGGCAGGGTACTTCAATACTAATTGCATTAATCACATACCTGTTTGCATTGCCAGTTGTTGCTATGGTAGCACTGAAATGCAATGGCTGGAATGCAGTAATTTCTTGTGATTAATTGAATTTTCATGGCAAAGAATGACTTTGCAATTAATTGCTATTCATCTGATCACTCTTCACAATCTAGTTAATGCAGATTGCCAAAATAAAGTAGCAAACTTAGTTAAAACCAAAATTTGTGCTAGTCTCAAAACCTTTGGCCACACCTGTTCTCATTTGCATAAAATTTCGAGGCTCCTTGTTCAAACTATGTACATTTACTGCTATGTGCTGCTTTTCTTCTCATTTGTGAGGAAAAAAAAATCACGAGAAAGTAAAAATGTAACACAAATAATGTTTTTTTTATGTTTATGTTGGGGTTAAACAGTCCAGCAACATTCTCTGACACAGACATTCTCTGCTTCATGAGACAGAGAATCTCTGACTGAGATTTTAGCAAAGCCATGCTGGACGATCGGCAAAGGTGTCACAGCTCACCCAAAGTACATTTTTTCAGACTCAAATTATGGTTCGGGTTTCAGGTCCTAGTGCCCCTACATCTCGGTAAAATGTGAATTTAGAGACTAGATGGCACTGTTGAATAAGATAGAATGAATGAGAAATATTTAAACAAATAATGCACGCTTATCTGGGGGTACTAAAGAACATTTTAGGGGGCGCTAAAGCACTCCTAAAACAGGCTTAACGACGCCTATAGGTTTCCTACTAGACAAACGTAGTTCAGCATGGAAAATGCAATAAAATAGATGCATTAACGTTTCCCTAACATTATATACATCATTAATTAACAAACCATGAACTTCAGCATTCATAAGACATAAGTAATATTAACATAGTAACCTCAGTAGACCAGTGACATCAGAGCAGGTTCCATGGTCTGTAAAAAAGCTCTTAGTACTTCATCACTAATCCCATAGACCCTTTCACTAATCCCATAAAACCTCATCGCTAATCCCATACACCCCTTCACTAATCCCATAAAACCTCATCACTAATCCCATAGACCCCTTCACTAATCTCATAAAACCTCTTTTCAACACTGTAATTTGTGAAATGCTGCCACACAGCATAGAAGTAGTAGGGATTCAAAGCAAAGGTAAATCAGATCTAATTCACTAGCTGGCTTTCTTATTTTTTCAAGCCACTCTGTGGGATTTCCTAATAGTAAGGATATTAAATGTACTGCATGTGTTTTAAAGTTTTTAAGTTTTTGTTTGTTTATTTGTTTGTTTGCTGCCTAGTGCCGACTTCTAAAACCATAATGTGATCATGTAATCTCTTCCAGAACAGGTCTAATCTTTTTACATTGACTCTTCAACGTTAAATTTGTCAGGGACTGCCATCTGGGACTGGTAAACAATGAAAATAATGCATGTTCTATATTTCACTAAAAAAAAAACATAATAGAGTCATTTGCCAAATAACAGACATCTGAGTCATTTGTTGGAATGTAACCTAACAAACATATCCAAGGCAAGTGAACATATGTGAAATTCCAAAACCATAAACACTGTGAAGTATGCATGGGCGAAACATTTATACTTTTGGCCGAAAAAATTGCATCTTAAATGATCAGTCCCATGTTATGATGCATAACATGTTCTGTGATAGGTACAGCCTTTGTTCTAAAGCAACTAGCACATCATGTTGATGTTAGTGGTCTTCCCCCATTTTTAACATAAACCACCTGGGAGTTTTTTTGGTAATCATCAAAACAAGAACTGTTGTCTAGATGACAGTTATTTGAGCTCTTGTTTCTTAGGCGACTGAGCCTTTTCAGGTAAAAGGAAGCAGCTTGTGTGTATGACACAGTCAGAGTAGTTGCTCGACACTTCACTAAAATTCTGTTCCTACCACTCTGGGTTTTGCTTTTTCCCATGACTTATCACGTATGATGGCATTTCACCTGACACAGCTGCATTTACAAAGGCAGAAAGTCCCTAATTGCTCTTGTATCCTCTACTCACTAAAGTATCATTCAAAATGTCCTAATAAGTCAAGTTACACAAACACTCTAAATCTTGAAAAAATACTCCACTCATAGCATGACTGATCACATTCAGGCACATGTGGAACAAATGTGAGTGAACCTATTTTAGGTGAGACAATGTAAATGTTTAGTTTTTAAGTCTACATGTGCTTGTTATGAAAACTTTAATGTAAGA
This sequence comes from Electrophorus electricus, assembly GCF_041902795.1. Lineage (NCBI taxonomy): Eukaryota > Metazoa > Chordata > Actinopteri > Gymnotiformes > Gymnotidae > Electrophorus > Electrophorus electricus. The sequence goes on along the minus strand of NC_137501.1, from coordinate 26,885,276 downwards.
AATGTAACAAGAATTATTTTCTCACATTGTCTCTCCAGTTTTTCAAGCTATGAGTTTTACTTAAAAGGTCAGTGGTGTGCTAAAATGCCGAACATACTCTACAAACATACTCAAAAACCATGCATGGTTATTTGTCAGCAAAAATGAGCACACGCAGCCAAGGCAAAAGCATATTTTCAGTGAACATATGTGAAATTTATGCACCCTATATACTTTAAAGTATGCATGGGGAAGAAAGTTGCAGCTCAAAATTTGATAACTTAAATATATCAAATAAAAAAATAAAATAATAAATTTTACAATACAAAAGAAAAAGAATAATAAAAAAATAAAACAAAACAAAAACACCTGCAAGGTCACTGATGCAAAAGCGCCACCTTTACACAGTGCACCATGTCAGTGCTAATAGCGCCCCTTTGTGGAGAATATTCAGCTAAATGAGTATGCCTGAAGAAGTGTATGACTGAGTTGCCTAGGTTTACATAAATGGAGATAATGAAAAAATACTGAAAAGCTGATAAAATCATATGCAAATAATAATCTATGATATAAAATAATAAGTAACTTGATTAATATAAAGATAAGGATACGGGTACAAAATTTTATATATTTTAGACATTTATTTTACAATTTTATACATTTAATTTTTTATAAAATTTAATAACAGACAAAAGAAAAACTAAATGACATGATGAAAACTCCCAATATACAAACAAACCCCAAATACATTTTCTAGGTGTCTGTGTTGAACTCTTGAAATGTCATCACTTAAAGCCCTGTTATGAACATACAGTGGCAGAAGCATATCATTTGAATTTCTGTATGAATGGCAACGATATCTGTTCATCGTCAAAATCATATATTTAACAAATAAAGTACAGATCATTTTAAGTCACCATGTCTTTGTCGGTGAGCATAATCACACACGTGAACAATGAGCGACAAACTACAAACGCAAGGGTTTGTGTTCATACATAAGCGACCTGTTTAACAAGGTACAGGTGTATGAGAACAAAGGGGGCTAGAAATAAAGGGGACGCCACAGAGAACTGACAACAGACAATCCCCCAGTACGTGGCCGGCCGTACCACATGATGTGTGGGATGGGGAGAATACCGTTCAACAACTTAGCCAACATGCAATTCATATCATGTGTGGCCTATGCACAAAACATTTTGCATCCTCAAATGGCAATATAGCTACTTTGATTAAAGCTGCACTATGTAAGATTTGTTTGTTAAATTTGAAAGAAGGTGCATTACTGAGTCAAGAGGGGGAAAAGAAACTGTGATACAGTGTCTTTCTGCTGCTGTGAGTCATCCTGTAAAGCAAGAAATATTCATTCAGTCAAAACAGTCGCCTAAGATTTGGTGAGAGTTTTCAGAACATGTCAGACATCTTTATGTATTAATGTCACATGCACAAGCTGAAAAAGAAAGTGAATCCAATTCAATGGCCTGGATTCCTGAGTGACATTAGTGAGGGTGCGGCTCGCAGTGCTGACCTGCACAGCTCTGAATAACGTTAGCAAGGGCCGGGCTCACAATGCTGACCTGCACAGCTCTGAGTGACGTTAGCAAGGGCCGGGCTCACAGCGCTGATCTGCACGCATCTTGCCACCCTTTCAGACAGCAGATGACTCAGACTGTGTCCCACCTTTGTTGGTTTTTCGAATAATTCTTTCCTTGAACTTAGGTGAACTCAAGTGTCATGACTACACCAGACCAACAAATAAAAATATTTCCATTTATGTTTTCAAAAGAAAGTATATTTCAGTTATGCTCTCATTATAGGGGTCTACTGCATTTTTGTTGCACTACTGCTGTGGGAAATCTTTAGATGGCCCCCTGGTATAAAGAGGTGATTTAAAACAGGACCTTCATCATCAGTGTTAGGAAAGTCAGTCATGACACTGATTAAAAATAGGCTGGTTAAAATATTCTTAGAGTCCTATGCCCTCCATTATCATGAAGGCTAAAGCAAAATGCCAAACTAAACAAACACAACCAGAAAGCTACACAAATGCACTGAGAAACATGGGGTTTTAGATCCACAGGATAATTGGGAATACAGTAGGGAACATCTGATAAGAATGAAGAGTGATAATGAATGGGGCAGAGCCAGTAACTCTAAGGATGGTAACCTGTGTGGAGACACATGCATGGGGCAGACTAGATAGGATGGGCGAAGACCTGATTGACAGGAGAGGCGGAAACAGTAAGCACATGCTGAATGTAAACAAAGGCAGAAGGGAAACAAAAACCAGCTAGAAGTTGAATCAAAAGGAATTTAGAGGAGCCCTCGCTTACTCCTCAGAGGGAACCGTAACACCCAGGATCACGAACATAGGCATGCAGCTGCTACCATAGTCCAGAAGGCGCACAAGAACTGCTCGCAGGAAGAATGTCGTTGTGCTCACTTTAGAAGAGACACTCTTATTGGAGTTCTTATTAATGCTATTGTTTTGTCAAGCATAAATTAAAAACTTGTGCACCCCGCCGGCATCCTCACGTCACTGCTGAGACTCTGCATAGTTCTAATCTGAGTGTCATAAGTGTCACATTAGCAACAAGGAGTCCTCCACCTACCACGTGATGTCCCTCTCTCCCAACAGTACAGATCTGTTGCTATGGTTACTTCTCATTGTTTTTATGCTGTTTGTCAGCGTTCATTACATGCTAAAGAATGCCTCGGTATGTTCCAGGTTGTGATTGCTGAGATTGTGTTATAGTATTTCCTTTGTCTGCACCTTATCATAATAGTGTTTCCATTGGACTTGCGTGTTAATGTATGCCCTCTGTGTTTTTCTAGTGCTATCTGTGATGTCTAATAGGCACAGTTTACGCATTCAGATTCATCACTCCCTCAGAAACCTCACAATGCAATTGTCCTAGTGTTTTTTAAAGATCTGCATATGCACTCATATATAATACATATGTACACACAACAAGCCACTAATCATCTCAATTTAAATTCATAGAACACTAAGATAAAAACTGTTGTAGTTTTGCCATTCTGAATTTAACTGATTCATATCTCAGCTACAAGATTGTCTACTTTATTGATATTTGTGCTTAATTTTGAGAGATAATAGTACAAGATTTTGTAAATCGCTCTGGATAAGAGTGTCTGCTAAATGGCGTAAATGTAAATGTAAGATCCCATATTCAAATGTTACAACTAGAATGAACATTAGACCTTTACAACAACACAATAACACATAGGTAAACAAGAAACAACTAAGCAGCCAGAATATGAGCAAAGACAAACTATTGAAAAAGAATGTACTAATACGGCTCACAAAATATAGGTTTATCTTCAAATTTACATTGATATTCTGCGGTTTTCAGTATTTCATTTTAAACCCGCCTCACAGTACACAGCCAAAGCAATAAAATGTGGCACATTGACCAGCTACTTACTATCTAAGTAGCCAACATCTTGTTTCATTAATAAGAAAAAAAAAAGTGACACCCTCAGTTCAGTTTAGCACTTCCTATATTTAAATGGTTGTGGAAGAAGATAGACATGGCTAAGGGCACTGCCAAAGTCCCCAAGATTCTCAGACAAGAGTGTAGTAGAAATGATCACATTTTTCTCCCATAACGTCATGTTTTTGCTGCAAAATAAACAGCAGTGTGTCATTGTGATTTTAAAGCAACCCCTTTCTTTTTTTAGCATTTTTTACAAAAATATGAATGATACAGATCACAAAACATATAACAATAGAAATGTTTGCTGTAATAGGAGTATCTTAGTCATGAGAATCAGTTCACACAGGGAGTAATGTCAGTTATTTTCATCATGGAAACATGCCACAACTCTCGTATTAGGTTATCATATTGAACATTCAAGAATTTAAAACTATTTTAAAATGGACTGACTGACTGATTAACAATTGTTGTGAAGATGAACCATCACTTAAAAAGGGTGAAACATTTAACAGAGTAAGATAAAGAAAATCAAAATCACATTCCTTTATTTAAATTTTTTTTAAAATCAAAATTAATGAAGCAGCCACCTTCACATATAAAATGACTTCAGTATTTAATAAGGTTTAAATCATAATGATTCTCATCCTCCACAGCCTTCATCAGAAAAACAATAAATGAAGTCACAGTCTTGCCAAATTGCAATAATGAAGTCAACTTGGGCATTAATGATGCTGTAATAACAAGGATTTTGATGAAGAGAAGTCTGCTGCTTTCTTTCCATTTTTATTTGTGTTTTACCTCTTTCGATCAGTTTGTTTTGTTTGTTAGTTTGTTCTGAAACTCTGTGAACATTGGTATGCAAGTATACCTTGAATAAGATATTTTCTGTCTTACATCTCCATCTAGTGACCAGAATGCAGAAGGCACTCAGGGTTTCCAGATCACTCCACATCTCATAAGTAAAACCTGTTTTCACAAGCAATCCAGCAAAGATCACATATTTTAACATGCGCATATATATAATTTTTTTTTTTAAATCAGATTTTAAAACAGCATGAAAAAATGACTTGCTCCACCAGAATATATTTTCTCCATGTGAACTCCATGTAGAATCTCTGTTTTAGGTCCTCTAAAGCTCTTTACAAGGCAGTAAGAGAAGTAAATTAAAACTAAATTAAAACAAAGTCAGTTAACCCACATTAAACACAAAGGACTCCCAAGTTTGTTGATCAGGTGATGACCGATATTTCCAGCATTTATAATGTGGACCAAAACAGATTTTTTTTTCAATTTTTCAAATGATACAGATGGTTTATTTAGGGTACATGGGGTGCAGTATATACAAAGTTTGCTGCCATATTTTTTGTCATATCTACCTTAGTGCCAGTGGAACCATCAAAAACATGTAATGGAATCTGTCCAGACACAGGAGAATTCGCACAAAAAAACCCACCTAACTGGGGGGGGGGGGGGGGATAAAATAAAGAAGAAACAACCTCTTGATAAACATACTTATTTTGTATCTGTTTGGATTTAAATGTGGAGACTGATTTGTGTACAAACAAATAAACAGAAACCACTACTGGGTGCAAATTTGAAGGAAAGACAGACTGGTGTATTAGTCCATTACATTATTTACATTAGATTTTCTTTCACTTCATTACATTATTATTTCTGGAGTTTAAAATATATATATATGAAAAACCCCCATCCTGAAAGTCTACAGTTACCTAATACATGCTTTTGTAGAATAAATAAATGATGGAATTAATATAGAGAGATCGAAACAACAGGGGAGTTATAAAGGTTGTGCAGGTTGAGTGTTTCACCCCAATGTCCCATGGAACAGGCTTGCCTTCCCATAGGTCAGCTCTTGATTTCCCTTAAGCTAGTGGTTTCCTAGTGGTGCTGATGCTCTTCAGGGTTAACCATATCCTGTTATCATCAACATTGTTAACCACTGGAGATGTGTGAGGGAAAAACCAAGGGGTTCCTACACTGCAGATATTTAGTGTAAAGGAAGGTTTCATAAAATGCTGACTCATGCTCTTATTTAGGTAGCTGTGTAGTACTGTATTCCAAGATACTGAAAGAGAGAAAGCTAAAAACACTTCTTGAAATGCATAGGCTACCTATAAAATTTGCATGAATTAAATTAATTGCTATATTTAAGTAATGATGAACTCAGGAGCATCACTCTAAATGTATGTATGCAAAGTGCATTTCAACAAACCTATTTCAGTACATCCATGCAAAGTTAGAAAAAGTTGATGTGTACGAGTATTAAAACATATATTGCAATGAACAGAGCACAGAAGTTCAGTATTAATCTATGGTCCCTGGTTGGGTTTTGGGAGATATCTTTATTCAGAACATGTTATTTCTCTTGGGTTTGCTGTATACTTACTGTTTATAATTCCCTATAATTCCCCTCTTCCTCAGATGGAAGACAACTAAACATTTGTTGCATTGATTTCTGGGAAGGCTAATTCTTCCACACTAGTCACTCACATTTGTGTGTTCTAACCAAACTGTTAGAACTGTAGGGGTTTCTACCAAAAGGCTTAGATAAACTGAAAATCTGTGCAGTTGCATGGAACTCTTAACTATGCAACTCCCCACAACTTCTAGAGGTCTAAAATATTTTAAAAGATGCTTATAATAGACCTAGATTGTACACTCACCAGCTGTTTTATTAAAAACACCTACCTTGGGTTTTTTGGGGAGTGTTATACCCCTTGCAACCCCTCAGTGACACTAAATGTGCAAAAGCACTGCTGTGCCTGTTAGATGTGCATCAGCTCATATTACGCCCCTGTCCAGGCAATGAGGTCGCAAAAACATTGTGATGATGAAAGACTGGTAACTGATAGTGAAATGGTATGTGGAATAACTACACCATGGACTAGTAAATGAGGTGGAACTTGGTGCACTGAATAAAGAATTAAACACCTACCACCATGCCATTGCCCTGTTGGTATTAATGCTGTGAAAAGAATGGTCCCTGCCCAAGATAACATTGAGTCAGCTATAGTCATGCAGGCAGAGGGTGGCTCTCAAATTGCACAGGCCAATAAATGGGCTTCAGGATGGGCTACACTTACTGAATGCATCTATAAGACACCTAATGATGCAACCAGTGGGTGCGGGTTCGTTATTAAAGTGTGGTGATGTTAGGCAAAATCAAACATGCGCTTTGTAAGATTTAGATTATGACAGTGAATCTACACCGACAACCATGGAAAGATGAGGGATTTTCAAACTGCAAAGTGAAACAAAAACCCCTCTGTCCTAATGAGCTACCAAATCAAACCACATTGCCATTTCTATAAAGAAATTATTTTTAGGACCAAAACACCTATGTAGTGCTTATTTATCTACAAAACTGACCATTTTTTTTAGATCCTTTTGTCAGAAGTTCGTCCGAACCCCCCAGCGCTGACCAATACCCTTACCTCTCTACCTCGCACACATTCCTGCTAGTATCAATTAACTCTTGCACTTGGATCCTCACTTACCTGTGTCTTGGAGTTTGTTACATTGACTTAATATTTACAGTGTTGTCCCTTCTTTTTTTAAGACTTCTGCAATTTGCCTTGGCATGCTGGATATCAGCTTCTGGGAAAATCTTGACTGATGGCAACCCATTCTTGCCTAATCAGTGCTTGGAGTTGATCAGAGTTACTGTGCTTTTGTTTGTCCAGCCTCTTTTTGAGGATTGAGCACAGGTTCTCAATGGGATTAAGATCTGTGGAGTTTCCTGGCCATAGACCCAAAATTTCGATATTTTGCTCACCGAGCCACTTGGTTATCACTTTTGCCTTGTGAAATGTTGCTCAATCATGCTGGAAAAAGCATTGTTGCTCACCAAAATGCTCCTGGATCACTGGAAGTTGCTCTTGGAGGATGTTTTGATACCATTCCTTATTCATGGAAGTGTTCTTATGCAAAGTTTTGAGCAAACCCACTCCCTTGGATGAGAAGCAACCTCACACGTGAATGGTCTCAGGATGCATCACTGCTGGCATGATGCCTCACAGAACTCATGGTAGTGCTCACCTTTTCTTCTCAGGACAATCATTTGTCCAGATGTCCCAAACAGTCTGAGGGGGGCTTCATTAGAGAAAATAAATTTACCCCATTCCTCGGCAGTCCAATCCCTATACTTCCTGCAGAATGCCAGTCTGTTCTTGATGTTTTTCTTGGAGAGAAGTGGCTTCTTTGCTGCTCTTCTTGACACCAAGCCATCCTCCAAAAGCCTTTGTGTCACAGTGCATGCAGATGCACTCGCACCTGCCTTCTGCCATTTCTGAGCAGGCTCAGCACTAGTGGTGACCTGATCCCGTAGCTGCATCCTCCTTAGGAGACGTTCTTGGCACTTGCTTGACTTTCTTGATCACCCTGAAACCTTCTTCACTGCAACTGAACCTCTCTCCTTGAAGTTCTTGATGATTCGATAAATGGTTGATTTAGGTGCTATCTTAAAGGCAGCAATGTCCTTGCCTGTGAAGCTCCTTTGATGCAATGCAATGATGACTGCATGTGTTGCCTTGGAGGTAACCACGATTAACAGAAGAAAACTTCAAGCACCCCCAAACTTTTAAAGCAACCAGTCTGTTTAAACATTTATCATAACTCTAACTGATGTTCTTGTTTCAAAAGTGTTGCACAAGCATGGAGAAAACAAGGCTTTATTGTCACAAACAGCAAAATAGACGACGTTCAGTAGCGCAAGAGTCTTAACTCTTGGCTTTCAAGTTCATGAATGTGAAGCACTGGACTCGGGCACTTGTGGGGGCTAAACAAAGTTCAGGTGAGTAGGGTAACTAATAAAATGGTGTCTGAGACAGCAGGAGTAAAGGAGTGTCATGAAAGGTGTGCGTCGAATAATGGGGCTGGCTGGATAGCAGCCAGGGTGTGACACTAATAACCATAAATCTTGCAGGGTAACATTTTTTTCCAGTAAAAAAACAAAACAAAACTTACACCAAATAAAGATCATGAACCCATAATGTAGTAACAGCTACAGAAATATATTCTTTAAAAAGTCATTTAAACTTAGCTTCCAGTGTGTATGAAGATGGGTATAGGTATGAAACTAAAAGTGTATGAAATATCACGTAACATGCAGTTGTGCTACTTTCGTCATTTTCTTCCTTTGAGTGACAGAACGGCTCCTTTGCTCTTGATCTAGCCACTCCCATAACACGCAAGTTTGTACGCAATAGAGAGACAGTGACAACGATGACCACTGATAAACGCAAGTGAGGCAAAACATGGGCAGGGTTTTGTTGGCTAACATTTTTGTCTCCTGAATATAAGAAGGCAGTTTTAAAACCTGTCAATGAGAGCTTAAACAGCAGCAAGCTACATACTACCATCACGCATTTCCAAAGACAAAAGCATTTTGACTTGAGTTTTCAAAGTTTTACTTGCATGGAGTGGTGAGTAAATCTTTTGCAATACATTTAAAAGTAGTATGATTAAATAATTTGAAAATTTTTTTTAAATGGGTCATAGATTGAAAATGATTGAGCTCAACTTTCAAAGTGAAAAATAATGATTTATACAGTTTACCAGTGCCATGACATTTGAATATTAAATATTTGATATTTAGCAGTGAATGTTTCTGCAACATATTTAAACAGTAATCTTATTACACTCTTTGATGTGTAACATTTGGCTTAGAAAAACATAGTTAATTTCCAGTTAAATGATTTCATACCTGTAGACAATGAGACTGGAACATGTCTGAATGCTGCTTCTCAACCTCTTTTTTCAGGCCAATGAAAGAAATAAGGATGATCATGATTTTTCTCCTAATTGGTAAGTGAAATTGCATAAACGTCAGCAGGATAAAACAAAATATTGATCTTTAGTCCATTAAGATAACTCATTGATTTAATAATCAAAATGTTATATTCATCATCAGGAGCTCAAATCAAAACTATGGCTGGGCAGCCTATTAGTCAAGCTCCAACAACATCAAATGCTGCAGCATCTGTGAGAACAGACATGTCAACAACGATGACAACGACTGGTTTCGTCAATACGGCCTCTGTAAAAACTGCTCAAAAGACGCCTGCTCAAGCCGCGTTCACAGGCAGTGCAAATAATTCTGCAGCACCTCCACCTGCTGCTTCTGACTCTACTCCAATGGATTTCTCAATTCCAAATACAGTATCCACAAGGACTCCTGCTACTGACATAACAGTTACATTTATAACTGATGCTGCATCTTTCAAAACTGCAACTTTGATGCCCATCAATTTTGCTGTGGCTAACTCCACAATAGTTCTGTCTACGGCTGTTGCAACTCCTGCTTTGACAGCTGCAGCTGTGGCGTCTGTTGCCACAACAACCACAGATCCTCCTGCTGCCGCCACTACTACTGTTATAGCTATGGATCATGTAAATCAGATGGCAAATTCATGTGAAATAGCTTGTCGGACGAGTGCTATAATCACTATGTGTCTTGCCATTATTTCACATCTACTGAGCAATTAGCTATGTAGGTATGTGCTTACCCATCAAATGCTAACCAACATGGTCATAACATTCATTCATACAATCATTTGTTTATTGCTGCATTATCTTTTTTCATTGAGCTCTGAAGCACTGTATAAGATTATTTGAAGATATATGAAGTTGTTTTCTAAGTACATACATTTATTAAGTTTATTTAAACTGTGCAATGTATTATGTATGTAATGTACAAAACACTGTATATAGTTTTAATGTTAGCACTTTTAAATTGATCTCTGGAGATTTATTATATTTATTTATCACACAGCGGGCTGTGTAACAAACAATGCAACATGCATCAACTTTAAGTAATACACTAAAAATGCTTATTCCATTACATTTACTTTCGTTTATTTTCCAAGTATGTTTTATTAATAGTTATTTCTGTTATATGAAAGTGTTCTGACTATTGATCAATTTTATAATAGAGAGAAATACTACTATAAAGTCCAATAAATTTCTTCATAAATAAGTTCTCCATAGTACTCTTTGTGTATACGTCAAACATAGTTGGGATACATTTAAACGTACTTTCCTGAGTAACACAGTCATTGAAGTGGCCAAGTACCTGATTACAATAATACTTTTATGATGTTCTTATGCTGTGTGAAGTAACAGTATTTCATTTTTTTTTTTTTAATGTACAGTTGTGGCCAAAGGTTTTGAGACTGACCATTTTTTTTAGATCCTTTTGTCAGAAGTTCGTCCGAACCCCCCAGCGCTGACCAATACCCTTACCTCTCTACCTCGCACACATTCCTGCTAGTATCAATTAACTCTTGCACTTGGATCCTCACTTACCTGTGTCTTGGAGTTTGTTACATTGACTTAATATTTACAGTGTTGTCCCTTCTTTTTTTAAGACTTCTGCAATTTGCCTTGGCATGCTGGATATCAGCTTCTGGGAAAATCTTGACTGATGGCAACCCATTCTTGCCTAATCAGTGCTTGGAGTTGATCAGAGTTACTGTGCTTTTGTTTGTCCAGCCTCTTTTTGAGGATTGAGCACAGGTTCTCAATGGGATTAAGATCTGTGGAGTTTCCTGGCCATAGACCCAAAATTTCGATATTTTGCTCACCGAGCCACTTGGTTATCACTTTTGCCTTGTGAAATGTTGCTCAATCATGCTGGAAAAAGCATTGTTGCTCACCAAAATGCTCCTGGATCACTGGAAGTTGCTCTTGGAGGATGTTTTGATACCATTCCTTATTCATGGAAGTGTTCTTATGCAAAGTTTTGAGCAAACCCACTCCCTTGGATGAGAAGCAACCTCACACGTGAATGGTCTCAGGATGCATCACTGCTGGCATGATGCCTCACAGAACTCATGGTAGTGCTCACCTTTTCTTCTCAGGACAATCATTTGTCCAGATGTCCCAAACAGTCTGAGGGGGGCTTCATTAGAGAAAATAAATTTACCCCATTCCTCGGCAGTCCAATCCCTATACTTCCTGCAGAATGCCAGTCTGTTCTTGATGTTTTTCTTGGAGAGAAGTGGCTTCTTTGCTGCTCTTCTTGACACCAAGCCATCCTCCAAAAGCCTTTGTGTCACAGTGCATGCAGATGCACTCGCACCTGCCTTCTGCCATTTCTGAGCAGGCTCAGCACTAGTGGTGACCTGATCCCGTAGCTGCATCCTCCTTAGGAGACGTTCTTGGCACTTGCTTGACTTTCTTGATCACCCTGAAACCTTCTTCACTGCAACTGAACCTCTCTCCTTGAAGTTCTTGATGATTCGATAAATGGTTGATTTAGGTGCTATCTTAAAGGCAGCAATGTCCTTGCCTGTGAAGCTCCTTTGATGCAATGCAATGATGACTGCATGTGTTGCCTTGGAGGTAACCACGATTAACAGAAGAAAACTTCAAGCACCCCCAAACTTTTAAAGCAACCAGTCTGTTTAAACATTTATCATAACTCTAACTGATGTTCTTGTTTCAAAAGTGTTGCACAAGCATGGAGAAAACAAGGCTTTATTGTCACAAACAGCAAAATAGACGACGTTCAGTAGCGCAAGAGTCTTAACTCTTGGCTTTCAAGTTCATGAATGTGAAGCACTGGACTCGGGCACTTGTGGGGGCTAAACAAAGTTCAGGTGAGTAGGGTAACTAATAAAATGGTGTCTGAGACAGCAGGAGTAAAGGAGTGTCATGAAAGGTGTGCGTCGAATAATGGGGCTGGCTGGATAGCAGCCAGGGTGTGACACTAATAACCATAAATCTTGCAGGGTAACATTTTTTTCCAGTAAAAAAACAAAACAAAACTTACACCAAATAAAGATCATGAACCCATAATGTAGTAACAGCTACAGAAATATATTCTTTAAAAAGTCATTTAAACTTAGCTTCCAGTGTGTATGAAGATGGGTATAGGTATGAAACTAAAAGTGTATGAAATATCACGTAACATGCAGTTGTGCTACTTTCGTCATTTTCTTCCTTTGAGTGACAGAACGGCTCCTTTGCTCTTGATCTAGCCACTCCCATAACACGCAAGTTTGTACGCAATAGAGAGACAGTGACAACGATGACCACTGATAAACGCAAGTGAGGCAAAACATGGGCAGGGTTTTGTTGGCTAACATTTTTGTCTCCTGAATATAAGAAGGCAGTTTTAAAACCTGTCAATGAGAGCTTAAACAGCAGCAAGCTACATACTACCATCACGCATTTCCAAAGACAAAAGCATTTTGACTTGAGTTTTCAAAGTTTTACTTGCATGGAGTGGTGAGTAAATCTTTTGTAATACATTTAAAAGTAGTATGATTAAATAATTTGAAAATTTTTTTTAAATGGGTCATAGATTGAAAATGATTGAGCTCAACTTTCAAAGTGAAAAATAATGATTTATACAGTTTACCAGTGCCATGACATTTGAATATTAAATATTTGATATTTAGCAGTGAATGTTTCTGCAACATATTTAAACAGTAATCTTATTACACTCTATGATGTGTAACATTTGGCTTAGAAAAACATAGTTAATTTCCAGTTAAATGATTTCATACCTGTAGGCAATGAGACTGGAACATGTCTGAATGCTGCTTCTCAACCTCTTTTTTCAGGCCAATGAAAGAAATAAGGATGATCATGATTTTTCTCCTAATTGGTAAGTGAAATTGCATAAACGTCAGCAGGATAAAACAAAATATTGATCTTTAGTCCATTAAGATAACTCATTGATTTAATAATCAAAATGTTATATTCATCATCAGGAGCTCAAATCAAAACTATGGCTGGGCAGCCTATTAGTCAAGCTCCAACAACATCAAATGCTGCAGCATCTGTGAGAACAGACATGTCAACAACGATGACAACGACTGGTTTCGTCAATACGGCCTCTGTAAAAACTGCTCAAAAGACGCCTGCTCAAGCCGCGTTCACAGGCAGTGCAAATAATTCTGCAGCACCTCCACCTGCTGCTTCTGACTCTACTCCAATGGATTTCTCAATTCCAAATACAGTATCCACAAGGACTCCTGCTACTGACATAACAGTTACATTTATAACTGATGCTGCATCTTTCAAAACTGCAACTTTGATGCCCATCAATTTTGCTGTGGCTAACTCCACAATAGTTCTGTCTACGGCTGTTGCAACTCCTGCTTTGACAGCTGCAGCTGTGGCGTCTGTTGCCACAACAACCACAGATCCTCCTGCTGCCGCCACTACTACTGTTATAGCTATGGATCATGTAAATCAGATGGCAAATTCATGTGAAATAGCCTGTCGGACGAGTGCTATAATCACTATGTGTCTTGCCATTATTTCACATCTACTGAGCAATTAGCTATGTAGGTATGTGCTTACCCATCAAATGCTAACCAACATGGTCATAACATTCATTCATACAATCATTTGTTTATTGCTGCATTATCTTTTTTCATTGAGCTCTGAAGCACTGTACAAGATTATTTGAAGATATATGAAGTTGTTTTCTAAGTACATACATTTATTAAGTTTATTTAAACTGTGCAATGTATTATGTATGTAATGTACAAAACACTGTATATAGTTTTAATGTTAGCACTTTTAAATTGATCTCTGGAGATTTATTATATTTATTTATCACACAGCGGGCTGTGTAACAAACAATGCAACATGCATCAACTTTAAGTAATACACTAAAAATGCTTGTTCCATTGCATTTACTTTCGTTTATTTTCCAAGTATGTTTTATTAACAGTTTTTTCTGTTATATGAAAGTGTTCTGACTATTGATCAATTTTATAATAGAGAGAAATACTACTATAAAGTCCAATAAATTTCTTCATAAATAAGTTCTCCATAGTACTCTTTGTGTATACGTCAAACATAGTTGGGATACATTTAAACGTACTTTCCTGAGTAACACAGTCATTGAAGTGGCCAAGTACCTGATTACAATAATACTTTTATGATGTTCTTATGCTGTGTGAAGTAACAGTATTTCATTTTTTTTTTTTTAATGTACAGTTGTGGCCAAAGGTTTTGAGACTGACCATTTTTTTTAGATCCTTTTGTCAGAAGTTCGTCCGAACCCCCCAGCGCTGACCACTACCCTTACCTATCTACATCGCACTCATTCCTGCTAGTATCAATTAACTCTTGCACTTGGATCCTCACTTACCTGTGTCTTGGAGTTTGTTACATTGACTTAATATTTACAGTGTTGTCCCTTCTTTTTTTAAGACTTCTGCAATTTGCCTTGGCATGCTGGATATCAGCTTCTGGGAAAATCTTGACTGATGGCAACCTATTCTTGCCTAATCAGTGCTTGGAGTTGATCAGAGTTACTGTGCTTTTGTTTGTCCAGCCTCTTTTTGAGGATTGAGCACAGGTTCTCAATGGGATTAAGATCTAGAGAGTTTCCTGGCCATTGACCCAAATTTTCAATATTTTGTTCACCGAGCCACTTGGTTATCACTTTTGCCTTGTGAAATGTTGCTCAATCATGCTGGAAAAAGCATTGTTGTTCACCAAAATGCTCCTGGATCACTGGAAGTTGCTCTTGGAGGATGTTTTGATACCATTCCTTATTCATGGAAGTGTTCTTATGCAAAGTTTTGAGCAAACCCACTCCCTTGGATGAGAAGCAACCCCACACGTGAATGGTCTCAGGATGCCTCACTGCTGGCATGATGCCTCACAGAACTCATGGTAGTGCTCACCTTTTCTTCTCAGGACAATCATTTCTCCAGATGTCCCAAACAGTCTGAGGGGGGCTTCATTGGAGAAAATAACTTTACCCCATTCCTCGGCAGTCCAATCCCTATACTTCCTGCAGAATGTCAGTCAGTTCTTGATGTTTTTCTTGGAGAGAAGTGGCTTCTTTGCTGCTCTTCTTGACACCAAGCCATCCTCCAAAAGCCTTTGCTTCACAGTGCATGCAGATGCACTCACACCTGCCTTCTGCCATTTCTGAGCAAGCTCAGCACTAGTGGTGACCTGATCCCGTAGCTGCATCCTCCTTAGGAGACGGTCTTGGCACTTGCTTGACTTTCTTGATCACCCTGAAACCTTCTTCACTGCAATTGAACCTCTCTCCTTGAAGTTCTTGATGATTCGATAAATGGTTGATTTAGGTGCTATCTTAAAGGCAGCAATGTCCTTGCCTGTGAAGCTCCTTTGATGCCATGCAATGATGACTGCATGTGTTGCCTTGGAGGTAACCACGATTAACAGAAGAAAACTTCAAGCACCCCCAAACTTTTAAAGCAACCAGTCTGTTTAAACATTTATCATAACTCTAACTGATGTTCTTGTTTCAAAAGTGTTGCACAAGCATGGAGAAAACAAGGCTTTATTGTCACAAACAGCAAAATAGACGACGTTCAGTAGCGCAAGAGTCTTAACTCTTGGCTTTCAAGTTCGTGAATGTGAAGCACTGGACTCGGGCACTTGTGGGGGCTAAACAAAGGTCAGGTGAGTAGGGTAACTAATAAAATGATGACTGAGACAGCAGGAGTAAAGGAGTGTCATGAAAGGTGTGCGTCGAATAATGGGGCTGGCTGGATAGCAGCCAGGGTGTGACACTAATAACCATAAATCTTGCAGGGTAACATTTTTTTCCAGTAAAAAAACAAAACAAAACTTACACCAAATGAAGATCATGAACCCATAATGTAGTAACAGCTACAGAAATATATTCTTTAAAAAGTCATTTAAACTTAGCTTCCAGGGTGTATGAAGATGGGTATAGGTATGAAACTAAAAGTGTATGAAATATCACGTAACAAGCAGTTGTGCTACTTTCGTCATTTTCTTCCTTTGAGTGACAGAACGGCTCCTTTGCTCTTGATCTAGCCACTCCCATAACACGCAAGTTTGTACGCAATAGAGAGACAGTGACAACGATGACCACTGATAAACGCAAGTGAGGCAAAACAGGGGCAGGGTTTCGTTGGCTAACATTTTTGTCTCCTGAATATAAGAAGGCAGTTTTAAAACCTGTCAATGAGAGCTTAAACAGCAGCAAGCTACAAACTACCATCACGCATTTCCAAAGACAAAAGCATTTTGACTTGAGTTTTCATAGTTTTACTTGCATGGAGTGGTGAGTCAATCTTTTGCAATACATTTAAAAGTAGTATGATTAAATAATTTGAAAAAAAATTAAAATGGGTCATAGATTGAACATGATTGAGCTCAACTTTCAAAGTGAAAAATAATGATTTATACAGTTTACCAGTGCCATGACATTTGAATATTAAATATTTGATATTTAGAAGTGAATGTTTCTGCAACATATTTAAACAGTAATCTTATTACACTCTATGATGTGTAACATTTGGCTTAGAAAAACATAGTTAATTTCCAGTTAAATGATTTCATACCTGTAGGCAATGAGACTGGAACATGTCTGAATGCTGCTTCTCAACCTCTTTTTTCAGGCCAATGAAAGAAATAAGGATGATCATGATTTTTCTCCTAATTGGTAAGTGAAATTGCATAAACGTCAGCAGGATAAAACAAAATATTGATCTTTAGTCCATTAAGATAACTCATTGATTTAATAATCAAAATGTTATATTCATCATCAGGAGCTCAAATCAAAACTATGGCTGGGCAGCCTATTAGTCAAGCTCCAACAACATCAAATGCTGCAGCATCTGTGAGAACAGACATGTCAACAACGATGACAACGACTGGTTTCGTCAATACGGCCTCTGTAAAAACTGCTCAAAAGACGCCTGCTCAAGCCGCGTTCACAGGCAGTGCAAATAATTCTGCAGCACCTCCACCTGCTGCTTCTGACTCTACTCCAATGGATTTCTCAATTCCAAATACAGTATCCACAAGGACTCCTGCTACTGACATAACAGTTACATTTATAACTGATGCTGCATCTTTCAAAACTGCAACTTTGATGCCCATCAATTTTGCTGTGGCTAACTCCACAATAGTTCTGTCTACGGCTGTTGCAACTCCTGCTTTGACAGCTGCAGCTGTGGCGTCTGTTGCCACAACAACCACAGATCCTCCTGCTGCCGCCACTACTACTGTTATAGCTATGGATCATGTAAATCAGATGGCAAATTCATGTGAAATAGCCTGTCGGACGAGTGCTATAATCACTATGTGTCTTGCCATTATTTCACATCTACTGAGCAATTAGCTATGTTGGTATGTGCTTACCCATCAAATGCTAACCAACATGGTCATAACATTCATTCATACAATCATTTGTTTATTGCTGCATTATCTTTTTTCATTGAGCTCTGAAGCACTGTACAAGATTATTTGAAGATATATGAAGTTGTTTTCTAAGTACATACATTTATTAAGTTTATTTAAACTGTGCAATGTATTATGTATGTAATGTACAAAACACTGTATATAGTTTTAATGTTAGCACTTTTAAATTGATCTCTGGAGATTTATTATATTTATTTATCACACAGCGGGCTGTGTAACAAACAGTGCAACATGCATCAACTTTAAGTAATACACTAAAAATGCTTGTTCCATTGCATTTACTTTCGTTTATTTTCCAAGTATGTTTTATTAACAGTTTTTTCTGTTATATGAAAGTGTTCTGACTATTGATCAATTTTATAATAGAGAGAAATACTACTATAAAGTCCAATAAATTTCTTCATAAATAAGTTCTCCATAGTACTCTTTGTGGATACGTCAAACATAGTTGGGATACATTTAAACGTACTTTCCTGAGTAACACAGTCATTGAAGTGGCCAAGTACCTGATGACAATAAAACTTTTATGATGTTCATATGCTGTGTGAAGTAACAGTATTTTATTATTTTTTTTATGTACAGTTGTGGCCAAAGGTTTTGAGACTGACCGTTTTTTTTAGATCCTTTTGTCAGAAGTTCGTCCGAACTCCCCAGCGCTGACCACTACCCTTACCTATCTACCTCGCACTCATTCCTGCTAGTATCAATTAACTCTTGCACTTGGATCCTCACTTACCTGTGTCTTGGAGTTTGTTACATTGACTTAATATTTACAGTGTTGTCCCTTCTTTTGGTTATCACTTTTGCCTTGTGAAATGTTGCTCCGTCATGCTGGAAAAAGCACTGTTCCTCACCAAAATGCTCCTGGATCACTGGAAGTTGCTCTTGGAGGATGTTTTGATACCATTCCTTTGCAATTAATTTCAATTCATCTGATCATTCTTCACAATCCTAAAAACTGAAGCAGCAAAATTTATATATAAATATATATATATATATATATATATATATATATATATATATATATATATATATATATATAGAGAGAGAGAGAGAGAGAGAGAGAGAGAGAGAGAGAGAGAGAGAGAGAGAGAGAAACAGGACATGTAGCACTTCTAGAGTGGTTATTATCAGTTATTATCTGAATGGTTAATAACTTTAGAATAGTTAATAATGTTTAATAACCATTCAGTTAATAACTTGTACAGTAGCCTGCAACTGCTCTAAATGTGTGACATGTACATTCATTAACACAGCCACTAACTGGCATAAAAGGATCAATTATCATTACACGTCCCACTTTGTGGATTATTCCTGCTGATACACAAGTTTTGTTTCGTTTGCAAGAGATATAATCAGCTTTACATTGGAGAAACCAAGAAAAGGCTTGCTGATCGGTTTGTTCATACTATCAGAATTAAGGATTTGTCATTCTCACTGGCAAGGTACTTCAATACTAATTGCATTAATCACATACCTGTTTGCATTGCCAGTTGTTGCTATGGTAGCACTGAAATGCAATGGCTGGAATGCAGTAATTTCTTGTGATTAAGTGAATTTTCATGGCAAAGAATGACTGCAATTAATTGCTATTCATCTGATCACTCTTCACAATCTAGTTAATGCAGATTGCCAAAATAAAGTAGCAAACTTAGTTAAAACCAAAATTTGTGCTAGTCTCAAAACCTTTGGCCACACCTGTTCTCATTTGCATAAAATTTCGAGGCTCCTTGTTCAAACTATGTACATTTACTGCTATGTGCTGCTTTTCTTCTCATTTGTGAGGAAAAAAAAATCACGAGAAAGTAAAAATGTAACACAAATAATGTTTTTTTTATGTTTATGTTGGGGTTAAACAGTCCAGCAACATTCTCTGACACAGACATTCTCTGCTTCATGAGACAGAGAATCTCTGACTGAGATTTTAGCAAAGCCATGCTGGACGATCGGCAAAGGTGTCACAGCTCACCCAAAGTACATTTTTTCAGACTCAAATTATGGTTCGGGTTTCAGGTCCTAGTGCCCCTACATCTCGGTAAAATGTGAATTTAGAGACTAGATGGCACTGTTGAATAAGATAGAATGAATGAGAAATATTTAAACAAATAATGCACGCTTATCTGGGGGTACTAAAGAACATTTTAGGGGGCGCTAAAGCACTCCTAAAACAGGCTTAACGACGCCTATAGGTTTCCTACTAGACAAACGTAGTTCAGCATGGAAAATGCAATAAAATAGATGCATTAACGTTTCCCTAACATTATATACATCATAAATTAACAAACCATGAACTTCAGCATTCATAAGACATAAGTAATATTAACATAGTAACCTCAGTAGACCAGTGACATCAGAGCAGGTTCCATGGTCTGTAAAAAAGCTCTTAGTACTTCATCACTAATCCCATAGACCCTTTCACTAATCCCATAAAACCTCATCGCTAATCCCATACACCCCTTCACTAATCCCATAAAACCTCATCACTAATCCCATAGACCCCTTCACTAATCTCATAAAACCTCTTTTCAACACTGTAATTTGTGAAATGCTGCCACACAGCATAGAAGTAGTAGGGATTCAAAGCAAAGGTAAATCAGATCTAATTCACTAGCTGGCTTTCTTATTTTTTCAAGCCACTCTGTGGGATTTCCTAATAGTAAGGATATTAAATGTACTGCATGTGTTTTAAAGTTTTTAAGTTTTTGTTTGTTTATTTGTTTGTTTGCTGCCTAGTGCCGACTTCTAAAACCATAATGTGATCATGTAATCTCTTCCAGAACAGGTCTAATCTTTTTACATTGACTCTTCAACGTTAAATTTGTCAGGGACTGCCATCTGGGACTGGTAAACAATGAAAATAATGCATGTTCTATATTTCACTAAAAAAAAAACATAATAGAGTCATTTGCCAAATAACAGACATCTGAGTCATTTGTTGGAATGTAACCTAACAAACATATCCAAGGCAAGTGAACATATGTGAAATTCCAAAACCATAAACACTGTGAAGTATGCATGGGCGAAACATTTATACTTTTGGCCGAAAAAATTGCATCTTAAATGATCAGTCCCATGTTATGATGCATAACATGTTCTGTGATAGGTACAGCCTTTGTTCTAAAGCAACTAGCACATCATGTTGATGTTAGTGGTCTTCCCCCATTTTTAACATAAACCACCTGGGAGTTTTTTTGGTAATCATCAAAACAAGAACTGTTGTCTAGATGACAGTTATTTGAGCTCTTGTTTCTTAGGCGACTGAGCCTTTTCAGGTAAAAGGAAGCAGCTTGTGTGTATGACACAGTCAGAGTAGTTGCTCGACACTTCACTAAAATTCTGTTCCTACCACTCTGGGTTTTGCTTTTTCCCATGACTTATCACGTATGATGGCATTTCACCTGACACAGCTGCATTTACAAAGGCAGAAAGTCCCTAATTGCTCTTGTATCCTCTACTCACTAAAGTATCATTCAAAATGTCCTAATAAGTCAAGTTACACAAACACTCTAAATCTTGAAAAAATACTCCACTCATAGCATGACTGATCACATTCAGGCACATGTGGAACAAATGTGAGTGAACCTATTTTAGGTGAGACAATGTAAATGTTTAGTTTTTAAGTCTACATGTGCTTGTTATGAAAACTTTAATGTAAGAAATGTAACAAGAATTATTTTCTCACATTGTCTCTCCAGTTTTTCAAGCTATGAGTTTTACTTAAAAGGTCAGTGGTGTGCTAAAATGCCGAACATACTCTACAAACATACTCAAAAACCATGCATGGTTATTTGTCAGCAAAAATGAGCACACGCAGCCAAGGCAAAAGCATATTTTCAGTGAACATATGTGAAATTTATGCACCCTATATACTTTAAAGTATGCATGGGGAAGAAAGTTGCAGCTCAAAATTTGATAACTTAAATATATCAAATAAAAAAATAAAATAATAAATTTTACAATACAAAAGAAAAAGAATAATAAAAAAATAAAACAAAACAAAAACACCTGCAAGGTCACTGATGCAAAAGCGCCACCTTTACACAGTGCACCATGTCAGTGCTAATAGCGCCCCTTTGTGGAGAATATTCAGCTAAATGAGTATGCCTGAAGAAGTGTATGACTGAGTTGCCTAGGTTTACATAAATGGAGATAATGAAAAAATACTGAAAAGCTGATAAAATCATATGCAAATAATAATCTATGATATAAAATAATAAGTAACTTGATTAATATAAAGATAAGGATACGGGTACAAAATTTTATATATTTTAGACATTTATTTTACAATTTTATACATTTAATTTTTTATAAAATTTAATAACAGACAAAAGAAAAACTAAATGACATGATGAAAACTCCCAATATACAAACAAACCCCAAATACATTTTCTAGGTGTCTGTGTTGAACTCTTGAAATGTCATCACTTAAAGCCCTGTTATGAACATACAGTGGCAGAAGCATATCATTTGAATTTCTGTATGAATGGCAACGATATCTGTTCATCGTCAAAATCATATATTTAACAAATAAAGTACAGATCATTTTAAGTCACCATGTCTTTGTCGGTGAGCATAATCACACACGTGAACAATGAGCGACAAACTACAAACGCAAGGGTTTGTGTTCATACATAAGCGACCTGTTTAACAAGGTACAGGTGTATGAGAACAAAGGGGGCTAGAAATAAAGGGGACGCCACAGAGAACTGACAACAGACAATCCCCCAGTACGTGGCCGGCCGTACCACATGATGTGTGGGATGGGGAGAATACCGTTCAACAACTTAGCCAACATGCAATTCATATCATGTGTGGCCTATGCACAAAACATTTTGCATCCTCAAATGGCAATATAGCTACTTTGATTAAAGCTGCACTATGTAAGATTTGTTTGTTAAATTTGAAAGAAGGTGCATTACTGAGTCAAGAGGGGGAAAAGAAACTGTGATACAGTGTCTTTCTGCTGCTGTGAGTCATCCTGTAAAGCAAGAAATATTCATTCAGTCAAAACAGTCGCCTAAGATTTGGTGAGAGTTTTCAGAACATGTCAGACATCTTTATGTATTAATGTCACATGCACAAGCTGAAAAAGAAAGTGAATCCAATTCAATGGCCTGGATTCCTGAGTGACATTAGTGAGGGTGCGGCTCGCAGTGCTGACCTGCACAGCTCTGAATAACGTTAGCAAGGGCCGGGCTCACAATGCTGACCTGCACAGCTCTGAGTGACGTTAGCAAGGGCCGGGCTCACAGCGCTGATCTGCACGCATCTTGCCACCCTTTCAGACAGCAGATGACTCAGACTGTGTCCCACCTTTGTTGGTTTTTCGAATAATTCTTTCCTTGAACTTAGGTGAACTCAAGTGTCATGACTACACCAGACCAACAAATAAAAATATTTCCATTTATGTTTTCAAAAGAAAGTATATTTCAGTTATGCTCTCATTATAGGGGTCTACTGCATTTTTGTTGCACTACTGCTGTGGGAAATCTTTAGATGGCCCCCTGGTATAAAGAGGTGATTTAAAACAGGACCTTCATCATCAGTGTTAGGAAAGTCAGTCATGACACTGATTAAAAATAGGCTGGTTAAAATATTCTTAGAGTCCTATGCCCTCCATTATCATGAAGGCTAAAGCAAAATGCCAAACTAAACAAACACAACCAGAAAGCTACACAAATGCACTGAGAAACATGGGGTTTTAGATCCACAGG
This sequence comes from Electrophorus electricus, assembly GCF_041902795.1. Lineage (NCBI taxonomy): Eukaryota > Metazoa > Chordata > Actinopteri > Gymnotiformes > Gymnotidae > Electrophorus > Electrophorus electricus. The sequence continues at coordinate 26,861,926 of NC_137501.1, read as the reverse complement.
ATAATTGGGAATACAGTAGGGAACATCTGATAAGAATGAAGAGTGATAATGAATGGGGCAGAGCCAGTAACTCTAAGGATGGTAACCTGTGTGGAGACACATGCATGGGGCAGACTAGATAGGATGGGCGAAGACCTGATTGACAGGAGAGGCGGAAACAGTAAGCACATGCTGAATGTAAACAAAGGCAGAAGGGAAACAAAAACCAGCTAGAAGTTGAATCAAAAGGAATTTAGAGGAGCCCTCGCTTACTCCTCAGAGGGAACCGTAACACCCAGGATCACGAACATAGGCATGCAGCTGCTACCATAGTCCAGAAGGCGCACAAGAACTGCTCGCAGGAAGAATGTCGTTGTGCTCACTTTAGAAGAGACACTCTTATTGGAGTTCTTATTAATGCTAATGTTTTGTCAAGCATAAATTAAAAACTTGTGCACCCCGCCGGCATCCTCACGTCACTGCTGAGACTCTGCATAGTTCTAATCTGAGTGTCATAAGTGTCACATTAGCAACAAGGAGTCCTCCACCTACCACGTGATGTCCCTCTCTCCCAACAGTACAGATCTGTTGCTATGGTTACTTCTCATTGTTTTTATGCTGTTTGTCAGCGTTCATTACATGCTAAAGAATGCCTCGGTATGTTCCAGGTTGTGATTGCTGAGATTGTGTTATAGTATTTCCTTTGTCTGCACCTTATCATAATAGTGTTTCCATTGGACTTGCGTGTTAATGTATGCCCTCTGTGTTTTTCTAGTGCTATCTGTGATGTCTAATAGGCACAGTTTACGCATTCAGATTCATCACTCCCTCAGAAACCTCACAATGCAATTGTCCTAGTGTTTTTTAAAGATCTGCATATGCACTCATATACAATACATATGTACACACAACAAGCCACTAATCATCTCAATTTAAATTCATAGAACACTAAGATAAAAACTGTTGTAGTTTTGCCATTCTGAATTTAACTGATTCATATCTCAGCTACAAGATTGTCTACTTTATTGATATTTGTGCTTAATTTTGAGAGATAATAGTACAAGATTTTGTAAATCGCTCTGGATAAGAGTGCCTGCTAAATGGCGTAAATGTAAATGTAAGATCCCATATTCAAATGTTACAACTAGAATGAACATTAGACCTTTACAACAACACAATAACACATAGGTAAACAAGAAACAACTAAGCAGCCAGAATATGAGCAAAGACAAACTATTGAAAAAGAATGTACTAATACGGCTCACAAAATATAGGTTTATCTTCAAATTTACATTGATATTCTGCGGTTTTCAGTATTTCATTTTAAACCCGCCTCACAGTACACAGCCAAAGCAATAAAATGTGGCACATTGACCAGCTACTTACTATCTAAGTAGCCAACATCTTGTTTCATTAATAAGAAAAAAAAAAGTGACACCCTCAGTTCAGTTTAGCACTTCCTATATTTAAATGGTTATGGAAGAAGATAGACATGGCTAAGGGCACTGCCAAAGTCCCCAAGATTCTCAGACAAGAGTGTAGTAGAAATGATCACATTTTTCTCCCATAACGTCATGTTTTTGCTGCAAAATAAACAGCAGTGTGTCATTGTGATTTTAAAGCAACCCCTTTCTTTTTTTAGCATTTTTTACAAAAATATGAATGATACAGATCACAAAACATATAACAATAGAAATGTTTGCTGTAATAGGAGTATCTTAGTCATGAGAATCAGTTCACACAGGGAGTAATGTCAGTTATTTTCATCATGGAAACATGCCACAACTCTCGTATTAGGTTATCATATTGAACATTCAAGAATTTAAAACTATTTTAAAATGGACTGACTGACTGATTAACAATTGTTGTGAAGATGACCCATCACTTAAAAAGGGTGAAACATTTAACAGAGTAAGATAAAGAAAATCAAAATCACATTCCTTTATTTAAATTTTTTTTTAAATCAAAATTAATGAAGCAGCCACCTTCACATATAAAAGGACTTCAGTATTTAATAAGGTTTAAATCATAATGATTCTCATCCTCCACAACCTTCATCAGAAAAACAATAAATGAAGTCACAGTCTTGCCAAATTGCAATAATGAAGTCAACTTGGGCATTAATGATGCTGTAATAACAAGGATTTTGATGACAGAGAAGTCTGCTGCTTTCTTTCCATTTTTATTTGTGTTTTACCTCTTTCGATCAGTTTGTTTTGTTTGTTAGTTTGTTCTGAAACTCTATGAACATTGGCATGCAAGTACACCTTGAATAAGATATTTTCTGTCTTACATCTCCATCTAGTGACCAGAATGCAGAAGGCACTCAGGGTTTCCAGATCACTCCACATCTCATAAGTAAAACCTGTTTTCACAAGCAAATCCAGCAAAGATCACATATTTTAACATGTGCATATATATATATATATATATATATATATATATATATATATATATATATATATATATATATATATATATATATATGCACATGTTAAAATATGTGATCTTATATATATATATTTATATTTATCTTATATATATATATATATATATATATATATATATATATATATATATATATATATATATATATGCACATGTTAAAATATGTGATCTTATATATATATATTTATATTTATCTTATATATATATATATATATATATATATATATATATATATATATATATATATATATATATATATATATATATATATATATATATATATATTATTTATTTTTAATTAGATTTTAAAACAGCATGAAAAAATGACTTGCTCCACCAGAATATATTTTCTCCATGTGAACTCCTTGTAGAATCTCTGTTTTGGGTCCTCTAAAGCTCTTTACAAGGCAGTAAGAGAAGTAAATTAAAACTAAATTAAAACAAAGTCAGTAAACCCACATTAAACACAAAGGACTCCCAAGTTTGTTGATCAGGTAATGACCTGATTTCCAGGATTTATATGGTGGACCCAAACAGAATCTCCTTTCCAAATTTTAAATCAAACGTTTACACATAGAAGGCATCACACCTTCACAAAACAATTTTGCTGGCTTTTGAAAGATTTACCAAGATATTGGTAGTGTGAACAGTTACCATATCATTCATCTTAACATGAATCTTATTCCCTTATAATATGAACAGCTCGTGTTCACATTGGACAAATTGTCTGAAACTGCTTGCAAGCATATCCATGACTCTCCTTTCCGTGACAGAGTTAGCTGAGTGTTTTAGACAACTTAAACATTTTTAAACAAGTATTAAACATAAAGTAATATTTTGGCTGTCTTTTGATGGACACTCATTCCAGCTTCAAGATGGCCTACTTTACTGGTATTTGTGTTTTATTCTGCAAGACATTAGTAACAGATTTCAGACACACATGGCACATCTTCAATGACCTCTATACTTTTGTACACAAAGGTAAAAATAAAACAACTGAACCAGCTAAAGAGGAAAAATCCAAAATTTTCACATCAAAATCACCAGGACAAAACTTAAAATGTGAAAGCCAAAAGGACAAAAACAAGGAGGAAATATAGATGTTTGCACAGTCCAGAGGAAACCCATACAAACGAAACATTTGCAAGGCTTTACAAATAAGTGGAGCAGCAGAGGGATATATAAAAATAAGAGCATGAAAACTTCACATGATACAATCTGTGCTCCATGCCAAAGGTCCATAAACAATTCCCTTATATTCCCTACACATTAATCACATGATGTTGATCAAGGGACCTGCAGTTTATTGAATTCCTTCGTTATAAATACCCTGTAAGGTCATCACATAGGATCTATTATGTACGTCACCGTTTTCATTTCTTTTAACAGCTGGGCAATTACACAGCTCCTTTGTTTCCTAATATGGGTAGACCCAGTGCCAGATTACCAAATAGTCACCAGCCTGTGGGCTCCGCCCCTTTTAGGGGCCCTGCGACAACAGATTTAAAAAATGTATTAGGAGATCATTTGCCCTGAAATTTTGACTGCCTAGGTGTCTCCACAGTGTTTATTCTGTCGCTGGACAAACTGAACTGTATCTATGAAATGCAAAGCTATATTTTGCACATAGAAAGAATATCTGGTTGATGCTGGCTAAAACATTTGCTGTAGCCAGTATTCACCTCAGGAAAACTAACAGCTAACTGGTTAAGAGTTAACAAGTTAAAATCATTTCCGGTTGACTTAGAATATTTTCTTCAAAAGTCACTTCCACATCATTGACAGTGTCAAGAAAAGTTATGAAATAATAAATCCACTCACACACATAAGTGAACTCCGACATATTCCTGTTTATGTGTTGCCCTTTGATAATCATCCAGCCAGCAAGATCAATTCACCAAAGATGAATTGATGAGACACACCATGACTTTCTTCATAGTGATAACCTGTTATTCACTTCTCCCTGTGCAGTTTGAAATTTCCTTCATAGGCATTCCTTAATAGCCTTGGTATTTGCTATCACATCAAGGCAAAGATTTTCCATTTATGACAAGTAAATTCTTGATCTTGGGTATCTCTGTATGACATGACTATATTTATTCGCTGAAAAATCTTCAACTCATTTTTCAGATCTAGGTTTTCTTTTCCTTTTTGACGCACACTATTTAATTTATCAGGTCAACAAAAAAGACATGCACAAAGAAATCCGAATGTTCTATACTTCAGCATTTATTTTCCACAAGGGGGCAAGTGTCCCTCAAACTGAATGTGTTTGCTTTTCAAGACATTCCTGTTTCTGTCCTGCCAGCAGCACTGTCAGGTGTCCCATCTTCTCTTCTGTCTTCACTTCCTCTATGGCTAACTGCTAACATAAACAATACATCTAATGTGCACCAAATAGTATTTTCCAGTAAGAGCATTGTAAACCACAACACAGATAACTAAAATATACTGATTTACAGGAAAGAACATATATTGAAGATGGATTGTCACCAAAATATGAAACACATTTCATAACTGAAATCTAAGATGCATGATGTCCACTGTAGTGCAACTTGTTATTCACTTGTCTTCCTCTACAGGCTATCAGACCTCTCAGACTGATCCAGAACAAAGCAGCATGACTAGTTCTCAGTTTTCTGAACTTCACACACCACTCCACTGCTGCCATCCCTTCACTGGATACCCGTAGCTGCCCGCACTGGATTTCAAACCACGTTCCCCGCGTCAAAGCCAAAAATGGACCCGCCCCTCCTTAAATGACGACAATGATCAAATCCCAATCCATACCTCAAGTACTTTGAACCTCAGGTACTGCTTGGTTTGAAACACCATGCTTGGAAGACCGTGGAAGACAAGCTTTGAGATTATTTTTTGTCCTAGCTCCCTGATGGTGGAATGAGCTTCCACTGGCTGTCCAGACCGAAGAGTCCCCTGGACTTCAAATGTAGACTGAAAACGTATCTATTTGTGAAATGTTTAAATGACCTATGAATTTTCATGTTACTGTTAAGTAACTGAATCTATAGTACACTAGCACTTGTTGTTTGGTATTGTTTGTTATTGTCCTTACTGTTGCCTGATATAGAATTCCTGTTTATTTTTACACATCTTCTAGGTATCACATTGATTCCTGTATGTCAGCAGTATTCTAGTTCAACAGTATCTTGAACTCTAACCTACTGTACTGATTTGGATACTTTCTATGAGTAGTTGTCTAAGCACTTTTGTAATTTGCTCTGGATAAAAGCATCTGCTAAATGCCAAAAATGTAACGTAAATTTAAATATAAATGTTGGACACATGGTTATTCCTAATTTACTGCTTACAAAACAACTATATTTGAACAGCACAACTGTTGTTTTGCTTCTTGGACGTTGCTAAAGCACATGGAGTTACTGACTGTCCATCAGCCTTTTTTGTTTACTATGTGGTTTGTTGCACTTGTACGTTTTGGCCACTGGGTGGCACAGTTCAGGATGTTTATTATCATCCACTGAATACACTCTACTTCAGTTACAACATTAAATTCCATGCACATAGAAGATAATGACTTTTAAACAGCTGTCCAATGTAGTGACCAGTATGCATGAAATGGTTAAAATGGCTGAATTCCTTGTGTAGTCCACATTGCAGGGAACTACTCGAGTGATTGGAATGGACCTACAGCTGACGGTGCATTGGTCCAATACGATGACACTCGTATTGGACACGTGAAATAGTGTGTTCCCCGCGTCATCCAATCGAAATTAGCCGTCGTGCACCGTGCGGCTATGTCTGACAGAACGTTTCTCATTGAAAATGAATGGGATCAGCATTGCATTGTTGCACCGGACCAATGTAAATGCACCTCAAGGCAAAGCGGGAATAATGAGGGGAAGCAATAATTCCTGTGTTAGGCACTACTGGGTGCAGGATAATTATAGGTGATCATTCTAAGCAAAGTTGTGTCATTATCCAATTGTTTATTGTCTAACTACAGCTTAAAAAAGTTGAATAAACATGTCTCAAAGTTTGATAGACTTTATTTAGACAAGAAATATAAACAGTAAAAAAGATAAATATTAGAAATGTATGCTGTAACGATGACAGCAAATTACATTTGCAAAGTGTATAAATCGCCATTATCCTCTCCCAGATCAGTTAAAGGAGAATCAGAGTTCAAACAGAACGGTGAGTTATACACTTTAGAAAAGGAGAATCTAAAAAATCATCACCATTACTAAAGTACCACTGCTCAAATTATTGTACCTTGAAGCATCTAAAATCAAGGAATGATTAGGAATGAAAAACAACTTTAGGTTGACACTGAGTAAGGCAAAGAACATCAAATTCTCAAACACACCATTATTTTAAAAAATGTATCAAGATTGATAAAGCAGCCACCTTCACAACCATCAGAGGGGAAAAAAAAAGAGTCACAGTCAGAAAACACAGAAAGGAAGTAATGACTCATTACAATGAAGAATGAGAAGCTGCTCCTCCTGCCTTTACTTCTTTATTGTTGAAGGGGCCACCTTTATCAGTATTGATCAATACATTTATTGCTTATTTATTTGTTCTGCAGGCTTTTGAATAACGGCATGTGAATTAGATATTGCCTGTCTCTAACCTCCAGTACATCTGTAGAAGGGGTGGAAGCAGGCTCCTGGTTTCACTCCCAGCTCTGCCAGGGTCCTTCATTTTATCATTCTCTTCTTTCAGCATCTGCTTCAGTTGGTCAACAGTGTCAGTGATCTTCAGAACCGGAGGGATCTTAGCATATTTATATTGTTTCGTTAAACAGACACTGCAAGTCATACTCTAAATTATGACATCATTGTTCAAAGGTGAAACATTATGTCCTCATTCAATATTTCCTATTTCCTCATTATAACAGCTTTTTACAAGGCACTAAGTGTCTAGTACATTAAACCGCAATTCAAAGTCAGTACACCTACATTAAACACAAAAGATTCCCCAGTTTGTTGACCAGGTGATGACCGATATTTCCAGCATTTATAATGTGGACCAAAACAGTTTTTTTTTTTTCAATTTTTCAAATGATACAGATGCTTTATTTAGGGTACATGGGGTGCAGTATATACAAAGTTTGCTGCCATATTTTTTGTCATATCTACCTTAGTGCCAGTGGAACCATCAAAAACATGTAATGGAATCTGTCCAGACACAGGAGAATCCAACATGGCTGCTGTTTGCCAGAGGTCCAAAGTAGCCTTTAAAAGCATTGGGCTGAGAGAGAGGACAAGGGAGTAAACCAATAACTGATTGTGCTTTTGGTTTTGCCAAACAACACTATGCAAACCAAAAGAGAAACTCCTGTCAAAGTGGAAATCACCTAAATTCTCATTGTTGTTTTGCACCCCCCCCCCCAAAAAAAAACCCACCTAACTGGGGGGGGGGGGATGAAATAAAGAAGAAACAACCTCTTGATAAACATACTTATTTTGTATCTGTTTGGATTTAGATGTGGAGACTGATTTGTGTACAAACAAATAAACAGAAACCACTACTGGGTGCAAATTTGAAGGAAAGACAGACTGGTGTATTAGTCCATTACATTATTTACATTAGATTTTCTTTCACTTCATTACATTATTATTTCTGGAGTTTAAAATATATATATATGAGAAACCCCCCAGACTCCTGAAAGTCTACAGTTACCTAATACATGCTTTTGTAGAATAAATAAATGATGGAATTAATATAGAGAGATCGAAACAACAGGGGAGTTATAAAGGTTGTGCAGGTTGAGTGTTTCACCCCAGTGTCCCATGGAACAGGCTTGCCTTCCCATAGCTCAGCTCTTGATTTCCCTTAAGCTAGTGGTTTCCTAGTGGTGCTGATGCTCTTCAGGGAGAACCATATCCTGTTATCATCAACATTGTTAACCAGTCACTGGAGATGTGTGAGGGAAAAACCAAGGGGTTCCTACATTGCAGATATTTAGTGTAAAGGAAGGTTTCATAAAATGCTGACTCACGCTCTTATTTAGGTAGCTGTGTAGTACTGTATTCCAAGATACTGAAAGAGAGAAAGCGAAAAACATTTCTTGAAATGCATAGGCTACCTATAAAATTTGCATGAATTAAATTAATTGCTATATTTAAGTAATGATGAACTCAGGAGCATCACTCTAAATGTATGTATGCAAACTGCATTTCAACAAACCTATTTCAGTACATCCATGCAAAGTTAGAAAAAGTTGATGTGTACAAGTATTAAAACATATATGCTTATAATGGACCTAGATTGTACACTCACCAGCTGTTTTATTAGAAACACCTACCTTGGGTTTTTTGGGGAGTGCTATATACCCATCAGTGACACTAAATGTGCAAAAGCACTGCTGCGCCTGTTAGATGTGCATCAGCTCATGTTACGCCCCTGTCCAGGCAATGAGGTCGCAACAACATTGTGATGATGAAAGACTGGTAGCTGATAGTGAAATGGTATGTGGAATAACTAAACCATGGACTAGTAAATGAGGTGGAACTTGGTGCACTGAATAAAGAATTAAACACCTACCACCATGCCATTGCCCTGTTGGTATTAATGCTGTGAAAAGAATGGTCCCTGCCCAAGATAACATTGAGTCAGCTATAGTCATGTGGGCAGAGGGTGGCTCTCAAATTGCACAGGCCAAAAAATGGGCTTCAGGATGGGCTACACTTACTGAATGCATCTCTAAGACACCTAATGATGCAACCAGTGGGTGGGGGTTCTTTATTAAAGTGTGGTGATGTTAGGCAAAATAAAACATCTCAAACATCAGCTTTGTAAGATTTAGATTATGAAAGTGAATCTACACCGACAACCATGGAAAGATGAGGGATTTTCAAACTGCAAAGTGAAACAAAAACCCCTCTGTCCTAATGAGCTACCAAATCAAACCACATTGCCATTTCTATAAAGAAATTATTTTTAGGACCAAAACACCTATGTAGTGCTTAGTTATCTACAAAATGGGGTATTCAAATTTCACAACAGATAAAATACTTGGCAAACTTAAATGATGTCAAACAGCCCCTCCACATTTATTGGTTTACAAAGGAATGAAAAATGTGAAATGCACAGATATACTTAATGTGAAGGCATTCACAAGGACAGATACTTAGTAATATGAAGGCAATATTACAGAGTACATGAGGTTATTTGGTTGTCCTGAATTAACCATTGCAAAACATTCATTTTCAAGCTTTGAACGGATTGCTTACTAAGTCCAGATCTTTCAAAATTCATTCTAACTCTCCATTAATTCATTATATTCTTTTCCTTTATCTCAATTAAATCCAATGTGTTTTACTTGACATGGAGAATTTACAATATTACAGACCCTTCATTGCAGCTCAAAATGCAAACTAAAAATATACAATTACACAAAGCATAATTACATCCTGTCTGACATTTTACACCTATACCTGAAGCTGCAATCCCACATGCACTGCATATACAAGCAAGGATATTTTTTTTTATTCTCAGATGACAGAAAAAGAAATGGAAAATTAAGACAATTATTATTAAGACGTGGAAACAATGGTGCAGGACTCTCACCCCCCTGTAACTTTCTGGTAAGTAATGAACGTTGCCCCAGGCTTCACACCCAGTTCCCCCAGGGTCTTCAGTGCTGGAACAGGCTTGCCGTTGTAGGCGAGGTTCAGCCTTCCCACCAACTCTGGCCTCATCTTCTGGTAACAGCGCTGTAGCTTCCCAATGGTGTCGACGCTCTTCAGAGCGAAGGGAATGCTGGTGCCATCATTAGCGTTGTACACCCTCAACAGAATGGGGAAGGGGGTAGGCTGAGTGGATCCTGCATGGTCATAGATCTGTAGAGTACTGTGTGTAGTGTCAAGAAATGGCTCATAAAGTGCGTGTTGAAGGTCTTCGCTTGGCAGCTGTTTAGGACCGCTTTCACAGCCATAGATGGTTTGCTGCAAGAGAAAGTAAGCTGGAAAATGTCACGTGCACCCACACAGTGCATAAAGCAACAAGTTGAATGCACAAGCCTCAATTTAACAATTGAGTTCTCCATCAGTGAAAACTTTAATACACACATCTAAGTAGTTTGAAAAGGTACATAAGAAGGAACATACCAGTCCATATTCAGCAGGTCTAGCTGTCTGTGTGTTGCTCATGTTTTACAACAAGCTCGTTTTCTGCACTCTGTCTTGCTCAGGGATTCTGATGCACTTTATATAATGTATTGCCTGGAAAGTACCTGAGGGGATGTTCTTTGCCCCTCCTACTGTCTACTATAAATGTTCTCACTGGTTACTTCCTCTTAGCTGGCTATTAGAAAGACATGGCTTATCAGTGCACAGCTTGGACTCTATTCCCATACACAGTCCTGTAGGCTTTCATCAATGTATGCACTTTTTATTTTTCACTTCCTTGCACTTTGAATCATTCCTTCTAAGCATTTCTCTCCAATATCCATGCATCTCATGTTTGAAGGTTCCGATTGACCATTTTCTTTTAACGTACTACATAATGTGCTATAATAAATCAACTTGACCAGTTTCCAGTAATGCTGTTGTCTGCATAGTTTTAGGTAGTTGAGAAAACTTTTTATTGTGAATAATTTAATATTTATTTGAAAGTAAATGGAGATGTTGACTGATCCATATACATTACGGTGATCGTCCCCCCCCCCCCGGCTCATGCATTATGTCTATGCATTCCATAAATACATCAGGTGACTGTGCCATTTCAAATACTGAACATAATGAAAGGTAAAATTGTGGCGAGATTTAGGGAATTTCCATTCATGCAAAAAAGAAAGCAAAACCATTCTTCCAAACCATACCATAACCATGCTATTACCAAACCTAAAAAGTCACGTGATTTCTTATAACAACTACATGCTTGTTTACTCAACGGACTGAATCTCAAGTTTGCCTTTAAGTAAAAATTATTCACATGGACAGACCTTGTTCTATAAAGAAATTTATTTTGGAAAATGTCATACATGAACAGATATTATGAAAACACTATTGCCGATTACATCAGGACTACCAAATACCTTAATTTGCGTTTATGCTTTTATTCCTAAATTTATTGTTAAATTTAAGGGCACTTGCATAACTTACAACTACTGCATTAAATAAGGGTGTATTTTACTGAAATAATCAATAAACATTCATGGTGTCTTGCTTGCGCAAACTGTTAAATTATTTGTTTCACTTTCAGTTGCAAAAGAAGTTTAAGTAGTTCCCTGGTGCTGACAGACCTAACCCAGAAGCCCACCCTGCAGTACTCTACCAACACTAGATTTATAAGGGCTTCCAAGTGAAGCACCATAGCAACAACATCTGCACTGCCGAGCAAACGTCGCACAAATATAATTTCAGATGTTGCTAGGCGACTGAAGAGCACGTGTGATATGCACGTGACCGCACGAGGAGGCAGGGGTGCTGTGTGGCTTCAATGATCAGTGGAAGACGTCTTAACTATGCACCATCTTAAATACCTGAGACTGACAACTTGTTGGGCCTCTCAGCACTAGATTTTTACTCTCTTTTGCTTGCTTTCTTGACAGCTGAGGGCGTTTTCTGCAGGGCCTGAAGGGTGTCCCTCTTCTCGATCTTCCTCAGCTGTTTCTTTTTCATCCTCTTAAGTTTCGCTGTGTTGCGAATCTGAGGGAACGAAGAGAAAATGACGATATGTGAATGCAAGTAGCCATCAGGAAGTGAGACAGAAAACGACATTAAACATTGAAGAGGAAGCAGACTGACAGCAAATATAAGACATTACAAGGACAAGCTGCTGCACAATTCCCCCCCCCCCCCATATCAAGCACTGAAATTGTTCTTCATTTTTAAAGTGAGATGTCAGTTGAGTGTCAGCAGCCAAACAGTGGTTTTATGAAACTGGCAATAACAGATCACAGAGACGTGGTGCGTGTCAGCATGAGAGTCTTACCACTTGCACAATCTCCGCTTTCCTCTCGTTTTCTGCGCGTCTCCTAAGGTTCTCCTCCCTTCTCGTCCTCTTTTCCTGCGGAACACAGAAAGAGCAAGAGGATGCTTTCGTCAGTGGGGGCTTTGGCTTTTTAGGACGTGCAAAACATTTTTTAAATGTTACCTTTCGACATCAAATCTGCTTCACATTTCAAAACATACTGGGACTCAAGGAAATAATTAAAAGACCAAGTAATCCATGTTAGTGGTTAACAAGGAGCTATGCTGCCTTTGGTCTTCAGACATGATCCAGTGCTTTTTGGTCTGCTGGAGTCCATGCATTGCAGGGCCACTATAACCCTGAACAGCCTCTTGGTATATAAAGAGCATTAGGATAAGGGATTGTCCCATTAAATAATACAGTCACCACTATATAAATACTAAACAGTTATACTTTAAAAACAATTTTTTAACTGCACAGAACATTTCCCATAATAGAGAACCTTTGATAAAACTGTACAAATATACTTACACTGCCTGTGTAACCATAGTACATTCTAAACTTATGTATGCACCTGATTTTCCATTTCCATACCCACTATGAACTTCCTGCAACTAAATACTGCATCCACCTTTTCAAAGCTCATGTGTTATACTCTAAGGGCTAGAACACAACAGGGAATTAGCTGCATACACAGGCACCCAGGCTAGAAAAAAACGTAATCCAATTTCTTCAAAACACAGGGATGTCCCAGTAATATTTGAGCTACCCTTGGGGATTTCAAAGCTGATTGTTCATCCTATTACACACGTGTCATCTGGTACTTTCCTAAACTTTCAGAACCTGTGAGACTAATTTTGCATGTGGTATGAAAGCAGTCCAAATGGAACACAGGGTCAGACCAAAAAAGCAGCTATAATAAATTACATATCAACAGTTACCTTTAAATGTGTTAATTTATCAGAAACAGTCTCAAACAGTCTTCAGTAGCTTCCCCAAGTGGAATAAGAGATTTTTAGGCAAGACTATCCTAATAAATCCTGCCTGAAATGTAATGTCAATCACAGCTTTAGAATGCTGCCATAGAAACACAAAAGTACAGTACAGACACACAGTACAGACACACACAGGGATGAGAGACATGGAAATGCACTTTGCATCCTTCCTTTCAGGAACATCCCATAAAGAGTAAATGACATATAGAGGGGACACTATATTTTTGACTTCACGCTGATGTTCATGGAAACACAAATCAATTAGCCGTCTTCAGATATCATCTTCAAACACTGAAACATTATGAGAAATGTTTCTGACAACCAAACTTGCAAACCCAATCCTGACCAACTCAGAAAGTGGCAAGAGGCATCAACCTGTAATCAATATATTAAGGTAGGACACGGTCACCATCTGGTTTCTTGAAGAAAAAAGCCTGAACTGTTGGCGCCACCTGGTGTTGCAATTAATTTATGACCTGATGATGTACTAATATTAAGGGGGGAAAAAAAACAAAAAAACAAACGGACTTGATCATTTGAGGCCAGAAAACATCAGTCAACCTGAAGTTCCTATTAAACTAAAAAACAATTTGCAGTTTAACACAAGACGTGGTTCTGTTGTGATGGTACTGTTAGGTCCAACCACAGTCCCGTGTCCTATGCATTTTTCTAAAATTATTAAATTAAACGTGTCCCGAGTTAAGATTTGACAGACATTCTGGGTCCACAATCTCAAAAATAACATCAGGCATCCAATGAGCGACACACAAACCTCTTTTTTCCTGGCCTTCTCATCTGCAAGCTGCTGACTGTATTTTTTTACAATCTCCTTCTCCCTCTTGGCCTCCATCTTCTTTTGCCAGGAGCTGCGCAGGGGCTTGTCTCTCAAAAGAGCCGAGAACCTACGAGACGAACGCAGCCCTAAACAGTCAGATTAGCGTTCAGTCCACTAAAGGTTTTGGGTGTAATGCCGTGAACTGAGACTGTGTGAACAGACATGTCACGGATGCAGATGGAGGCATTTTTAGTTTTGTTTCGTTCAATATTGTGTGTCGAGAATTAATTCTGAATAATTATGCTGAGTGGGGTCCACTGAAAATAAACTCGCTGTGAACTGTTGGGTCTCCACGAAGTAGTGCAAGCACCCTGCATGAAAGGTTTTAAACCTGTGCTTGTATAACATGCATAAACACGACGGTAAATTTGTTATGATAAATAAAGGGAAATACAAGCTTGAAAACGTGTCATTCACCTTTGCTTATTACGGTCTTTCCATACTCGTCCCGATTTGGGTTTCCCGAGCGGTACCATCCGACCCCCTTTTTCACACGTCTGCGAATGCTTTGTCGTCTTTCTGTTGCTTTTAAGTGTGTCGATGGATACACGCGTGTCCGCGGTGCCCTCACCAGACTGATCAGAGTTCAACGCAATTTCGCCACATGACACCGAAACCTGGTGCCCTTCTGGTTCAGACGGAGATGTAGCAGAGTCTGTGTGGACCGATTCTAGACTGGGAGCGGTGTCGGTGTCGGTGTTCTCTGCGGGAACCTCTTCAGTAGGTTTTCGGAGTCCAGATTTTCTCGGACGGCAGCTAGTTGTTTTAAGACATGGCACCTCCGACTTCTGAATAGCAGCTGGAGTCCGTAAACTGCGACCACTACGCGTCCGAATCACGTTTGGAGACGGTATCGAGGTTTCAGGATCCGTCTCGTTTAGAGGCGAGTCCTCTTGAGAAGACGTCGGCATGTTGATACTTGCTGCGTTTAGTTGAAAACGTAAAAAGCGAACGAAACAACCACACGTGGAGCTCCCGGTGACGATCCAACGTCGGAGAAGTGGAGAAGAACTGCTTGTTGAACATTTACGTGCATTGCCACCTTGCGACCGGGAGTCACATTGCAGTAGTCGCGTGATCAATTTCTACTTCCGCACCGCGTTGCTGAAACTCAGTCATGTCACACAGCTAGGATACAAACCAATAGAGCAGCTATGGTCCTTCCAAGAAGAGACGCAATATTACTCTTCCTGTGTGTTATTACAGTTCCAGTAAGTCTTAACCGATTGCTACTTTTTTATGATGTGCTATTTTCGCAATTCTTCGATGTTTGGTTGGATTTGCTTAACTTATTTTTATTAGCAGATTGATTTAACTATCCACATGTATACAAAGAAACTAATTTATAGTCTAGTAAATAGTAGTCATATTTGTGCACATATTATAATGAGTTGCTATCAAGCATTTTGTCTGAATATGCGAGTTGAAATGATCAGTCTGTTGACTGTAAAATGGCAAACTGCATTAATAACTGATGCATTAATTTAACACCGGTATCCTTGTCCAAAAGTATTATACTGGAGATTGTTTAATTGTAATCAAGTGAGGTGAAGTGAAAATAAAGCTCAACAAACCTGATGTGGTCTGTCATATTACTGTCTTGTGACCTACCATACTTTATGGCGGAGTTTAATAGACTTTTAAAGGCAGCCCTCTGTTCTCCTTTAAAACTGAACCTAACTTAGAAGGGCATAAATACTGAATGTAAAGAGTAGTTGAAGTTCTTATGAATTTGATTATTGCCTCTCAACTAATTTATAATATTGTGAAAAGTATACCTATATAGTATTCCCAGGTCCTTGGAACAGACATGGTTACTGTAAACCTGCGCTTTCTGTTCACCAGTTTGCCACAGCTGGTCCTAGTTTTACAGTGGACTACAAAAAAGACTGTTTCCTCAAAGATGGGGAACCCTTCCGTTACATTTCTGGCAGTATCCACTACAGCAGGGTCCCTAGGGTCTACTGGAAGGATCGACTGCTGAAGATGTACATGGCTGGACTCAATGCCATTCAAACGTAGGCAGATAATTCATTTTGCTTGAATGCTTAGCAGGCTAACTGTGCTGTTTAGGCATTTATATTTTTCATTGAGGAATGAAGGAGGTGAGCCCACACCCCCCCATCCGCCATGCGCTTCATTTTCTTCTGCCAGGTACATACCATGGAACTTCCATGAGCCCACTCCAGGCCTCTATGACTTCACGGGAGACCGGGACCTGCCGCACTTCCTGCAGTTGTGCCAGGACATCGGCCTGCTGGTCATCCTCCGGCCGGGCCCCTATATCTGCGCCGAGTGGGACATGGTGAGGGAGGGTGGGAAGCATGACAGACCCGGAGAGGGTAGGAGGGAAGATGTCTGTGACAGCAAGTGATTGGTAGTCGTGATTTAACAGAAAGGATTGATAAGTGTGTTTTGTTAAGATGTTATGAAATGTTTACATGAAGAACTTTTTTTTTTCCCCCCTTCCAAACTTTATTGCTTAATCAAGGGGGGATTGCCTTCCTGGCTGCTGAAAAAGAAAGACATTGTCCTTCGCTCGTCAGATCCAGGTAGTTACTGATTAAACCTGATGCAGCATTCAGATGTCTTTCATGATGAGGTTGCTTGAGGTTATTGTCCATGACTTCAGCACTTCAGAACTCTTTCCGGTTTAGGCTACATCACAGCTGTGGACAAATGGATGGGCAAGCTGTTGCCTATGATTAAGCCCTTCCTCTATCAGAATGGAGGACCCATCATTACAGTCCAGGTGAGTCAGCTGGATAAACCTTCATTTACAAATCAGTTGCACTGATAGTCATAAGAAATTCCAAAAAATTGGAATAATTTCCATCCCTACACCACTGTGCCTTGTTTTGGCAATATGTTACTCTGAAGGAGTTACCATCTCCCAGTCCAAGCATTGTTTTTATGCTATTCTGTTTTTTTTTCTTTCTTTTTCATCAGGCATGTTACTCACATGCCTATTTATGTCACAATCCCGTTGAATGTGTCTTGGCGACCCGGGTTCACAGGTGGAAAACGAATACGGGAGCTACTTCGCCTGTGACTACAACTACCTCCGGCACCTTGCAAAGCTATTTCGCTCTCACCTAGGGGAGCAGGTGGTTCTGTTCACTACGGATGGTGCAAGCGTAGGCTACCTGAAGTGCGGGGCATTGGAGGGCGCCTACGCAACTGTGGACTTTGGGCCTGGTGAGTAGGGGGGCCTTCCATAACCCCGCAGTCCCAAGTCAGAGTGTTAGGGATATTCTTTACATGCAGTCAGAAATGTTTGCCTCCATCTATACAATAAAGTTGGAGAAGGAAGGCCACCATATATTTATTACAGAGTTAGTGGTAATTCTTTCCAATGAGTGCTGTATGTTTTATGAGTGACTGATTTATTCCTGTCAACTCTGTCACTCAAACAGTGCAATAAAAAGTATTTCAAGAAAGTATTTAAAAAGGTATAAAATGGAAAATGTGAAGCAGGGAGTCGCAAACTAATCAAGGACAGCTGCCAAAAGAAATAATTTCTGTCTCACTATGATTTCATTGATTGTCTGTGGGCATAAATGAGTCAGATCTGGTTCACATTTTTGTGGAAATATCTGGCCTAGAGTCAAATTATTCAGATCTGATTGGCATCTTTGGTGATCTATCTTGCCCATAGTCAGAAATTAAGTTATTTACAGAATGGACTGTATGAGAATGCAACTAGTACTGTGTATGAATATAGCTATTTGTTTGCATTTGGTCTGCTGAACAGGTGGCAATGTTACTGCAGCTTTCGAAGCACAGAGATATGCAGAAGCACGTGGCCCTCTGGTGAGAGGTTCCATTAATTTGACTGTATGCAACCGAGGGGGGAGGGGAAAGAAAAATGTGGGCCAAATTAAAAATATATATGTTAGGCCAGATTAATCGCTTTGTGTTGTTTTCAGGTGAATTCCGAGTTCTACACAGGGTGGCTGGATCACTGGGGAGAGCCTCATTCTGTGATCCCCACAGCAGTTGTGGTCAAATCCCTCAATGAGATGCTGGAAATCGGAGCTAATGTAAACCTGTGAGTGAACATTTTTTATTAGACGAAAAAACATTATTAAAAGTGACACCATACAGCATCACTGGGGTTGAAACTGTTTATTAAAGTTATTTGTAAATTATCAGCAGAAACTGATAGTCAATTGTCTGTAATATAGGTGAATCCATTAATTTAAGACTGTTTGTTTTGTTTTCCTTTTCAAGATACATGTTTATTGGTGGAACCAATTTTGGTTATTGGAATGGTAGGTTTTGCAATGCATATTGACAGACAAATTACTGTCACAAAATAAACCATTGTGTACTAATTGAAATTTTGGGATTGTAGGTGCCAACTCACCCTATGCTCCTCAGCCCACTAGCTACGATTATGATGCCCTCCTCACTGAGGCTGGAGACCTCACAGAAAAATACTTTGCCGTTCGTGATGTCATTAAAATGGTACAGATTCAAGATGGCTTTTTCTTCTAACACATTTGTGTTTGAGAATTCACTTTCGTTCACATAGATGTAGAAAGGATAAAAAAAAATTCAGTACAGATAAAATGCTAACATCTTTCCTGAATCTTTTTGTGACTTTGTTGTTTTGAAATAGTACAAGAAGATTCCAGATGGAGTGGTGCCCCCGTCTACACCTAAATTTGCATATGGACCAGTAGAGATGAAAAAGGTGTGGGTTTTGTTTTTTTGTTTTTTTTGAGTGAAGAATCTAGTGTTAATATAGTAATATATCCTGGATGCCATTAAACCTGACTTTTAATCTTTACTTACTGCTGTACTTTTACATTTTTTTTCCCCAATTCTAACCATAATCACATTTATTGCATAAAAAGTATTATCTAGCCCTATGAACAGTGTTCATCTCTGGTTTTGTAGTTGCGGACAGTTTCTGAATCTCTGGACATTCTATCATTTTCTGGACCTGTCAAATCTCCTTACCCACTCACCTTTGTCGAGCTCAATCAGGTAATCTATTAAAACTGTTTGGTTTAAACCACCTGCTTGACAGAAGAGACCAGCCTCTGTTTTTTGTATTTATATTTTTTTGGGGGTGCGCATGTGCTTTTTAAAATTCTAAATAGTGTTTTTAAATTCTAAATTGCCAGTCGTAGGCCAGTGAATTGATACTGCATTGTAATATGTTTTGTGCTCCCTGTAGTTTGAGGATGAATATGACCAATAATGGCTCATAACAGCATGGGCTTTTGTGTTTTATTTTTTGAATAAGGATTGTTTTTACATTTTGTAATACATGAGCCATGGATAACTGGAGTTATTGATGGTGGGTGGGTGCTTTTTCTCTTCAGGCATTTGGCTTTATGCTTTATCAGACTACACTTCCTATAGACTGCTCAAAGCCTACTCCTCTGTCTTCCCCTTTTAATGGAGTGCATGACCGGGCCTATGTCACCATTGATGGGGTGAGCATGTTGTTTTTTAATGTTTGTTTGGGCCTTGTCTGTCATTTACTTCTTTTGAAGTAAATACAGTTATTGTTACTTTTTAAAATGCACCATTTACCATATTTAATAATAATTATCAATATAGTTATCTATAATAATATATATATATATATATATATATATATATATATATATATATATATATATATATATATATATATATATATATATATAAATATTTCCTTATGCACCCGTTTTTTTATTTTCCTCAGTTTGGACAGAGCACTCTCAAACCATTTCACTGCGAGTTATACCGTGTATGACTATGTACGTGACAAATAAACCGAACTTGAACTTTTAGAGGAGTATGGTGGAAAGTGTCCTTGTAATCCTTTTAAATTGGTGTCAACGATGACAATTAAGCGAAAGATTCTTACCAGTGTATCCCCGCACAACTGCTCGTTGGTTTCTATGAGACTGAGTTTCCTTGTTAGGTTGTTGCTGGCATCCTGGAGAGGGACAAAGCCATCAGCATCAACGTAACAGGCAAAGCTGGCAGCCATATCCACATCCTGGTGGAGAACATGGGAAGGGTGAACTATGGCAAAGGCATCAACGACTTCAAGGTTCGAATGGTTGAGAGTGATGGCACGCATCCTTACTGATGGTTTCGAAAATGTAAATGTTAGAAAAGTTAGAACATTTTAAATGGGGGGGAAAAAAGGATTGTTAAAATTGTTTTATTAAATGCCACCTCTGTCTCTTTGTTTCCCTGTCCTGTGTCCCCCCCCCCGTTGCTCCCCCTGTTGCTCCCCCTCTGCCTGAAGGGCCTGGTGTCCAACCTGACCCTTGGTGCAGACACGCTAACTAACTGGACAGTGTACAGTCTGAGCATAGACGAGGCAGTGAGAGACGGCCTGATCTGGGAGGCTGGCGTTCGTCGGGCGTCCTCTTCTGCTAACCCGTCTCCTCCACCTGCAGCCCTCTCCCAGCCCACGTTTTATGGCGGCACCTTCCAGATCCCAGACGGCATTCCCGATCTCCCTCAGGACACGTACCTCCAGTTCCCTAACTGGAGCAAGGTGGGATAGTTATCAGATTGGCTGTGTACATGCATACACAAGTTAGCAGGAAAGGACATTTCTGAACAGGCTGTCTGATTTCTTCAGAGTTGTGGTTCCTGAGGTTTGTATAAATTAGGCTCATGGACCTTATTAATACACTGCAGGGATAAATTCAGTTTTAGGCCTAGTCTGATCTTGCATACGATGGTTAGTCTTATTTTGCATATGATGGCTAAATCTGAATAATCCACTTATCAGGTGAATAAGTAAATTCATGGCAGTATTTTCTCCATCCGTGTTCCATGCTGCACCCCAACAGGGCCAGGTGTGGATCAATGGATTTAACCTTGGTCGGTACTGGCCATCCCGTGGGCCCCAGGTCACCATCTTTGTGCCGGCCCATGTGCTCAGCACCAGGGCTGTGAACAACGTCACCATCCTGGAGCTGGAGGCAGCCCCCTGTTCCCCCGGCCCCTGTGTGGTCAAGTTCACAGACACCCCCATTATAAATGCCACTGTCAAGGCCATCACACCGTGCATGAGGGAACCACTGAACACACAGCATCACAGCTGGCTACACTGATTTAGTCCCTGCAGTGGTTCTAATGTTTGGATCTCAGGGGAAGTGGATTCTACAATATTGCTACCATCTTCTGCTAATTGAGCCATCATTTAGAAGAAAGTGAATAAACTTATGCGTTTTACACCATTATGTAGTGGACTACGCATATTCAGCCATTGTGTTTGTACATCATCGGATATAAAACTGTTGAATGAAATTTGTATATATTTTAACAGGAAAGCAAAATAGTGCAATCTGAATGTTATTTCTGAATTGTGTTCTTAATGAATGTCCCCTTAGCAGTGGGATGAAAAGTCTGGAAGTCATGTATTATGATACCTCTTACAGACTGCATTTGTGATTTCACCAGTGAGGCTGTGGTTAACACAGGCTTATTATAATGGTTTTTAGATGACTGTGTCAAAATCTGTTATCGCTGTTCCAATTGCTGTATGCAGTTATTTCTTCTAATCATGGTGGAATTATTCACTGTTGTTTCTATACAATGTGCTTTTGAGTTAAATCAGGAATTTTGTGAAGGCTTGATTTTTGGAGGTACATCATGAATTTTGCCTGTTTTAACTTTTCTCCTGGAGCAATGTGCAATAAATTGTACTAGTTTTAGGAATTCAATCTCCATGTCCTAATCAATTTAAACAGTTTTGGGCATTTTATTTAAAGCAAATTACTACAGATTAAAATTGAAATAATTTAAAATTGAAAACAATTGAAACAATTTTCCACAGTTTATACTAAAACTAGTTGACTTTAACTCTGTGCGTATTCTGGACATGAACCCTTGTGTCGTTTTAATCTCTAAGCAACTTTTAATAAATCTTGATTTTCAATAAATCTAAGTAAAGGAATCTTTATTCCTTTCAAGATCCACCCTACTTCAGAACTGTTTCTGTTTACGTCATTACATATACAAGCCACACCCATCACAACCGGAAAAGGTCTGGTTACGGGCGGAAGCTGGCTGGTGTTGGGCTGGTGAGTTAAATTTAACCCGCATAAATGTCTAGATAACTGTACAACACATACAGCTATGTTTAAATGTGTAATGTGCGATAGGATAGCAGAATACGTGAATCAATCAGATACCAGACATAAAGGAAAACGAAGTATCTTCACTTGGATAGCTAATTAATGGCTCTCAAGCTAGCTGGTTAGACAGCTAAGCTATCTTGCTAACCATTTACGCCTCAGTCAACAGGCAATAGACAGGCAGTGGTATGTGTACGCCAGATTGCATTATTTAAGGACAAACCCGACGACTCCTTTAGAGACTCCCACAGATAAAAATGGCCACGTATAACCTATTACTAAACCCCAGGATTGTCTACCAGAATAACGTTTTTGGACCATGCGGCTTTTTGAATAACAAGTGAATTCCCTGCAGTGTTTTCCAGTGTTTGTAGTCTGTGACATATTGGTGTATTAAGAGTAGTTAGTTGTATTTAGTAACTCTGCTTGCTAGCTAGTTTTTCAGAGCAAATAAAAACAGCACTGCTTGTAACGAAGGTACATCTCTCGCTTTTGTCAGCGCCTGTTTGGAGGAAGCAAGATTAGGTTGAAGCGAGTCATTACACCGCGATTAGTTGCCTTGCTGATTGATCGGTTCATTGGGTTTTGTTTATGCCACAATGGTTTTATAATCTGAAATGTTTTTTTTTTCCTTTCAGTATTTCAGATGTGGAATCTGCCCTGGTAAATGAAAACACTAAATCTTACCAATGTCAGATTGTCCATGTCTTCAAAATGAAGCTGTGATATTTTCCTCACTGGAAAACACATCATAATGATTGAGTCTCCTCGTAAATTCTTAAGAAGCTCTCACTTGTTTAATGTACTACGATCAGTATAACCAATTAATGGCACAGTCTGCACTCAGAAATTTGATATTAACTCACAAAGACCTATAGATTGTAGGCTGTAGGAAAGTCTATTAGACACCCCCACCAATTCCCTTACTGTGTGCAGGACTTGCAGAACATTTCTTTTGCCATAGGAAAAATGGTGGATAACCGCTATGCCACCGCACTAGTGATCGGCTCCGTCCTGAGCCTGCTGGCTAGCGTGTACCTGTCTGTAGCAGTGGGTACTCAGCACTGGTACCAGTACCGGAGCCTGCCTGCCAGCAACGACGCCAGCAATGCCTCTGACCTGAAGTCGTTAAAGGAGACTTTCATTGATGATGTGACTGAGAAGTCGTACAGTGAAGCCCTCTTTCGCCTCAATGGCACCCTAGGCCTGTGGTGGCGCTGCATTCTGGTACCTGAAAATACCGTTTGGCCACAACAACCTGGTAAGGAGGAGAGTGGAAAAAGCAGCATAAGCTTTGCAACAAAGCCCTGTTTTCAGGTTGTTGGATATTAGATGTTCGATATAACCAGTTAGATATTTTCACTGCATGCATTTTTGTGTATAGTTGGTGATTTTGGCAGTAGGTCACCAGAGCTGTTTTGAACAGCCAAACAAGAAAGTGTTTGTTTCAAAGCTCTGCACATGCAACATGATATTCCACATCGTGTGCCCTGGCGTAAAATCATTTGTGTGAGCTTTAAGTCTTCATGTGCCTGTAGTGCAGTAAGATGTTTGTACACTTATAGACAAAATTGGTGTGGAATTGTAATGTAGCTAAAGTAGTAAAATATCTATCTCTTTCCTTCTCCCTGCTTTTATCTTCCCTCACTCTCTCGAGGTGTTAACATGGTGACGAAATGC
This sequence comes from Electrophorus electricus, assembly GCF_041902795.1. Lineage (NCBI taxonomy): Eukaryota > Metazoa > Chordata > Actinopteri > Gymnotiformes > Gymnotidae > Electrophorus > Electrophorus electricus. Next base: position 26,837,984 of record NC_137501.1, on the reverse strand, counting down.
AAGGCCTTCACTTTACCCCAGCAATTTGAAACCAAGTTCAAGCACCCTGGCAACTTCACTGGTGAACAGGATGTGCTCCGTACCTGTAAGTGTGGGCCTCCCATTTGAGAATCCTATTGGCTTCTTTTGTCAGAGTATTAGTTGTACGAACCTCTTATCTTAGGCTCTCAACACGCGCCACATACATAAGGCAGAATGAAAGTGTGTAGACCATAACGCCAGCCCCAAGGTCTGTAGCCCAGCTCTGTGCTGTAATATTTGCAGATGGTTCTATCAGGTTTGCTGAAGGAATGTTGTTTTTTTTTTTTTTTTTGTCCTCAGATCTATGGAGGTGTCAGTTCCTGTTCCCGCTGGTGTCCCTGGGGCTGGTGTTCCTGGGAGCACTGATTGGGGTGTGTGCCTGTCTCTGCCGCAGTATCACCCCCACGCTGTTTGTCGGACTACTTCACCTGCTGGCTGGTAAGAGGTCCTAGATGCACATACTTGCTATTTTGGTCTAAAAAAGATTAGCTAGATGTTTGTGGCATATAAAGCACTTTAATGGCAGGTGTTGGCAGCAAGATCGTATTTTTATGAATGAGGAATCAAAGGGCTTTGCGTTTGCAATGGTGATTTTAATGCAGTTTTGGTGAGCACTATGTTTAAACCATGGACTGATGTGTTCACTCACCACATAACAAGGCTCAATTGCAGTCCACCTGCTTTGCAGCTATAGTCTGCACACAACCATTTTCGACACACTGATGATTCAGAGTGACCTTATATGTCTCCCCTCCTTTCTGCAGGCATGTGCTCTCTGGCCACAGTATGCTGCTTCCTGGCCGGAATAGACCTGCTGCACAGAGCATCCGATTGGTCAGCGTTTCGGGACCACTCCATGGGCTGGTCCCTCTACCTGGCTCTGATCTCTGCCCCACTCCAGATGATGGCCGCCGCCCTGTTCATTTGGGCTGCTAGGAGCCACCGGAAGAACTACACGCGCATGACTGCCTACAGGGTTGCCTAAGCAACGGCAGAACTCTCACATGGCCAGCTCGTAAACCCGGTGGGACAATATTTTCGAGAAGCACCTCCATGTTTTTGTTCAGGTACCTGCTTGACCACTGACTGAAGAACTTTGCTTACATTAGAATTGAACTGCTCAAGGTGACGAACACTATTACCAGACTGGTACAACTGTTTTGTTCCCTATATATGTATGCACACTTTTGATCCCAAGTGCTTAGGTTATCAAAGAATCTTGCAGAGTCACAAGTTCTGCTCCTTCACTTCATTATGGCCTTGTTCACCACTCTGTTAAACCCCTATGCAGCCACACAAAGAGCTGGACGGAAACTCAAAAGAGAACTGTGCAGTGAGTTGTCTAACCGCATAGACTGGTTGCTACAGCAATTACCAAGAAATCGAAGAGGTCACAAACATGTAGAACCAGTTTCCTGGACATGCATTAAGCCTGTGTCAGTCTTGGGCTGAACTGAAATGCCATGAGTTACCATTGGAAATTCATTTTAGTCTAAGCTTTTGTTTATTCTGGGTCTGGGAAACTAATCTAAAATAGCCCAACTGACCTGCACCTATCTGACTACTAACAAATAGCCATTCACATAGATTTGTTAGTACAAGAAGTCATATATTTTTAAATTTTCTTTGACCGACTTTTTTCCTCTGCATATGTGACAATTGATTTAGCAGAACCTGTATTTGTATTTGCCTGCACTGAGCATGTCTCTTCCTTAAATTATGAATCGGGTAAAATTAATTATAGTGTTTTTATGACGTTTTGGACTGTGATGCCACCCCAAAACACATAGCTATTGGTTTATTAGAGGATTTGATACACATTCTCTTGTGGTATATTGAAAGTTTACAGAACTTAAAGAATCAAATAGGCATATTTTTAGAACATGTTTGGTTTGGGTCATTTGGAAAGCGTGTTCTGTGAAATATTGAATTCCCCAGCGGATTAAGCCTAGAAGCCATATTTCATATTTGTGAATACACAGCTAAACTGTAGCCTGTATCTTACTTTCCTAATGTCCTGTGTTTATATATGCTGGTAAAACTGTTAAATGTAACCAGGTTAGTTTTGTCTACATGAATACTATGTAAAATTTTTACCCATCATCTTCTGTGTAAATATGTATTAAAGCTTGCCATAAAAGGAGAAAAAATTGTAGCAACTTCTTGGCTTTACCTCATATAGCAGTAATACAGTAGTGTTGTAAGCACTAAAACCATTCAAACCTTTTACCATTTTCTTTTTTCCCTCTTGTGCTTTACATTGTGGTCCTCTTTGGTTTTATGGTCAAATTACTGTAAGGCTACTGTCGTTTCTGATGGTTCAAGTAACCACTTTAAAACCCTTTAGCATAGATGGTGTGTAAATATTTATAAGTCCATTTGGAATCTTTGTCTTGCATGGACCTCATTGTCTTTGGCCTTCTTCACAATGTTTGAATTTGATTGAATTTCTTAACTGTAGGTTTTTGTAAAAGATGAAAAAAATCTGTTAAATGGAAAATACCTGCATTGAAAACATAAGAGCAATATGTTAAATTTCAGTTTATAATATACCTCACACTAAATTATACTAGTACAGCCCAATGTGACATTTAGTAGTCAGAACAGGCTACTTTCCAAATCGTTTATCTCTTTGGGGGGGTATAAGGTTTTTTTTTTTTAAATATGCCTTCGTTTCAAGGGATCACAATAAACATCTTTTCAAGTAGAGTAATTATTTTGTACTCATTTAGCATTTATTTATTTAGTGATTTTTGAGCACACCTGAGAAGTAAAGTACAATTTTTTAAAAAAGTTGTGATCTGATGTATATTACATTGTTCAAACACTGATTAATTATACCACTGAGAATTTTCAAGGCACATTCATTTTAGGTTAGGATTAGTCTTACACAGTGTCTAGAATACCAGCCCATGGTATGACTGTATATTCAGAACACTTTTTTTTTTTTTTCCTGTGTGTGTGTGTGATTTGTTAAGCACCACTGAGGATAAAGGACAGAGTGTCCAACTCCAGTCCTGGACCAGGGCTGGGCATCTCTAATGAAGAGTTGAAGATATTGTCCACTTGGCCCTTAACCATGGACTTCACATGGTCTGAGGTTTCCTTTAAAGTGCCCTCTGATTTTCCATATTCCTTTCTCAGTCATTCTTCGCTTGTATGTTGGGAATCACCAGTGTCTTCTTGCGAGCCAGATGAAAGGCAATTCCTTTCTCGTAGTAAGCAGCCTCGTTTATGAAGAAGGGATGGAGTGGTTCTTCTTCATCGTACCCCACTGTCTCACCAGAGAATGTGAGGAATAAAGGGTCACCACGTTGGAGGAGACAGAAGTCCTGGTCCTGGAGGATTGATATGGACCACATTTTTATTTACTATGTTCCAAGATTATCTTCTTACCCATCTATCAATGTCATGAAAAGTACTAGAACAATTACAAGAATTATATCTTTATATTGACTTAATTGCTTGAAATGTTTAAACTCCTGTATGTGGCAAAAATAAGCAAGAGAGAATTTCATAATGAAAGGGGACTTAAATTAGAAGACTAGAATGACATCACCACAACCTGTATTATAATCAATTTCCAAAATTGATCTAGACTAGCCATCGTCAAAACTGACTGGAAGGCAATTAAAAACACATCTGTATTGCATTCAAAAAGGTTCCTCATGTTAAACATTCATAACATAATGTGAAGTACAAGGTCATGGAAACTTAGACACACTATAAATATACATAAATATATGTACATTTATAGTGTAAATGTGAAAACTGTGTCATATGAATACCATTCTGAAGTCCAGTAAAGGATGACCAATCCAAACTTATTTTGCTACTTAATTTCAGCATGAAATGGGTGGTCCTTGTGTTGTGAAAAGCTTATATAAGCTTTACTCAGCAGTCAGCTGAAGCCCCCTCCCACTCACGGTGTCACTACTTCTCACCATCTTTGTGTCTCAGCAGCCTAGGTTGTCTCAGTCAAATTTAAACTATAATTTGCATGTTTGAAATGGTTATTTTAAGGGTGCATAGCTGTGCTATCAAACAGCATCTTCAAATGTAATTTTTGTACGAGTGAATTAATATTCTTCAACCATTGTCTTAAAGTAACTGATTTTTACACTGAGCTAAATTTTGTTTTATAAATCACAATTATTTTTATTGTTAAGCACAAATCAGGGCATGACAGAGACACCAAGATTGCATCTTGTAGAATTACAAGTTAATTGTACATGTATCAACAGTCATTATATCAATCTGCGCTGTCATTAACTACAGGAAGATTTAAACATAGTCAGTGCTAATATATTTTGCAGAGAAATCTTTAAAATGTCATTTTCACCATCCAGCTAGCTTGTAGTTTTCTTTTCATCCTCACAGAAAATATAAAACCATTTTGTCAGCACCCGTGGCTGTATGTGGTACCTGAACTACAGAATTACTTTCACTGATATTCTCACTGGGAGCTCTGTCTAGGCACATTATTCTCCATTCTTATATTCAGCCATGCTTGAGTAGCATGGCAGGCTGCGCCCATGCCCAGACTGTTCTTGGATAGGGCTGATCAGCCAGCTTGGTTGGTATTTGAGCAGTGTTTTATCATATTTCTTTTGTTTTTAATTGAAAATGTGAATGCTTTTTGAATGTTTAATATAACACTCTAGTTTAATATCATACAAACATCTTTAATTTTTTAGAATAGGTTCCCTGGGTCTTTAAAAGCATTACTTTGAGACCTGCTGGCTAAGTTATGGTCTAACTATTGTACAGTAAATTCCATTGTTAATACCTGCAGTTGTGGGTGGATGACAGCTAAAGGATTCTGAGTCTCTGTGTCTCTGGGGTAATCGACACTCTTTTCAAACATGAACACATCCACCTCTGCTCCCTCAATTACTTTTCCTAAAAGAAAGAGAAAGAAGTACACGCTGACTTTGCAGACACATTTTAGACCTAATTTTGGAATAGATTTCATTCATTCATTCATCTTCTAAACCACTTAATCCAATTCAGGGTCATAGTAGGCCAGAGCCTATCCCAGCAGCACAGGGTGCAAGGCAGAAACCAGCACTGGACAGAACATACACATACACTGGTACAATGAGTGGGTATGTGCACCAATCAACCTTACATGCCCACCTTTGGAATGTGGGAGGAAACTAGAGTACCTGGAGTAATCAAACACAGACACAGGGAGAATAATAAGATCTATATAGGCAGCAGCCAGGCCAGGAAACACACTTGCAGTGTGATCAAAGTCATTGAAGCTGTAAGGTAACAGTGCTAACCACTGGCCCACTGTGGAACCCCATATTCTTCTTCTTTAATCTTAATTTCTAAATTTCTGTCTATAAAATTCATGATTTGACTTTAACCTATCTCCTGAGAACTGTATATTTAAAACAATGTAACATTTGAAGTCATTTTATCACTACAGCAATGAGTGGCAAGGTTAATACCCAAGCTTTGAATTGTAATTAAGTTGAAACCAGGAAAGGTTCTCGGATCAGAAGTACCTGAGTTGAAGTGTTGAATCCAGTCCAGAACCACATTGACCCCCTCTTTCATAACGTTAAAGATGTCTGCCCTGACAACACCGTGAGGCTGTGGCCCCACCTCTAAGGCTGAGAGACCAAAAGTATGGGTGAGTGAGCACAGCCGAATTGTTTATTATATACACGCAACATTTAAGCACTCACGCACTTACAAATGCCATGCTTGGCCACGGACTCCAAAGAATAAGCATCGCAGATTGGAATGTTAAGCAAAATCAGTCTCACAGGCACTTTGGTGATCTTTTCCTATCAGCCACAAAGAAAAACACATATGCATTAAGCAAATCTATGAATGAGCAAAAAAGTATGTAAAAATATCTACATCTAGAACAGAAAGCTGAAGATGTGAAAATGGGTCTTTCATGTTAAATATTACAAGTCCCATGTTTTGTGCTAAATATTACGCTCATACTACACTAGAGAAGCAATTAATGCAAGTGCTGTCTAAAAGCCATGTGCGTGGATCGGTTAGTCGTGCCTGGAGGTACTTGTAAATGTGCATGATGACCCAGTTGGTGTGCGAGTATGATATGACTGTGAGGCCCATGTTAGCAGTGGTGTTATGGAGGTCACAGATGATGTCTGTGGCATCTGCTGTGCCTTTGGGCCCCAACATAGAGTTCAGCTCCTGAGCTCTTTGAACTTCATAAGGAGTAGTGTCTGTTACAGGAGAACTGAAAAAGAGAAAGTGAATAATTTTCACCTGGTAAATTATACTGAATTATATTGAATTTTCCCCTGTTTTGGGGCAATGAACGTATCGTGTCTATGTAAACACCGAGAACTTGTGCTGGATTGTGTCAGTCCACTCCCAACCTGAGGATGGCGCTGGTGAAGCAGCGGTTCAGGTCCTTATTCACGTATCTCTTGCATTCTTTGACGGCCCGAGGGTTGGACAGCACTGTAGTAACAGGGACGGGCCACAGGGTGTCACCCTTCTCTCTCCTCTGCCTCTCCAACTCAGGCACCAGGTAAACCCCCGTCAGCTCGTTGCCATGGGTGCCACCGCATACGGCCATGCGGCGTATCACGGGTAAAGTGATTAGTCCCATCTAACAGGAAAAAGTGGTGTTATTTTAAACCAGCTCTAGGAATTATGACTGGAGCCTGTATATTTATGTATTAATTGAGGGGTGGGGGTAAATTGAAACTTTTCCTGTGTTTTTGTTTAATGCACATACTCTTCTAAGAGCTGGTTAGAGTACAGTTGCTTTTCTCTGTTTTACCTCTGCAGTGTTCTTTTTTCTTTGCGTTCATCAGACTGCTCTGCACATACAAGCATTCATACCATGGACTGGGTTCACTGCTATTCGTCCCTCTGACAAACGTCACTGTGTGCTGCTGTAACCCAAAAACCTCTTAAACTAAAGGTTACACTGGCCATTCCAGACCCACATCTCTAAGTTACTTATTTAAATCATAGTCTTATTTAAGTCTTATCTACATCATAGTTAGTTTTGTAACTGTACACCTTTCATGCTAATTTTCACACTAATAAATGATTCACAGTAGTTGCTGTAGAACAGGCTTAAAGATTATTCAGCTGGAGTTCTGAAACTCATTTATGTATTCAGGGGGGCAATGGCACTGGGGTGCTACAATTCCAGTGGGGCCCCTTCCATCAGGTCTTCCATCGGAATGGGTCATTCAACAGTATCCCATCACCAGTCAGCCTAAACATACACTGTTTTACACTCTCTGCTATCATTTATACCTCTCTTATTCATAGGGTGTCTCATACATTGGTAGACAAATCGACAAATAGTTCTTAAGGTGATCTTTCAAACATGATCTTTCAAAAGTGATCTTTCTAGACAGGAGAGACTTATTGGTTTGGCTGTTCTGTCTATTGAAAATGCCATATACATAAAGTAGACGCAAAATGGAGAGAGGTAAATAGGTAGGTGGGTAATAGGTAGGTAAATAGTTCTACCATTTAATGTTAGTGAGACAGGATCTTTATAGCTGCCAAACTTTCTGTCTTTGAGCTTCCAAAGTTACAACTATTCACAAATCTTTGAACTGCAAGGGACTTGTGGCCAAAGTGCATGCTTGCTGAAGACACACACACTGGCAAGTTATGGCCTGCTAATTTAGACTGCTGCAAACACACACTGCACCACTGTATACTTTTCCCACATATGCGCACATACACGCATACACACACTGCAGCGTCCTATGCTGCTTTGACGATATGGCTCTTTATTCATGCACACACACACACACACTAACCAGGTGGTAAAACGACACACAGTGGCAAGTAAGTAACTGGTTCGGTGTCTTACCTCCTTCCCTTTCCTCAACTGCAGTGCTCTTCCGTATTCAACCGCCACACTGGTTCAAATTTCACACAGCTGCAGAGACCTCCCCGCTGTAACAGTAGCCCTCTCCGGACTGTAGCGGCTGCTTTATGCTGACATTAGCTCATCAACACTGGTCTCAGGTCAATGTTCAGGAGAAGAGAAAAAAAAAAAAAACAGTGCAACAAACATTTGCTGAGTCATCCATATGGTGTGAGAGAGAAGGGGAGAAGGGAAAGAGGAAGAAAGAACTGTCAGAACAGGCGGAGCAAGAAAGGAGTGTAGTGAGTGAGGAGCGAAGCTGTAGATTGTTTACATTTTCAGCTACACTTTATTCCCAAACCTGCAGGGACTTGAACCTTCAGTTCGAAGAACAGCATGCATATGTAAAACAATAATCTTAATAAAATCTGTAACTAAGCAGCAAATAATTATTAGTTTTATTCTCTGTGCAGGCTTAGGAGGAGAATGTAACATTATTTTGAAATACTTTTATGATGTGCCCCATTCTTTGAGTAAATGTCACAAACTGAGCATTATATAAGAAATTGCAGTGTGGAAGTAATGCAAAAACCATAGTTACACATGAATGGAAATTAGATAACAGCAAACAATGCACTGGCTACTGCACATAGATCTGCAAAGCAAAGACTGCTATCTAACTGCTTTAGAAAGTGAATATTTTACACACATACACACACACACACAGACACACACACACACACACACACACACACACATGCATACAGATCTATAGACACATAAAAATGCATAATCACACAAACACACACACACATGCACGCACGCACACACACGTACGCCCACGCATGCACGCACACACACACACAAACACACACACACACACACACACACACACACACACACACACACACACACACACACACACACACACACACACACACAGTGGGGGTGGACAGTTTATGAATTCTTCAGTCATAATACTGTATACTGAACCAAGAAAAGCAAATACTTATGTTGCCCTCTGTTGGTTTTTCTTATATACTGCATGTCTGGCAGATTGCAGTATTCATAAATCCAGAAAATCCTAACTTTGCATGAAAGTATGCTAGGCATATAATCATACCAGTAAAACCACTTAATGAAATTCACTCTGCTAAAAAAATACATGCAAAAATGTATCAAATTGTAAATGATAGATTTAGTACATATGTATGAAAACAGTCAATCTAGACTACCATGTCAGGCAACTAGATCTTTCTGTTCTGACTTTCTCTGTTCCTAATGCCATCTAACAGCATTATGGTTATTGCTTAAGGCTTATGCTTATGGTAATGCTTAATTTACTTTATCTCCTAACAATTCACTTAAAACTGGAATGTTTAAATAAAAACAAAACCCTCTATGCTTTATTTACCTTTGCCTTTGCCTTTGGTATTGGTATTGGTTTTGGTTTTGGAATTGGTATTGCTGTTTGTATGTGGTGGCTTGCTTCTGCACTTTTTTAGTTCAGTATTTTTTACATTGTGTCAGCGTGCCACATGAGTATTACTCTGAAGGAAGCTACAGTCTCAGATGAATTTCCCCTAAAAAGAAACACATTAGTGTTACCATCCAATTTTCTAGTTATGCACTGTGACAAACATAAGATAAGATGGCATTCCTTTACATTCCCCTAACTATAACCGTCACAATCTATGGTCCATTCAAACTCTCGCATTGTACCTGTCAGAGGCAAAATGAGGTTGCCCACCTCTTCAGGAAAGCAAAATATGGCAGTTGTCTATTTCCCTGTCATTTTGTTCTTCCATCTTTCTGGGTAACAGCCTCTCCACTCGAACTGATGGCAGCCAATCATGCCAAGCAAAAGCAGCAATTTAGCTCACAGAGAGGGGCAAGGACACAAACTTCTGGGAAATAAAAAATTGACCACAAGGGGGGAAAATGGGACCATGATGAGGGTATGTGCTGTAACAGCTCGTCAAGAATCTGCTTTGAAGGCCATTGGTGCATCCAGCTGAGACTTAACGAGCAGAATGTAGAATGCAGAATCTGTGTTTTCAAAGAGTGTTCATTGTATAGGTGCGGTAACAAAGAAACTCTATGGAATGGTGATGTTGTAAAAGAAGCAAAAAAGCAAAGGTAACAAGGTGGTATTGGTGGTGCTGGCTTATCCTGGCTACACTTCAAACATTTAATTTATATTCAGGTTGAACCATTTTTAGAACTGAGTTTTTAAGCCATTTCAAGAATCAGGTAGAACTCATTCAACAGCAGTTATGTGGTTACAGAGGTTCTTTACCACCCTTTAAAAGAATCCTAAAAAAACCTAGTTATTTTCAAACGTGAATTATTTTTTTTTAATCCACATCCTTATCAACAATCTAAGAAGAACCTTTATTTAAGTGTATGATCTAAAACTTCTCTCCTCAAACATAAATATATTCACATGCACACACACATCCGTGCACACACACCTTGTGGATGCAATGGGAGGAAGTGGCTTGGAGATCAGACTCATTAAGGACAGCTATGCTGGCGTTTAATCCTGTTTAATTGCAGTGATGCCCTCAGGCAGAGGTAAGGGGAGCAACGAGACTCTCACGGTGCTCAGACGCCTGCGGAAGCATTAAGAGAATTAGAAAGTGGCAGAGCATGAAAGGCACATAGCCACCTGAACCCAGGCCGCTAAACAAGGCCTTCCACTGTGGTGTTCCTGCATTCAAAACACAGCTGAACATACAGACCCAGACAAACATATACATATATACATTATTGAATTATTTTTGATTGCTTGTTTATTGTTTTATTATGCTGATAAACAGGGAAGCTTAAGTATCATTCCTGAGAACATGGTGAAAATCATTTTTTAAAATATAGTCACTATTTTAATACATGCTACTGCAATCTGTAGATGTGAAATATATATTTTGCTGGTTGCTACATGTTTATAATATACAGAGAGCGAGAGAGAGAGAGAGAGAGAGAGAGAGAGAGAGAGAGAGAGAGAGAGAGAGAGAGAGAGAGAGAGAGAGAGAGAGACTGACTTTCTTGGTAGCTCTGATCCTGGTTGCCAGCCCAATACGCCTTGAATAAGCATTTCTGCGGATCCGTGTGACGGAACGCAAGCGCCTACCTCTCCGAGCATCTGGCACACACAAATACATGGGAATGTCTCCTTATCCGTGATTATTTAGCTCAGGAGAAACTACAAGTGTTCGTCTCTGCCTACGGTACTGATTAGCGCATTTAACTTTGGAGAGAAATAAGATGGAACGACATGCTCGCGAAACGATAATTAAATAAAAAATAATAACTGTTAACCAGCAAAAATAAGCACAGGGAAGGACAATAGCATGGCTGTACCGCAAATCGGTTCAAACATCACGCGCAACTTTACGAATCAGTTTGTGCAGCCGCCGTGGCGCGTTGCGTTATGGTCTGTTGCCTACAGCTCCGTACTAGCGGTGGCGGTTTTCGGAAACCTCATCGTCATCTGGATCATTCTGGCCCATAAACGGATGCGAACCGTGACGAACTACTTCTTGCTGAACTTGGCTTTTTCTGATGCCTCCATGGCTGCCTTCAATACGCTGATCAACTTTATTTATGCCACACACGGCGAATGGTACTTTGGAGAAGCATACTGCAAGTTTCACAACTTTTTCCCCGTCACAGCCGTATTCGCCAGCATTTATTCCATGACCGCTATTGCAGTTGACAGGTAAGGTACTTAGGCTGCTTGTGATATAAATTCAAGATGTTGACTTCGCTATGATTAAAGATGACTTACCATTTAGTCCAACGTTGTCTTGTTCGGATTAAACGATAAAAACCTTTTAAACACTGACCGATACTCTCTTTTTCTTCAACGTTTATGCATACAGTATAAAGGATGGTCAGGCTCTTCTGAATATCTTTAAAAACTCCGTATTCTGAGTCATCCTATGACTTAGGGTATTACCTGAAATAACAACAGTAACTACCTGCAGAAACGTCAGCTGATAGGCTGTCAGGAGGTTTTAATTTGTCTGCTTAGTTGACACATTGTCTCTCTCTTTGTCTCTCTCAACAACAATAATAGTAGTAGTAGTAATAATAATAATAATAATAATAATAATAATAATAATAATGCTTTTCAAATAAACTTTGAAGGTAATGAATAGCAAATGTCATATCCCACTGCTTGACATCCAATAGTTGGATCTTTCTAACAGAACCTTATAAAATGTGGAATCAGAATAGCTCATTATAAATGGGACATTCTTCTGTATTACCTGTGTACATCATCCTCCCCTACTTCTCTTTTGAAAGCAATGTGAAGTGGTATCATCACAATACACAGATCTAAACTATTGCTGTCTCGCACAGATACATGGCAATCATTCATCCCCTGAAGCCGAGACTGTCTGCCACAGCCACTAAGGTGGTGATCATGTGCATCTGGGTTTTGGCGGTGGTCCTCGCCTTACCCCTCTGCTTCTACTCCATCACCCGAAGCCTGCCCTATAGGACCATCTGCTACGTCGCATGGCCACGACCCACAGAGGACTCATTTATGTGAGAGACTGACTACATGTTCCTTCCACGTTCCACGCACCATGTTAACTACACATGTTTAAACCTGAAGCAGCTTTAATTTACAGTGACTAAGATGAACAAGGACATTGAGAACCTTTCATTATGTATCCTCTTTTAGAAATTTTTGAAGTATCACCTCCCACTATCTATATGCTACGGAGAATCAGAATATAAAAGCTTTGTGTAACTCTAACAAGCTATAGAGCCCCTGGTGATAGATCTTGAGGCATTGATCTCTTCCCCTTAGTAACTTTCCTGTCCTCCAGCTATTCTGGATCCTTTCCTTCTGACCTTCCTTCTAACCTTCACCATGCTACATGGAGAGTTTATTTCAATGATTTTACCATGCTAATTTCTGGATTTTCTGACATGTTCTTCCTTGCCCCACAGTCCCTATGTTAGTTTCCCCTTTTACGATACTGATCGTGTTCATGACTGCACAGGTATCACATCATAGTGATGGTACTAGTCTACATGCTGCCCCTAGTAGTGATGGGCATCACCTACACCATAGTGGGCATGACGCTGTGGGGAGGGGAGATTCCTGGAGACTCATCAGACAACTATCAAGGGCAGCTACAAGCCAAGAGGAAGGTATGAGCTTCTACTTCCCTCACTCCTTTCTAATGTGGATACTTGTTACCTGGGGGTAATGCTAGGTAAATGGGTATATAAAAGTGATTTGTCCCAAAACCATCTTGGCTAAATGTCTCAGTGATTATTTGTTAGACGATTTATTTTTCCGACCTCACTCAGCTATCCTTCTTATCCCCTTGACTGGAATGGGATAAGTTAATGATCATAAACCAGAGACTAAATCTGTGAATGAGACTGTGAAAATCTATAAACCATGTGAGCAAAACACTGCCATTTTGAGATCAAAGGTACCAAGGACCATAGGAATCTCAGATATTATTGTCTGTTTTTCATTCAGATTAAGGTCACAGCTCTGAGTATATGTAATATGCCAGCTATGAACTGAAAAGCATGCATTTGCACGCACACACACACACACAAGCACACACACACACACACGCGCGTGTGCTTGCACACAGAGAGAGAGAGAGAGAGAGAGAGAAAGAGAATGAAAGAGAGCGAGAGAGAGAGAAGCTTCAATACTTAAATATCAATATTTATTTAAGGATACAAGAGTTCATTTTGCCTTCCCTGACATTGCCTTTCATAACCCAGTGCTATTATTTTGGAGTCAGAGATTATGATGGGATTGTGGAGTTTTAGGCAGTTTGTTAACTCATCTTTTTAAAACCCATGCCTTCTGACTTGGTCCCATAGAATATTCTGGTTGGTTGGGCAGAGCTGTAGTGTAATCAGCAATGTGGTGTCACTGAATGTTTCGCACACAATGATTTGTTGAACAATGTGACATCATCTAAAACCCTTCATGATACAGCAGCATACACATACACATACATACCCATACATTGTTTCAGATGTCTAACAAATGAATTTGTAGATGTTCAAAAGTTTTGAAACCTATCGTTAGGAATACAGGAGCACTCAAGTGCTTCACCTGTGCATATCTCTGTGTGAAATGGCTCAAATCTGGAAATAAACATCTAGTGCACTGATCACTTTTTATATAAATGTGAACACAACACATCAAAATCTATTTTGCATTATCTGGTCAAACTATTTTGACATACATGATTTAGCTGCAGGATCTGATAATTTGGCTTATCTATATCAGTTGTGTTAGATGAAATTGACCAAATAGTGCCATGGTTGTCCAGGATTAAAAATTTTGGAACTCTGGAATGGACTCATTTCAGGCAAACATTTCACAGTATATCACATAAGTACTCATACTGTGAGCTATTTGCTGTTTCGTCTTCTCCACATAACACTATTCAACACACTCACCTTAAACAGCTGAGATGAAAGTGATTTCATTAAAGATAATATTTGATTAGGCTAACGTGAGGAAAAGGTCTTAGAAAGTCAATCGTGGCCAAACTCCACTAAAAGCAAAATTATCACCATTTAGAATGAGAGGTAAAAATCTTGTAATAAACTTCCATGATCATCTGGATCAGGTGTGTTTCTATGGATTGGTCAAGGCAGATCAAAGGCTGACCTGCAAAGATCTGTCATAGCATACACCTCTGCCAGGATATAATTCCTTCCTGTTGTGCCTATATCCTGCTGGCAGCACATTTCTGCCCCTTGGTTTCCACTGATCTAGAACTCATCCAGCCTACGCTCCCACCTTGGAGACGATCATCAGAACTGATCGTAGATCAGCATGACAAGGCACAGCTTCCCTTGCCACCTCCATTCCTTCCCACCTGCTGCAACAGTTGCGTCATTGCTAACCTTTCCGGGGCTTTGTGTAGCTGTCACTCTGGAACCTAAAGTGAGCCTCGTGTGACCCTATGCTCTTTCTCAGTGGCAGTGGGCTTTCTTGGCCACAAGGTCCCACCTCACCTCATTAAAAGGCATAACATGAATAAACGTTGCCCTCCGATTTCAGCAGACCTGGCACTGTTGTCCATGTTATCCACAGCTCTTTCTTATTATGAAAGAGATAATGAGGCCAATTGTGGAGATGCAGAATTGGCATTTAAGAGGCTGTAGAGGAAACCATTGGGGTGGATCAATTTGCACATCCACAATCTATTGAAAAATGTGTCTAATAGATGGTATTGATATAGTTTTTAGAGGACACAAAGGTAACTTTGAAACAAGACTAAGAATTAAAAATGAAAGAACAGGCAAGAAAAGGTCCTGAACAAACAGTATTCACCCGTTGCAATATTAGAAAACTTCTTGTAAGAAAAATTACCTGATTTTAGAGGTGGTCAAGATCTATAAATGGTATCAAAAAATACATGGTGAAAAAAGACATGGTCAACGCATCTGTAACTGTCAAATATTTCCCGTTTCCCATAAATCTACCATTTAATAAATGTAAACATGATTCTGATATCAGCTTGCTGGCCAGGAGCCTATAATCATGCTCTAGTGCCACTTCAAGAGGATTTGATTGCCATGTCAGCTTTCATCCTTTCTGTGGAAATTATTCAGTTAGTGCAATTCAACTGTGGCAGTTTCTGTTTTTGCCTTTGTTTTTATCAGAAAATCTGTGCTTGCTGATTGGACTTTAGATTGAATCAACAGAAGAGGATGTCTGATGACCAATCAGAAAATGTCTCTGCTGGGTGCCAGTCATTTTTCTGTAAAATGCTTTTTATGTCACTGAAGAACAGCAGTAAATCATTATGGGTAGAGACAATTATTTAAAAAAACCTTTGATTAGTCTGGTACGTCTAAACATAAAAATGAAAAAACTGAAGTTCAAAGCAGAGAAAAGTAGTACTTCTCATGCTTAAACATAATATTCAATGCTGAATTTTAACTGTACTGAGCACAATGGGCATAGTGTTAAGCCTGCCTTAACCTGTCAAGGAATCTGGCCCTTAAGATTTTGAGCTTTGAGTTTTCTATGCTGTGTGCACGATATTTGAGCCTATATAGAACAATTCTCTCTCCTTAGGTGGTAAAGATGATGATCGTGGTAGTGGTGACCTTTGCCCTCTGCTGGTTGCCATATCACGTGTACTTCATTGTGACTGGCCTGAACAAGCAGTTAAACAAGCTGAAATCCATCCAGCAGGTCTATTTATCAGTGCTTTGGCTGGCCATGAGCTCCACTATGTACAATCCCATCATCTACTGCTGTCTCAATGGCAGGTAAGGGGCAGCCAGAGCCACTTTCACACTTCTTCACACACACGCATGAGCAGTCCACGCTAACCGCTGTGGCATGTACAGGTTCCGAGCAGGCTTCAAGAGGGCCTTCCTCTGGTGCCCATTTGTCCACATGTCGAGCTATGATGAGTTGGCACTGCACACAGCCCGCCACCATCCGCGCAATCAGAGCAGCATGTGCACGCTGTCCCGTGTTGACACCAGCATCCATGGCGCTGACCACAGCCGCAGGACCCACAAGAGCACCAAGTCCCAGCACCAAAGCAAGGTTAGCAGTACCAAGGAGAGCACGCTGGGGGCCAGAAACAGTCTCTGCAGGGAGACAACCTTCGCATCTGAGCTGCTTAACTGAGGACGCGAGGTCGATCAATGGACTCCTTTTGGACAGGCAGTTATTGTGTAGGTGAAGCTCCCTAAATAAGTTTGACAGAAGGCAGACAGTCTCTTAGACAGGTTTTAGGCACTCTCTTAGACCCCATGCAGTAGATATTTTAGTATTTTTTCTGCACAATCCCAGCATGGTGGGCCAGGTCATTGTAGTTTGTGTATGTTTTACAGATCACACCAGTGATCTCAACACCACAAACTGCATGCTCAGTTTTGTGCTTAATGTTATTGAATGTACTAAGGTGAACTGAATTTTTCATTTTTCTGTCTTGTCAGTCATTTGACAGAATACAAATGCATTTAATATACAGCATATACATTACACTATACATTAAATACATTCTGTGATGCATTTGTAAGTGTCTACAAATACTATATTGTTATATTGTATATTGTTTTATAATTATAGACTAGTCTTTTATTACCATGCAAATCTGAAATATATTGGTTTATATACTTACATGCCTATATATAATTACATTCTTATGTTTTTACTGTTTATCTTGGTCAGTTTCATTTAAGTGATAAATAAAAGTTTTCTAAGCATTATGTGTTGAGGATCATTGTCAAATGTCACACAAGCTACACTTTTGCTAGATGATATATACTTCAAGATAAGCTACAGAATACTGTCCCAACATTTGCCAGTGAAGAACAGATTCGACAATACCAGTTGCTACATGCAGGAAACAAATTGTTCAAACTTGAGGTTTACATTGTTTTACTATTCTGATTCTGCCAAAACACCTGTCTTGATTATAAGCTTGAAAACTGTTATAGCTGTCAACAATTTTCTGCACTGGTCAGGTGTATGTAGTCTTCACCGTGGCGTATCAGTCAAAACATGGGATGCTTGGTTAACCAGTACGCCAGGTAGGCCAATTTAGGCCATGTGCACACAACACAAAGGTCTGTTGCGCTAAAGCTGTTGTAGCCTGCTCACTCACTTACAACCCTACAGTTTAAACTCAGACACTCGGCTGCTCACTGACCGGGTTCTTGGTCACGTCATGATCAGTTGATTCAGTTTTTATTTAAGGGACCGTGTCTTGTACAAAACCGAAAGTATGAGTTAATATTCGAATGACATTGCGTGCAGTTGAGTGACGGGTAAATGCATTTATGAAGTATTTGCATTGTCTTTTTATTTGAAGAGGACATATATCTGAGTATATATTATTCACCAGTGTCATGATTTCAGGTAAGATTAATTGGCCTGTACATAACCAGGTTCTTCAATATTTTCTCATCTATGTTGCGACACACGCTCTTTCGTATGTAGGCTGTCTTTAAATTGCTTTGAATTATTCAAGAAGCAACATAAGTTGTCAGGGGTAGGAAGGTTTAATGTATAATAGCAGTTTACACGACCCAGCTGGCATATAATCGTTTATTCACCGTGGATCGAGGTTGAATAACCGCTGCATTTTGTTCCGATTTGGAAAAATGAATCAACGACTTTGTGTCAACGTCTACCTTTTCAAAACTGAATTAGCAGAGTTTTTTCGCTATTGTATCAACATACCACAGTTGAATTTGGTTTCAATTTTTAAGATGAAATCATCGTTGATAACACTGAATACATTGCATCTCCATTTTATTCCCCACCGTACACAACTTTGCTTTCAGTTACTCTTTATGCTAGTTTGGAATTGAATCATTTTGTCCCGGTGAGCGAGATTTAAGGGCAAATCCAGAGTCGTAGTCGTTGGAATAGTCCAGGGTCATAGAGCCAAAACGGAGATACATTATAAACAAACACTCGAATGCAAACAATGGAAAAAGGCCAATACCAGGCTAACAAACGAAGCCTTTAAAACACAGACGGGCTTTCATACATCCACCGAACACAATGAACAGCTAAAACACAGCGCATCAGACAAAGTTTAAATACATTAACAAGGTAGAAACGAGGGACAGGTGTGAGCAATCCAACGAGGATAAAACGAAACTACGGCATGGAACTAAAATACACAAGACAGGGAAAACATGGAACACGGAAGAAAGGAGGGGAAAACCGTGGCACATTTACATATTTCATGTTTTCATTTCAATATTTTTCACATTTAATTTACTTGCCATACCATACATACAAGTCATCTTGAATGTGATCCAATGGCACAGTCGGATTTCCAAACCGTTCTATATTTATTGCAAGACTGGGATGTTCCACACTGTATGGGAGGGAAAAAAGCATTATACAAGATTCCAGAATAAAATATTAAAGCAGTTCACTTTTTAGAATATTTTAATCAGAGAACTTGAACAGTACAACAGGAAACTGAATAAGACAGGCAATTAAAAACGCAAATCCCACATTTCTTTATGCTACCAGCACTCATCCTCTCTGGTGCATACCTGAGGTATTTTGCCATGGTCTGCTTTGTGTGTGGTTTTATATGTACTGATAACATCTAAACAACAAAAAACAGGTTAGATTACGATCTCAAATAATGTGCATTTTAGCTAATGTATTACAAATCATGTGTGCATTGTCAACCATTTTCCAGAGCTGTAGTTGTTTAAATACAATTACGTTTAGTTCACACCTCGCATGTTAAGCGACACTCGACTTGTGAAACTAGAAAACCCACTTTGTTGTTGCTATGGAACCACATTCCAGTGAAGTATATCACTTGGCTAAGAACCTCAACAGCAAAGGGTCTACTGTTGATCCTAAACTTGAACAGGCAGAGGACAGTCTCTCTAGGACAGTGTGAAACAAGTTGACAACCATCTGATGTGGGGCACTTTTTCCAGACTGCATGCCAAATTGGGACTGTGCTCACTGCTCACCATAAATGACAGGGTGCACAACCAAGACACCCATCTACTGCATTTATCCAAGCTGACTTACAATTCTGACTGAATACAATTCCATCAATTGAGGGTTAAGGGCCTTGCTCAGGGGCCCAACAGTGGCCACTTGGCAGGGGAAGATAGTTAGGTTAGCCATTTCGGGTGCCGCGTTAGCTACTAAATCTGGGGTCTATAGATACACAAGAGCGATGAAAAACTAACTAGCAAATTAGCAGATATTTTTGCGCCCTAACTAGCTACGTTACACATTATGCACTTTGCCTCTGTGGAAATATCACCAACAACCGCAAAAGCGCAAGTTGACAGTGTGAAAGTGTCAAAACGCACATTATTATTTATCATTGTTTCCTGACCAAGCTAACGCTAGCTAGCTGTATAACTAATGCAGTTAGCTAATAACGAGTTATCTAGCTAATTTAGTCCATAAACAATGCGCGCAAAAACCCTCTTCCGTTACGAGCTACCTCACCTCTGGAGTATTTTTGCGTGAGATATCTATTGTTGTTTTATGTTTTAACATATAAATTAGACCTTTGAAGTGTTTCTGATCAAAATATTAATAATATTTTGCAAATAAAATAATAAAGGCCTAAATTCCAACGTTGATTTATAAGTAATTTACTAACCTTTTCACAACGATTAAACGTTGAAACAACTGACATTATTTCAATCACATTTCAACGTTGAAGGTGGGTCATATGCCAGCTGGATAGCATTAGCGCCTTCAGGGTGGATGAATAAGGGAAACCCCTCTCCGCCCACCTGTTTCTCTGGATTTACAATGGTATTGTTTCAGCAGCATCTATAATCCCTAAGTCTAAATAATGATCATTCGGCATTTCCCAGTTTAGACTACAGCTGGGAGAGTTTAATGGGCGTGACGAGTCATGCGCATGATTAGGCTACAGCTACGAGTCATGCGTCTGATCACACGTCTGTTGAATGGTGTCGTCTAATAGCTAAACCAACAGATTCGTTTTAAGTGAAGTTTACAATAAAAACTCAATCTGGTTTACTTGTACAAGATTCAAAACAACAAATAATGTGAACGCCAATAGTGGTAATAAAGGTTATTAATTAACCATTGATTCTTCAGCAGACTATAACAGCGAAATATATTTATATAATAATGAATTATTGGCTCACAAGTTCCACAAGTCTTTTTATTACAACTGCTAGACGATTTTTTTAAATAATAGTTGTCTATTTATTAAAGGTAAACTGAAACTCAGCTCTACAGTTGCTTTCCTATGATGATAGTTGTTATTTGATAAATTAAAACAACTTAAAACTTAAGCAAAATCTAAACAAGCCTTAATCTGTCTTAAAATGTTACACAGTGTTTACATTTGCATTTATTTACATCTACATTAATTAACAGTCACACTACTGGGATGGGTTTGGCTGTTTCTCCTTCCCACTCTTTGTCATGCTTCCTTCAGTGAGTATGGTTATTAATTATCTAAAAGCTACAATCAACATATTTGGGATTTTGCTGACATTACTGTCAAATCTCTCTGCTCTGCAGAAATGTTCTCAGTGGTTGTTCCACAAGATCCTGTCACAGGGCTCCAGGGGGCATCTGTGTCTCTGCCCTGCACTCTCTCAAATAACACAGATGCTGGATCCCTTGAAGTGCGCTGGTACCGCCCAAATATGTACAATGCCCCAGTTCTGTTCTATAAAAACAGGCAGATCTTGGAGAGCCAAGCAGATCAAAAGTACCAGGGGCGAGTGTCTCTCTTAGGGATACAAGCGAAAGGAAATGTCACTCTGAAGTTGGAGAACCTCACACTAGCAGACAGAGGAGACTATATTTGCCATGTTAGCAGTGAAAGCTGGTATGAAAAGAACAAGGTGTCCCTCCAGATAAAAGGTAAAAGCTGGCTTCTTTATTTTTTTCAAAGCCTTCTTTTGACCATCTTCAGTTCGAAGTCACACAATGTTCCTCCCAGGTTGCAGTAAAAAAAAAAAAAAAAAAAACACTGGGGAAAGTTATTGGTGGATTTAACTGGTTAACATTACTGTTTTTTGCAGTTGTGGGTTCCACTCCTGTCCTCTCTGTTGCTAAAGCAGAAGATGAGAAGTTGAATATTAGCTGTCAGTCACATGGATGGTTTCCTGAGCCATCTGTCATCTGGACAGACAAGAGTGGGACAGACCTGAAACATCTCAGCAAAGTCAAGTTCACCACTGGTAACCCTTCTTAGATACCAAAAAGCAACTAGCATAATTTCTCCATAATTCCATCTATCCCTTAATTCCATCCATCTCATCCAGAAATACAACAAGGATGGTGTAAGGAAAAAGGGCATCTCTCCAAAAGAGAAGAAAAAATTATAGATTTTTATTCCAATAAGCAGTTGCAAAGTACAGTAAAGCACTACAGATTCAGTAGAGCTGGACTGAACACCTACTATTAAAAAAACACCATATTAACATTTGAAAGTAGCACCTCTCACCTGACTACACTTATCCTGTTAAGGATGTGACATCAATTGTGTATGACCGATGTTAAGGATTTCAGAATGAAAATACCACCCCAGTTGTATCTATCATTCCTCAATAGAAATGAAGTTCTAAGACGTTCATGTGTAGGCCAGTTCTCATTGTCAATGATGGTTGTTTATACCTCACTCTCAAAGTTCCTTTAAGTTAATTACAGCAAGAGCTGTTGGCACCTTCCTAACTGGCTTTTTCATATGCTAAATAAGCCACATGGTCTCTCCAATTCAGTGGAGACCCCCTGGTTTGGAACTTTTGTTATGATAGTGAAGCTGCTGAATGCAGTTCAGTAAGCCATTGACCTTTTGATCCCTTTCTTAAAGTGAGCTTGGGAGATATTAGGAGCTTTTGAGAAATGCATTTTGTAGACAGTAACTGTGTCTATACATCCATATGTAACGTTCCTATCCACTTCGTCCTCTTTGTTTCCCTACTCTCTTTCTCTCTCACTCCCCCCATCTGAACTTCTATCTCGCAGACTCTGAAGGGCTGGTGAATGTATGTTCTTGGCTCTTTGTCCCTTCCTCTGAATCAGAGTGGCTTTCCTGCTCTGTGGGTTTATCTACTTCCAATCAGGAGAGGGGAGAAAGCAGAATTCTGCCACATACTCCTGCAGGTGACACTTTACAATCACAAAGAGAAATAAAATTACACAAAACTGCATCCTTCCCCTAGCTATAACAGCATGATGCATCATTTTCCACATTTACGGACATCAAAACAATGAGCATAAATGGGTGGCTAATCCACGAAGGAAACTGCAAAATATATTACTCATTAGCCTAAGATTATCAGTAGACATGATAAGAACAGGATTTCTTACACTATATGGCATACTACCCTTAGTATATACTGTATACTGCATATTGGTCCCTGTATTAGTTTGCAGTATAATATTCAGTATGCGACAAACACAAGCCATACTATGAAGTCACGTGAAGCATATGAAGGTCCCGCCCACTTGTGAAAGATTTTCCACAACGGTTGTGTGATCGGAAGCAGTACACCAAGTAGATAGCTCTGGGTGCATATTTGGTGGAAGTAGTATGTCATCTGGGTATCTTTCGGGTACTCAAATAATTTATTTTGTTCGCAAATGTCTGATTTGGAGCCCAGTTAGTATGCAAGTAGTATGGAGTAGTAGTATATAGCTATTTCAAACACAGTCTAACACTTGTACTAGGCATGTCCAATGAAAATACGGCATCATAGTAGGAACAAATCTCAAAATGGTAATACAAATGATACCTACCTAGTCATTACAGGATCTAGCTAAATATGGAGATCCACAACTCCCAAAGCAGAACACACTCAGGCTTATGAGTTTGTTGGTTTTGTGTGTAGTTGCAGAGTCGATGTATGGACCCTTCATTGTGACGCTCATCTTCTTGCTGCTGTGTGTCACAGGACTTGCAGTATACTGCGTGCTAAATAAAAAAGGTGCTATACAAAAATAGGGTTTCACTGATACTAATATTATTCTCATTACATTCCTCTACAGAAGTGTGCATTTGACTCATAAACTTCTAAAATATGTGAATTTGAATTAAGTGATATTGTGTTGGCTGAGATGTTAGGCTGTAACACTACATGGCACTCTCTGTGTTGTAGGTCTGATTGGCTCCAAGCGAAAGAGAACACAAAGTACAGAAGGTAGGTACTGGGATAAAGTCCATTTTGCTGATAACAACCTGCTAAATGAACAATGATATCTGTTCAACTCTGTAATATCAAAGGAAGTGTTAAAGACGTGGCCATTTTCTCGGTCAGAATCCTGAGCAAGGGGTGAAACTGCAAGTAAATGTGCCATAGATGATATTACACAATTGTAATGAACCTTTGTTTAGATAAAATTAATATTTTGGAGATCTGATTGAGGAAATCATAGAACCATGCTTATGTGGCATTACTGGTTGAAATAGAAAACCAGTTGGCTGGACTGATGGTGAGAGGGTAAGATGCTGGTATACCATAGATGACTTTGCTGACTGTATCAGATCTGTTAAAATCAAATACTGAAATAAGAGCAGTAATTCTTGTGTCAGAAAGGTGTCTTTTTTTGGGGTGGGGGGGTGCAGTTAGATCAGGATTACAATTATGAGCCAAGGGTGAAACTGCAGGTAAATGTGTGTTAGAACAGATGAATGAACTTCGAATACTGAAAATCAAATACTGAAACATTTTTGTATTTTGTAGCGTCAGAAACTGAACGACTGAACACCTTTCCTATGGACACAGATAAGCAGACATGGAATAAATCTCACACTGCAGTTTCATCTGATCAGACTGCAATATTAGGTTAGTCAGAACGCCCATGGGTGAATGTGTGTGCATGTGCAAGTTCACATACTTTGGTTGAACCTACATTTCAATTTTCTGACAGCTCACAACTTAACTACCTTCCACAGAAAATGTTAAAAGGTTTCTGTTCTTGCATTAGGGCAGATTATTATAAGGACTCTGAATCCACTACTTTTTTACTTAAAAATAAAAAACACAGTCAGTCGTAATAAAATGTTACAGCCCAAGTGCCACAGGGTAAGGAGCAGGAGGCAGCAGTGAGTCTTGATAAACACAGACACTTATTCAAAAAACGTAATTCGCTAATGACAAACACAAACAGTACTGAACACACATAAAATGAGTAACGAATGGTACAGACAAAGAATACCTCAATACAAACAAGGAGCATGAAGAATGACCAACAAACATATTACCAACATGGTTTTAATACATACATATATGAAATGATTTAACAGGGTGCAGGTGTAACAAATGATCAACTAAAAAGAAGGGTGTGGCTGCAATCAAGGAATAATCACACGGTGAACAGTCAACAAGGAAACACCACCAGCATGTGGCAGGTCATATCACGTGATTTATTGGATGGGGAGAGTGCCGTTATATAAAATAAATAATTGCTGTTTATCGCAGTCCAATGAAAAGACGTAATGTAGATGGAACTTAGAAATGACTGATGAAAGGAAAGAAAAAAACCCATTTAAAACCAATGTGCTCATCAATATGCAAATGTTTCTAAATGAAAAAGATTGATTTCAATGCAATTTTTATTGTCATACCAACATAGCATTACACAAAGCTTTTTCACTGCCACATGGGTATATACACATTGAAACTGTACTAAAGTCCTCATGGACAAACATTAAGGTACAGTTAGTGACAAACAATGCAAAAAGCATAGACTATTACAGAGTGACAACCAGATGTTACACATAGCAACACTGGTCAGTAATGGACCATAAAGTATACTGAAGCAATGAGTAGTGTGGTAAAACAATATTATTGCTCCATTGTAGTAATATGCATCAGGAAATAAACTGCAGACTTTGACTTGTATCACAATTGATAATATGTATGATGTTATACAGTCCCAACTGGTGAATTCAATATTACAGCAGGCCCAATTCTGCATGAAAACAGAATAATTCAGAGTTAAAGAACCTGAAGTCTGGTGATAAATTTGTGGATCAAGAAGGAGTACTAGAGTGGGCTGAGTACATAGCCATGTGCTCTACCATTGAGAAAGTCCAAAACCCAGTTATATGTAAACTCTGAGTTTATTGATCAGTTTAATGGAATTACTGGTGTTAAATGTTGAGATCAAAGGTTAAAAATAACATTCAGTTAATTATTTCTTTTGTCTAGGTGGGTCAGTGTAAGATAGTGTAACATTCGCAGATAAGTCTTTGATGTGTGTAATCACTAATCCTTCAAAGCACTTCATTATTATAGGGGTGTGGGGTATGGGTCAGTAGTCATTTAGACATGTGATGGCAGTAGTGGTCTTAAAGCAGGTGGAAACAGTAGATATGGGCCAGTGATATGAAGATATCAGCCCAACTTCAGATGGCTGTTGAGGACATGCTCTAAAGAGTAGCTCTCCCTGTGTTTATCTTTCTTTGGCATCTCCGCACATCCTTGGTCACCAGAAACAGCTGGTCCTCAGGAGAAGTTATGGCTCTGCTATATTGCTCTGGGTTGTCGGTATTAACGCATGTAATGAATGTGTTGTGGTAATTTGTTACAAGGATGCGTTTTTGTCTGCCAATCTGGTTTCTGAATGGCCAGGGTGCCAGAGGGGACCTGGACTCCTGCTGCACAAGACAAGGATACAATCAAAGAGAACAATAGCAAACACTGGATATTTGGGTCTTTGATTGACCTTGATAAAATTGTGGTTCTTGGTAAAATATTAAGAGCTGGTACTTGTTCAAACTAATCCAAACCCTTAGGACACTTCAGATTTTCATTTTTTACTATTTTTTTTTACTAATTGCTGGAACATTTTTACTAATAATCTGGTTTTATTAACCCGAACCTTATTCCCAAAAGACAAAATAAGTCCAAATGACTTTAGATATGAAAATTTCAAATACTGAACTGAATATTAATGTTATAAATGTGTTTTATATATCAGCACGTGTAAGATAGATCAAAAACATGTCTGAAAAAATATATACAAAAGTGATTTGTCTATCAGAATTCTATGCACATCTTTATTTGTGGTTATTTATTTGTGCATCACAGAATCAGTTCCAACTGAAACTAATGTCTCTACCAACATCCCAGCCTCAGACCATCTCTGTGCAGGTAATTACTATCTTTTATGGCTCCAAAAATCACTCCTCAAATACCAGAAATTCATCTCCCTGTTATACACATTTATTTTATGGTATTGTAATATGTAAACAGATGTCACACGTTTAAACACTACAAGTGGATTGAGACAGGCTGTGCAGTGTGAGAAAGAAGAATCACTCACTGAAGGACATTGCAGGCACAAATCACATTATAATCAAACACATTATAAAAAGATGAAATACTCAAATGCTCATTATAAGATGAAATCAGTGGGCAAATAGCTTTAAAGGGTCTAAGATAGTTGTTGTTTATTGTAAAATACTTTTATATTTTTTTGGCACACTTGGCATATTATATCATTTTAGAAGTCAGACTGACACTTCCACTTGTGAACAGTGAGCTATTACTGATAGAGTGTCAATAAGAATACAGCCATTAAATATTTTCAATATAATACTTCCATTTACTGTATGATATCCATGACAAAGGAAAGTTAAATAATAAAAGTGGATAAGAACATTTAGCTGAAAGGTCCAGTAAAGTAATACCAGAAATGTTACAGCTTTAATTGGTTTATTAATTTTTAGAAATAAAATGATGAAATATCAACGTGTGTCTAAAATGTGCTCATTCCTCATGATCTCTACCTGTAGATCCTGTTCAGCATAAATCACCAGAAGAACCTTCAACAACAGGTTTTTTTTCCTCACTATTACAAATCAATTTTTCCCAACCCACAAAGTGTGTCCTAAAAATTCTATGAATTAGTACTTACAAACATAATTTATCAAGAAAATTCTATATAGGTCTTCATTTTCTAGTTAATTATTTGAGCTTCACAGATACAATTCAAAGACTAATACTTCTACTTCTTCCCAACTGGATCTAAAATGTGCTCATTCCTCATGATCTCTACCTGTAGATCCTGTTCAGCATAAATCACCAGAAGAACCTTCAACAACAGGTTTTTTTCCCTCACTATTACAAATCAATTTTTCCCAACCCACAAAGTGTGTCCTAAAAATTCTATGAATTAGTACTTACAAACATAATTTATCAAGAAAATTCTATATATGTCTTCATTTTCTAGTTAATTATTTGAGCTTCACAGATACAATTCAGACTAATACTTCTACTTCTTCCCAACTGGATCTAAAATGTGCTCATTCCTCATGATCTCTACCTGTAGATCCTGTTCAGCATAAATCACCAGAAGAACCTTCAACAACAGGTTTTTTTTTTCTCACTATTACAAATCAATTTTTCCCAACCCACCAAGAGTGTCCTAAATAATTCTATGAATTAGTACTTACAAACATAATTTATCAAAAAAATTCTATATAGGGGTTCATTTTCTAGTTAATTATTTGAGTGGGCTGAGTCCATAGCCATTTGCTCTACCATTGAGAAAGTCCAAAACCCAGTTATATGTAGACTCTGAGTTTATTGATCAGTTTAATGGAATTACTGGTGTTAAATGTTGAGATCAAATGTTAAAAATAACATTCAGTTAATTATTTCTTTTGTCTAGGTGGGTCAGTGTAAGATAGTGTAACATTCGCAGATAAGTCTTTGATGTGTGTAATCACTAATCCTTCAAAGCACTTCATTATTATAGGGGTGTGGGGTATGGGTCAGTAGTCATTTAGACATGTGATGGCAGTAGTGGTCTTAAAGCAGGTGGAAACAGTAGATATGGGCCAGTGATATGAAGATATCAGCCCAACTTCAGATGGCTGTTGAGGACATGCTCTAAAGAGTAGCTCTCCCTGTGTTTATCTTTCTTTGGCATCTCCGCACATCCTTGGTCACCAGAAACAGCTGGTCCTCAGGAGAAGTTATGGCTCTGCTATATTGCTCTGGGTTGTCGGTATTAACGCATGTAATGAATGTGTTGTGGTAATTTGTTACAAGGATGCGTTTTTGTCTGGCAATCTGGTTTCTGGATGGCCAGGGTGCCAGAGGGGACCTGGACTCCTGCTGCACAAGACAAGGATACAATCAAAGAGAACAATAGCAAACACTGGATATTTGGGTCTTTGATTAACCTTGATAAAATTGTGGTTCTTGGTAAAATATTAAGAGCTGGTACTTGTTCAAACTAATCCAAACCCTTAGGACACTTCAGATTTTCATTTTTTACTATTTTGTTTTACTAATTGCTAGAACATTTTTACTAATAATCTGGTTTTATTAACCCGAACCTTATTCCCAAAAGACAAAATAAGTCCAAATGACTTTAGATATGAAAATTTCAAATACTGAACTGATTATTAATGTTATAAATGTGTTTTATATATCAGAACGTGTAAGATAGATCAAAAACATGTCTGAAAAAATATATACAAAAGTGATTTGTCTATCAGAATTCTATGCACATCTTTATTTGTGGTTATTTATTTGTGCATCACAGAATCAGTTCAAACTGAAACTAATGTCTCTACCAACATCCCAGCCTCAGACCCTCTCTGTGCAGGTAATTACTATCTTTTATGGCTCCAAAAATCACTCCTCAAGTACCAGAAATTCATCTCCCTTTTATACACATTTATTTTATGGTATTGTAATATGTAAACAGATGTCACATGTTTAAACACTACAAGTGGATTGAGACAGGCTGTGCAGTGTGAGAAAGAAGAATCACTCACTGAAGGACATTGCAGGCATAAATCACATTATAATTAAACACATTATAAAAAGATGAAATACTCAAATGCTCACGATAAGATTAAATCATTTTAGAAGTCAGACCGACACTTCCACTTGTGAACAGTGAGCTATTACTGATAGTGTGTCAATAAGAATACAACCATTAAATATTTTCAATATAATACTTCCATTTATTGTATGATATCCATGACAAAAGAAAGTTAAATAATAAAAGTGTATAAGAACATTTAGCTGAACGGTCCAGTAAAGTAATACCAGAAATGTTACAGCTTTAATTGGTTTATTAATTTTTAGAAATAAAATGATGAAATATCAATGTGTGTCTAAAATGTGCTCATTCCTCATGATCTCTACCTGTAGATCCTGTTCAGCATAAATCACCAGAAGAACCTTCAACAACAGGTTTTTTTCTCACTATTACAAATCAATTTTTCCCAACCCACCAAGAGTGTCCTATAAAATTCTATGAATTAGTACTTACAAACATAATTTATCAAGAAAATTCTATATAGGTCTTCATTTTCTAGTTAATTATTTGAGCTTCACAGATACAATTCAAAGACTAATACTTCTACTTCTTCCCAACTGGATCTTCAAACTCTTTCAACAAGATCATCAAGACCATCAGTCAATTATTCTCACATTAATAAACATTTGTTCTGTAATGTTGTGTTAGACACAGTGAGTGACTCCAGACAGACTCTGCAGTTGCAGGTGAATCATCATGAACAAGAGCCTGTAAAGCCATCAATACCAGGTGAATGTTACAAGACAATTATATAAAATTAAAAATAAAATATATTTGGGATTCTTTGGAGTCTTTGGAGTAAATTGTCATTTAGTTTAATATCACTTCTAATACTGAGTTGCAGTACACATCTTACTGTTTTAAAGCAGTATTTCTTCTGTTTTGGTAATGTTTTGTGCGGTATTCCGGGGAACAGCATGGAACCAGGTGAAAACATGTAAAGGTAAGAAATGAACTCAGTTTAGTTCAACAATACTATATTATTATAAATATGTAGTGTTGGATAATAAAATATTTCCATTTCTGTCTTAAGTGAACATCACCATAGACTCAGAAGAAACTCCAAAGTTTTTTAGAGTTGGGCAGCAGGGAAAGAGAGTGCATTGCATTCAAATAGAAGAGTCTGATGACAACTTAAATGATAGAAACTTCTGCCTGTGTAAAGAGCAGTTTAGTTCTGGAAGAAAATACTGGGAGGTGAAGGTGTGGTCAAAACCTAAAGAAAAGCTGTCTTGGTACGTTGGAGTGGCAAGCGACACAGCTGAGAGAAAGTTCAACATCCCATTAATACCAAAGAATGGTTTCTGGGTCCTTTGTTATGAAAAGGAACGTAAAATATACTTCAAAGATCATCCAGTTCCATTAACAGATGTTATTGAAATTATCACAACAGTGGGAGTGTTTTTAGACTGTGATGAACACACTCTCTCCTTTTATGATGCTGATTCAAAATCACATATCTATACACTATCTAATGTGAAAGCCAAAGCACTGTACCCTCTAATCAGCCCTGGAGTACGAGACAAAACACCTTTACACATTGTAAATAAAACAGACTAAAGGAAACATTTTTAATGTTCTGACAAATGATCATGATCCTAACTTGTTTTATTGCTATACAAAGTTAAATATTTGTAATTCATGTTTTGTCAATTATTGTATTTTAATTGTACTCTTCTGAGTACACCTATTAAATATAACTAGAATAAGTGGGTGTATACACATTTTTCTGTATCTGTAAAGTGAATTTTATTATCCTCAATTTAGAATACAATAGTGACTTTAGATAGTAACAACAGGGTTTAGCTGTACCCTGTAGACTTTTAACACATCAACATAATACCATTTTGAAAAATCCTCTTAATGAAACTGCCTAAGTAAAAGTTTTCAAATTCAAACCTTGACTACCTTCGGCCAGGCCATGTTTTTGCTCTGCTCCAGCTTACACAACACATCTGAGGCCAGCCACCTTGTGGTGATGAGAACTGGAAGAGATCAACAATGTGGTTCAAAGTCCTTGAGAAATATGTCAGGAAGAAATGTCCTAGATTATTCCGTTTCAGATAATTGAAGAAGTTGAGTCAGAAACATACACAGGTTTTGTTTTCCACTGCACTGAAAAAGTTAGCAACTTCATCAAAGTATTAAGCACCATCTCTCATTTTGGCTTACCAAAACATACATGGCTTACATATACATAAACCTACACACCACCGATCAAATGTGCGCTCCACTAAATGGAGACAATTAATTGGCGTTCTGAGCAACATTCTTGATGCTGGCTTGTTTTCATGAGATTTTTGCTCATAAAATAAAAAAAATGTTGTTGTTGGTTTTTTTTTCTAATCTAGCTTTATACAACGCTCAAATGTTTAACACCAAACAATCAACACTCAAAAACCCAAGAAAATCACAAAAGAAAACCATTTAACATTATTTCCTTCCACATTTATTTATGTAACATATTCTTAACATCACTATATTAAAACATAAATAACATGATGCCACATTTCTTTATAGACCCCATGTTTAACTTCACAGTACACGTTTGCATTTCTGTTGACAAAATGATTGCTATCTCTTTCAGCAGTCTTCCTACATGCTATCAGTTTTCCTCCATTGTAAAGTGTTACACTGCTGGAGTGCTGCAGTGTGCTCATGATCTGGTTCGGGATTTGGGGCTGTCTGTGCACCTCGTTGCTGGCCCCGCCCCTCATTTTTGTGCTGTAAAGTGTAGTTAGTTGTGGTGTTTCTTTTGGTAGTGTGGGTTTTGTTTGTTATGTTGGCAAATAACCACTCCCGAAGTTATTCAGTGTTTGTATATAGATGTGTGTGTCTTTGTTCACCATTTAAATACACAAAATTTCACCTCGTCTGCCAGTTTAGTCCAGTGATTAATCATTCCACCTACCATCCTGCTACCAGTCTTTTCAAAGTGCTGTTGCGACCTCACCGCCTAGACAGGGTCGTAACAAAAGAAAGAAGCAGCTGTGCATGTAAAATAAATACCATTATTTCAGGTTGCATGTTACAGGGTTACAGATGTAGAATATAATAATATATCAATATAATAATGGTAATTTAGTTTTCATCACATTACTTCTTACCAATTTTCTTTATCCTTCACATTCCCAAATGCAATGGTATAGATTACTTGTAGGCTTATTACATTTGAGAATGGTATTGTATTGGGGACCATATTGCTTTTGTGACATTTGGAGCAAGGAGTGAAATGCGAGTGTAGGAAGGAGTGTTATGTGCAACTCAAATACAAAGTAAATGGAAAAAGTCCAGAAACCACACCATCACAGAAATCTGTCTCAGCCACTTTCTTAAGGCTTCTTTGCAGCACAAAGGTGAAACACAAAGCGTGTAACTGTGTGCTTAAAAAGGGGAGAGCAAAATGGAGAAATGTAACTCTGTTTTTAAGGCTTTTTCCTACAATTTGGCTTTAGAGATTTTCTGACTTTTCTACCTCACCCTACATAAAAATCTTTTTGCAATATTTGGATGAATTTTTAAAAAATGTTGGTCTTTTTTAATTCTTTTTTTTTTTTTTCAAAATTTGCAAAAACTTGGAGGATGGAAAACCTGCTTGTGTGCATGCATGTGTGTGAGCGCATGTGTGTGGGCTAGGTGCTGACTAAACTGTGGCAGTTTTATTTATACAGCTGCCTTGATTTATATATCTTACGTGACACTTATGTTGGGGGTGAACTAATAAAATCTAAAACCTACTGTATTCAAATGATCTTAAGTAAAAACAACACAAGGATGGAAACAACCCATGAGAGCACACATATGGCATAGTAATACTAAAGTATGGAAATGTTTTATGTTTTAACTGCAATATACCAACAATTCAGCACATAAAAACATATAGCCTATGTAAATATAAATGAAAAAGCAGCCTTCTCTAGTGTGGAAATACCAAGACTATACATCATTTCCCCCCTGTCCTGTGAGCTCTGTGCATATAACTCTTCCAAAAAGCAAAGCCGTTTATAATGTTGACATTTATAGTTATTCCAATCTTAATGGAGCTGGTTAGTAAAGACCACCAGCATAGCCTCTTTGGTGCTTCTAAAGAGCAAAAAAAATGCTCCTAGGTTTGATACCTTTTATTTGAACATGTTTAGGAGGGTAATAAGGCTACACCTGGTTTTTTAGCATACAGAGCTAATGGTCTGTAGTACTTATAATACACAGATGTGCAATTTCATTTTATGGATGAAATTATGCAAAGGTAATTCTAAGTAAAATTATGAGGGCTCATAAGAAATGTGCTTGGGGGAGGTATGTTTGTGCCATATTTTGACCATTCAGAGCATTTTAACACAGATGACTGTCACTGGACTGTGAATGGTAATCAGCATGGTAACAGGATTTATGAACAGTTAATCTTTAATCAATTATCCTTCAATCCAAACCAGAAATTATGATAATTCAGTAGGCTAAGTAGCTGTCTGCATTACAAGCATTTTCTAAAACAGAAAATACATTTCTGATGCATTCTGTCAGTTGAGATAATGGCTGTAAAGAGAATAAAGCTTGGGGGGAAAAGGCAAAGGGATGTGATAGGTTTTACACTTTATTTTGCATCCATCCATAGTAGATAAATAGATCAATACTAAATCTACCTATACACTAACACACCGAAATGTCAACACAAACCACATTGTAATACCAATGTAATAACACAGTATAATAATGCTGCCATAACAGTGCAGTAAGACTATAAAATAACAATATGTAATAACAATGTAGTAATGCTCTGTAATAACACAGTGTAATAACACATTGTGATACCAATGTAAATTCAATGTAATAACAGTGTAATATGTGACACAATAACAATGTAACAACACTGTAGTTACAATGTAATATTTTAATAACACTAATAATACATAGGTAATAACACTACATAAAAATATGTAATAACACTAATAACACTATGTAATAACAAATTATTAACCACCTTAAAACACATTGTAATAACAGCATCATATCACAAAGTAATGTAATACTGAAAAGTCTTAATCACTTACCTTTGTACCACTGAGGGATAGAGCAATGTCCCTCTCAGTAGCATGTTTACCAAAAAGCAGATTTAAGACACTGCAGATTTTAGTTCTGTCTTTCAAGTTCTGTCTTTTAACTAACTATGAATGGTGACCTTCAGCACGCTATTGTTTTCTCACTAATCAGGAGGTATATGTGTTTCCTTGTTTACCTATATACACTGCTAAGCACAGTTTTGTTGGGTTCTAGGTGTTTGGGTCTAGCATGAGTTTGTTTTTTTTAAAGTGAAATGGGCTACATTGGATTAGCTAAGAGACCCTTCACCTGCATGTTTACTCACCTATTTACACAACATCCCACTGTTTGGGCTTCTTTTTTGCTTTGTTGCTGGTTGTGTTTATGCATGTGTGTCCTATAAGCAAGCATGGTAATAGTACCTATGTTACTGTTAAGTAAGCCCTTCTTGGTTCTTCCCATGGGCCTAATGCTTTAGGACTGAGAAGAGCCCATTTTCAAAAAATTTTAAACTCATTTTGTGTTTGTTGTTCAGAATTTTGTACAGAATAAATAAGGAAATTTAAGGCCTCACTTAAGGCTGTTCCTGCTTGTGATTATAAACGTGGTGGAGATTTGGATCCTCACAACCATGTATCTACTCTTTGTGACATTGGCAGCACAGATGAAGCAAGAGGGAAGTCTGAGCTGAAGTGTTCTTTATTTTCCATTTGGATAATAAGGAATGAAAATCCACAAACAACAAAATATGCTGGAGATGTAGAGGTGCATATGTATCCCTGATCCAGGGTTTCCTTAATGTACTGTTCCATGGTTTTCTCCTCCTCCTGAGACAGCAGATACACTTGGCACACTTGCTCCCTCCTTCAGAGGGATAGCACAATCCCAGTCGCAATAATGATGGAGCTGTGTGGCTTGAGTGGAACTGAACACTTGTGCACTTTCCGGTTGGGAAAACATCTACCCTCACAAGAGCGTGCCCAATGTAGGACGCGGTTCTCCTTCCACAACAGGTGCAGGTTGTGAAGGTGCAACCACAGTAAACTGAGCGTGATCTGATGAGAGAGGGAGGTAAGGAGGTAAAATACAAGTTATGGGTAACGTGAGTGATATAACTGGATCCCACCGGTCTCCTGTCAAGCGCTTGCACACTTAGGTGGGAGGGTAAGGTAAAGGCTCTGATTCCCAACTTCCTCGCGAAACCCCAGTCCATTAACTGCAGCTCCAGAATTGACCAGTGCAAGGGCTGAAAGCAATTGTCCTTTATAAGAGACCCGCAAAGGTAATTTAAATAAGGAGACATTCAAAGAGTGACTCACTGGTTTGCCCCTCTTCCTGCAATCCCCAGGCTTTTGCCCTATTTCAGTCACGTCGAGTTGCATGGGCTCTTCTGACACCAGCCCTTGGTTGGATATCGTGGTTTCCTCCCGAGGAGGTAGTCAGTGGAGGTGATGGCGTCTTTCTTGCAAGAGTCTGTCATATGTCACGGTGAGGTGGATTACTTCTTTCAGGGTGCTAGCCTCTTGTTTGCATGCCAATTCCACCTGCAGTTCTGATCTTAAGTCATTTACAGAGGCATCTACCTGAGTGGGTTCGTTCCATCAGGTACCCGCGGCTAGTGTTCGAAACGCCATTGTGTATTCGGTAGCTGGTTTTAATCCTTGCCTCAGGCGTTGTAAGGCTTGTCCATAAAGTCTGCCCTGATGAAGGTGGTGAAACACTGATCTTAGTTCCTGTACAAAACCACTGTAGTTATTCATCAAAGGTGATGAATTAACCACTAATGCAGTGCCCCAGACTCGTACTTTTCCTATGAGCCGGGATATCTTGAATGCCACCTTGGCGTGATCCGGCATGCAGGGTTGATATATGAAAAAGAGCTCAGATTGTATGATAAAACCCTCACATCCTTTGGGGTCTCCTCCGTAAGCTTCGGGAGTGGTGATTACACCTTGGATCCCTTCCTAGATAGGCAAGGTAATTGGAGAGATTGCTCGCTGATCGCAGCCTACGGCCAGGCGATTCACACGTTGACCAAGGCTTTGCACCACTGAATGTATCTCTCCCATCTCCTGCTTCTGCTGCTCCAGTGCTGCCATCTGGGTAGCCAGCAGGTGAGCCCAATCAGGGCTGCTTGCCTCGCTTCCAGTTGGCTGCACATTCTGTGACATTGGCATCACAGATGAAGTGAGAGGCAAGTCCAAGCTGAAGTGTTCTTTATTTTCCATTCAGACAATAAGGAAGGAAAATCCACAAACAACAAAATATGCTGGTAGCAGCGCGATACGCAGCAAGTCTCACAGCATTAGTCTGTCAATGTGCAGAATCCTCTCTCGGGACCTGCAGGATTAAATAGGGGAGTCAAGTTAGAACATGTGTCATACAGGTGTAATGTTGGTGATTGGAAGCATGGCAGAACAGAAGTATGGCCTCTCTCAAGAGTGGGCATGTCCTTCCTGGCTGATGGCTGACCAACTGTGACACTCTTAATGGTACTCAAGGATCTGTTTTGTGAACTGTTATAATTAGCACTGAACCATGTCTGCAAAATTCCAAAGGAGGGATCTGACATACTCACTGTGCTCTGTGGTTACCAGTCTTGCCATTCTGTCTTATATTTTATTTGAAATAATTTAAAGATTATTCAATTGAATATAAAACACAATGAAAAGGAAAAGAAAACTGTGGTTAGTCTGTGATCATTTATGACACTTTGAATGAATGAGACTTTTCTTCCAAGTAAGATGGAGATATACTTTTGGTTTGCTCACAGACCTCTGGTCTGACTCCGTTGTGTGTTTTATAATTTCTTGATTCAACTTTAACTTCTTTTGTTTGTTGCAGTCTCTTAATATGATTTGGCTAATTCTGTCATGTCGATTGTTTGGACCATAATGCCTCCAAAATTGAATAAAGTACTGGGTTAAATGCAATTGCTCATCTGGCCCGTTGTACAAGCTACAGCCTCAGCTGTTGGTACCACTGCCCCCTTGTAGAGGTGTGCACTACAACAGCTGAAATCCAAGCTGGTTGTGCTGTGGCGGCAGAGCTCCAAGACATGAATCTCTGGATTGTTAGAGTCCTTGAAGGTGATTCATTTTCGCTGACCACCTCTAGCGTATCCAAGCTACTTAAAGAGGCATTTTCCTACGATAAATATCCACTGGTGGATAGAGTTCACCACTCCCTGGCTCCCAGACTGAAGCCAAGTGAGTCACCACGTCCCATTATAGCGAGGCTTCACTACTATAAAGACTGCAGTGATATCCTCAAGAAAATTAAACGGCAGCAGCAGATGACTTTTAGGCATAGTGCTCTCAGCCTTCCCTGATTTCATTGCCAAGGTGGTGAGAGCTTGCACTGTGTTAAATACATCATGTTCCATATAAATCATGAACCAAATCATTAAGGTAAACAGTCCAAGTAAAAAAAAAACAGATCAATCATGAACCAGGCAAACTAAAAAAAGGGGCAGGCAAAAATCAGAAGACAGAAGAGCAAAAAACAAAACCAATACACAGGAGAGAATGCTCGGTAAGCACAGTAGATACTAGTGGCAATACTTTGCAATTCTGGGAAGTTCTAGGCAGGTTTACATACAGTTGAATGTAGAGAAACAGGTGATCTCAATATTCCGATGATGAGGATCTGAAGGAATGCGTATGATTGGTTGAGTCGATAGCCATGTAATGAGCAGCATGTTGGGTGTTGTAGTGTGCTTGGGGTTCGGCCGACGTGACAGTAGCCCCCCCCCAAAAAAAGGGTCCTGGACGGCCAAGGCATGAGGATGCCCGTGACGACAAACGACCGGTGTGGAAGACGTTGAACCCACCCAAGAACCCCCAGAAGGAAAGCAGCAAGGGTGTCCCAGAGAACGAGGAGCAGGCCTGTCCAGAAACTGCATGTGGAAATCCGAAAGGAGACCGGGATTCAGGACATCACAACAAGGGACCCAGCTCTGTTCCTTAGGACCACACCCCTCCCAATCAACCAGGTACTGGACCGAATTCCCCCATCTCTGGGAGTCCAGAATGCGACGTACACCATACACTGGCGTGCCATCATAGTCAACCAGTTGAGGTGGAGTGTCGTCAGGAGACACCTCATCCAAAGGACCTGAAACGACAGGCTTGAGAAGTGAGACATGGGATGACCTAGAGATCTGGTAATGTGTAGGCAGATTGAGTTGGTAAGTCACTTTATTTATGCGTTTGTGTACTTCAAAGGGACCGATATATTTAGGACCCAGTTTGTGACATGAACCCGGTTTATGGAAATCCCGCATAGAGAACCATACATGTTCTCCCAGCAGACATGCAGGAGTATTTTCTCTATGGCTATCCACTAGTTCTGAATATTGTTGGAGTGCGTGTCCAATCCACTGGTGCGTCTCCTCCCATACCCTCTTGCTGCGTTGCATCCATTCATCCACAGTGGGGATATCGGTTGTGATTGAGTTCCACAGGGCCATCAGCCTAGGAAACACTCAAAAGGCATTATGCCAGTGGAGGAACTCGTGAGCGAGTTTTTGGGCAATTTCTGCCCAAGGAAGGAACATGGACCAATCTGAGGGATTGTGTAAACAAAAACAGTGCAGGAACTTGCTGAGTTCTTGATTAGTCTATTCGCATTGGCCATTGGTCTGTGGGTGATAACTGGACGCAAGGCTAATAGCAACTCCTATGTGTTCAAAAAAAGCTGACCACACGGGACGTGAATTGAGGTCCTCGGTCCGACAAGATGTGTTCCGGGATGCCGAATATATGGAACACCTGGTTGAACAGGGCCTCTATAGTCTGAAGACCTGTGGGTAATCCTGAGAAAGTAATGAATCATACGCCCAGTGAGAACCGGTCTAATACCATAAGTATAGTAGTATTAACATTTGAGCAAGTTAGGTCAGTGACGAAATCAACAGCTATATGGGACTAGGGTCTTTCGGGTATGGGGAGCAGCATGAGTGTACCTGCAGGTAGGGTCCTAGGGGTTTTGCTTTGGCTGAATACAGAACAGGAAGAAACGTACCTGTGTACGTCACTTGTGACCGTCTCCCACCAATGTCGGCTAGCCAGGAGTTGTTGAGTGTGAGTTTCACCGGGATGTCCCGTAGTGAGTGAAGAATAAACCCAGGTTAACAGCCAATTCTGACATGATGCCGGTACATAATGTTACCCTGCAGGACAATCTTTTGGGATGACAGTACCTTGTGTGGCTTGTTCAATTTTCCTCGTCTATCTCCGATTGTATGGATGCCAAATGTACCCAGGTGGGAAGGATGTTTTCCTGGTCATTAGATTCCTCCTCCATCTCCACTAGGTGAATGCAGGACAGGGCATCATCTTTAGTATTGTGGGACCCCAGATGATACATAATCCTGAAATGGTATCTAGAAAAGAACAATGACCAATGGGCTTGACGGAGGTTCAACCGTTTGGCTGACCGCATATATTCTAAATTCTGGTGATCGGTGATCACTAAAAAAGGATGGTTATCCCCCTCCAACCAGTGTCTCCATTCTTCTAAAGCCAGTTTGATGGCTAACAGTTCACATTCTCCTATTCCATAGTTACGTTCACCTGGGGAAAGTTTAGAGGAAAAATACACCACGGGGTGTAGTTTGGAAGCCTCGTGTCTCTGAGATAGGCCTAGGGGCTGTTCTGTGTTTGAGGTGTCTACCTTCACCACAAACAGAATAGACGGGTCAGGATGTTGAAGGAGAGCAGCAATGGTAAATGCTTCCTTTAGCTGTCTGACTGCTCACTCTGCCTCTTGGCTCCAGCGGAGCTTGGTCACTGCTCCTTTCAGGAGGGTTTGAGAGGAGCTGCGATGCTACTGAAGTTCCTAATGAAGCATTGATAGAAGTATGCGAAGCCAAGGAAACTCTGAAGCTTCTTGATTGTGGTGGGTGTGGGCCAAGTGAGATTGGACTCTATTTTACGGTCATCCATGGTGATACCACCCTGGCTGATTATATATCCCAAGAAGGTTGTAGTGGTGAGATGGAATTCGCATTTCTCTCCTTTCACATACAGTCCGTTGTCCAGGAGTTTCTTCAGAGCAGAACGAATGTGTCGTATGTGAGATTCCAAATCCCGTGAGTATTTGAGGATGTCATCAATGTACATGATCACATAGTTTCCTAAGTATTTGCGAAGTGTGTCGTTGATAAATGCTTGGAAGACAGATGGCGCTACACTGAAACCATAAGGCATAACTTTATATTCATAGTGACCCCTGGTGGTACTGAACCAAGTCTTCCACTTGTCTCCTTTTTTTTAATACATATCAGGTTGTATGCACTACGGAGGTCTAACTTGGTGAAGTATTTGGCTTCTCTAAGTTGTTCTAGGGCAACAGGGACAAGCGGTAATGGGTATGCATATTTTCTGGATATCTGGTTGAGGTTGTGATAATCAATGCATGGATGTAGACCTCCATCTTTCTTCCTTACAAAGAAAAAGCCAGACGCCGGGGGGACGTGGAAGGTTGAATAAAGCCTTGACTTAGTGCCTCGTTAATGGAAGTCTCCATGGCTTTCTCCTCCTGGGAGAGGGGATATATGCAGGCTTTAGGTAACACAGCTCCTTCCAGGAGGTCAATGGGCAATCATATGTGCGGTGAGGGGGTAACAAGGTAGCTCTTTATTTACTGAACATAATAGTGAAATCCTGGTACTCTTGAGGAACAGAAAAGGTGTGATTGTCAGCAGAGCTTTCTACAGAGGTGGAACATAGGTTCACTGTAGGTAACTTTAGACAGTCCTTCTGACAGAGACGACCAATGAATGATCTCCCTTTGAGATTACGATATGCTTGGGTTGTATTGTTTCAACCATTGGAGGCCCAGAATGATTGGGAAGGATGAGGCTTCTATAACCAGTAACAAGATGAGTTCTGAGTGAAGTGCACTAGTGGGGAATCTGACTGGTGTAGTGCAGAGAGTGATGGAACCAGGCCCTACTGCAGACCCATCTAGAGTGGCTAGGCGAAGGGTTTTTGGTAAGGGCTCTGTGGGGATGTCTAAATCTTTTCCCAGGCAGGTGTATATAAAATTGCTCTCTGCTTTGGAGTCAATCAGGGCTGTAAACAGAGAGGACGGAGTGTGAGCCCTAACATAGACAGGTAACGTAAAATACTTCACTATCATCTTTTTAACAGGTATGATTCATACCTTGGCAAGTGGTTTGGAGTCCATGCCTCCTCTATGGTACAAGGAAGTAGACCTGTTGGGTCTAATACAGCATCAAGGAAAGAACACTCAGTAAGCACAGTAGATACTAGTGGCAAGACTTCACAATACTGGGAAGTTCTAGGCAGGTTTAAATACAGTTGAATATAGAGAAACAGGTGATATCAATATTCCAGTGATGAGGATCTGAAGGAATGTGTATGATTGGTTGCGTCGTTAGCCGTGTGACGAACAGCATGTTGGGTGGCGTAGTGTGCTTGGGGTTCGGCCGATGTGACAGTGGGTAGAGGACATATTAATAATAGTAATCATTTTAGACTAAAATTTTCCTGGGTTGGTGATATTTTTCATTCAACATTTAATTCCAAAATCAGGGTAACCATTTTAATTAAAAGAGGGATCCAGTGTTCTGCTGATATTATTATTGCAGATGTGAATGGTAGATATTGCTCAAGGTTCTCTGTTTATCTGTGAAGTTCAGAGAACCGAGACAGAGTGGCTTGTAGGTAAAATAGATTCATTTTAATAGTGAAAGGTATTCCAAACTCATAGTAACAAAACAGGCAAAGGTCAGTATCCAGGTAACTAACAATTACTATATATGAACCAGACAAGGGGCATGCAAGAGAAAGAAAACCAGGAGAACAGACTAAAGTCAAAACCTGACTAACAATGACACAAACAGCTCAGAAACATAAGACCAGGCAAACAAGACTTTGCAAAGACTAACTGGATAGAGCAGCATTTATAGAAAGACACGTAAGATAAAACAAGACACAGGTGGAACTAGTAATCAGGGGATTGGGGACGAACAGGAGGCTTGTGGATAGTGTAGTTTGTAGGAGGCTGGGTTTCTGTAGAAGGCATGACATTAACACTCCAGGGCTCTTGGTAAATATTTATGCTTACTATTTCAATGACATTAATTTTCTGAATAAGATTTTCCTTCTGTTCCCTCCACGAAAATAGTTTTTATTCTAATCTGCACCAAATTTACTCCCGCATCGATTATTTTTTTGTAGATAGCTCCCTCATTCCTAAAATCACCTCGTCTGTGTGCCATCCAATAGTCATTTCAGATCATGCCCCTCTTGCTGTAAATATAACATTTTTAATTGCCCTGTTTTCTCTGCACTCTGGAGACTTAACTCATTACTGTTTACATTTATTTCACCCTCTATTGATGATTTTATGACTATCAGTAAGAATTATACTACTTTTTCTCTTTGATGGGAATCTTTTAAAAAATATCTATGTGGAGAAGTTATTTCCTACAGAACACACTACAGAACACATAGAACACACTACAGAAAGACAAGCTGCAAGCTCTAATGACATAAATTATGGGAAATTAATGGACAAGCTCAATGCAGTTACCTAAATACACATTTAAACACATTAAATATAAAATACCTTTGTCCTTTAAAAGAAGCTCAGCTCAGAAAGAGCATATCATTCAACAGCCTTTGATAAGTAATCAGTAGCATACGTGATAAAGATGGTACAGTAAACAACCTCTCACAGCTATGGAGTAGCTGTATGTGGCCACCTGCTCAAAAAACAAGACTAAGCACAGCTGTAGAGACCAAATGTAATCTATTATTTATTTATACATAGGTACAGAAAATACGTAAGAGACTAAAATAGCCTTTAATACTTAAAATGTAAACACATGGTTTAACACAAAAGACAATGGTGAGACATTTTATACTAATGTCGACATTTGTTAAATAACATTTTGTATATGAAGTTGAAGCATGAATGTCCAGGAAAAAAAACAAAAAAAACAAAAACAGTTTAGCTATTATAAAGTGCTTCAATGTTGGACCAAAGATTCTAGGATAGTTCTCCATAGAAATAGAATTGTCATTGTCAATAGGTCATTTTATTTCTTATGACTCACTTCCATATTGCATAATTTGCAGTGACAAATCTTCAAATTTATTTTAAGGGTATTGAACTATAAAGAACCCCTGACAGAAAACCACCCTGAGGGAAAACTCTACTGGTGGCACAATGTTCTTTTTGGTCACAGTTACCTTTGGGCCAGGAAAAACAGCCTATGTAAGCAAAGCCCAAAATATGAAAGTGATCATGTAAGATTACTAACATTACAGGAATTTATGAAATTTAGAGTTTTATGAAATTTAGGAGGAATAAAGTCCTGAGTTGTGAGCGCAAACTTCCATTAATAGGACATATAGCCTGTAACTGAACTGTTTAGGCTTTTCAGACTAGATGAGATATCCAAGGCAATTCAAGTGTGATAGTATTAAAATCAAACAACAGAAGTGTTGTTTACTACTGCACAAAAAATCACTGACCACAGCACATGCAGTAGTACACAACGATTCATGATATTCAATAGTAACATTACAGAACAATGCGGGTCAAACTCACTTCCTTGTGCTGTCATGTGTTTGTTTGGCTGGG
Source organism: Electrophorus electricus (assembly GCF_041902795.1). NCBI lineage: Eukaryota > Metazoa > Chordata > Actinopteri > Gymnotiformes > Gymnotidae > Electrophorus > Electrophorus electricus. The sequence goes on along the minus strand of NC_137501.1, from coordinate 26,794,149 downwards.
TGGGATTGCAGTGACATGATGTGCACTAGTGACTCTTGTTTATACCTTTGAGTGGTTTGGCACACAATGCCTCAAAACATTTGTTGTGTTTAGTTTAGGCCACCTCCTCTCATCTGAGGTATTTTTTTAAATAAGCTTCAATCTGAATTTTATTACAAAAAAAATGAATCTCTTAAAGAAGTGTCACCAGATCCCACCGTTATTCATCCAGAACCATCCTGAACACTACACATCTGTCTTAACCCTCTTGAAAACACTACACATCTGTCTTAACCCTCTTGAAAACAGCAGGACATGACAGTATGATCACAACTCTCATGTGGGATAAAGAGCATGCGTCAGATCTTCATAAGGCTTCATCAAGCCTTGATGTAAAGCATGCAGCACACACTTTGGAGAAACCACTAACTAGCAGGACTATTATCATTCATTCTTCACTTCTTGTAACAGCCAGTCTCTGTTCTTTGTCCTTTAGTAGAGTGTTCCTTAGCCACCTTACTGAACAGCAGTAGAGAACAATAGCGACACCCATACATATATGTTTTATACAAAAATTGTTTTGATGCATATCTAAAAAAAAATTAGAATCAGGCATCACTGCTGGAACAGGTTGACCTCACCAGTTGATTACAAGGCTGCCCATGAAAGCAAGAAGTTAGACTCTGATTTACAAAGCCTTGCTGGCAGTGTCTGAAACTATGCATGTCATCCATAAGCAGTCTCGTCGATCACTACAAGGAAAAAGCACTGCAAAGGAACAGAGAGCTTCAAGTTTCACGCATGCTAAAGTCACCGAGTGGATGGAGCTCCAGGCTCTTCCTTGCTGGCATCTCAATGGAATCATCTCCATTTTGTTTCTTGCATTGATTTGCATTGAGTTTTGCATTAGGTCCGACACCCTCTTTTGGGCACACACACCACTGAACATATACAAAATGAACTAAAACAGTAAAAAAAGAAATAGAAAAATGACACTAGAGACTCATGAAAACACACAAGTCCATCTATTGTGTGATGAGCTTAGATAAATCACACTACAGTCTCCTTGGCTTTTTCGTTCATGAGAAAAGAGTTGAGCTGAGAAAAGTCCACCACAGCATCGTTCTTATTTATTGAAATGTCCTTTAAGTGGTCCTCATCACTTTGGTCCTTCGCAAAATTGACAAAAACCTAAAGGAAAAAGACAGGGATGGGAGTTTCACATGTGGGTCAAGCTGAAAATATAATAATAATCATGCATTTATATAATAATTATTATTATTTAGAATAATTAGGGAGCTTTCATGCTTGCTATATCCTCTACTAACAATTACTTGCAATTTTTCTGCTTTAGACATTATTAAGGCAAATTTCCCCAATACCTCACAAACTGCGATTACATCTGAACCTGGGCTATTCAATTAAGGGGTGTAGCCTACAAGTTTCTGCTCGAACCTTGCAGAACTCTTATAACCACACCTTTTCAACCAAGACAGAAGCCTAATTAACAAAATTAAGCGTCCGTCCTGGGGGTTGGTTCGAAAACCCACAATCTGGAGGCTGTCAGCTATATGGCCCTTGGTCTAAACATGTGCCCATACTTGGTCTAACGTGGTTTGAGAGACTGAGTAGTCCTCGATGTGGAGCTCCTCCTTGTTCTTGGCAAGGATGCTGAAGATTCGGGCCAGTGAGGAGAGGGAGGAGGGCAGCTGGTACTGCAGCATGTTCCTGTGCTTCTCCTTCAGCGTGCTGCCGGGCAGTTCCTGCTCGATGAACTCCATCACTGGCTCCAGTTGTGGGTCAGCACCGGCCACCCGGAGAACAATGGTGTAACCGTCTCCGAACCTGGCACACACAAGCGCGCACGGATGCTACTCATCAAATACTGTCATTGTGTTATGCATTGTTGAATAACTAGCTTAGTGTCGCGATTGGCCCCTCCCTAGCATCCTGTCATCATGGTTACCCTGTCTCATGTCTTTGTTTTGCTTTACTTCCTTGTTTTGGTTCCCTTCCTGTTCTGGTCCTTGTTTTCGTTTTGTCTTTCTCATTTGTGTCACCTGTTCATTATTAGGTTACATTAGTACATGTATATATACCCTGTGTTTGTTCAGTCTTGTTGCTGGACATTGTTATTCCATACCTCTATCATGTTTGCGCTGCCTGTTGTTATTTTAGCCTCTTGTGTTATAGCCTAGTTTCTAGTGTTTATTTCATTGTTTCTTATCCATTATGTCTAGTATTCATGTTGGTGAGTTATCTGTTTTGGACTGCCCTCGTTATATGACCCTGGACCATGACTATGACCCTGATTTTGGAAATGCTCTTAATAAAGCGCCCCCCTCTCAGTGTTTGCATCCGCCTCCTAATTGCTCTTCATTACACTCAGCAATTGAGACAGGTATAAATTGGGAAGCATCGTACCACAAAGTGCACTTGTTATGTACTAGTAGTGTGTTGCTGTAATTAAAGTGCCTACCTGTTCTTTAAGTGCTGGACACTGCCCAAGCAGCGGAACCTGCCATTGACCATAATGGCCATGCGAGTGCACAGCGCCTCACATTCCTCCATACTGCCAAGGGAAAGGAGATTCAGAAAGGGGGTTACGTAAGATGTGAGCATCACAAACAGACCCCACAAATGGAGTATAATTAAAGTTTGTGATTAACTGATACCAGTTAACATCAGGTTAATGTGTGTTTGAGTAGTATGTCTCTCCTCGTCTCGCTTTCTGTCTCACCTGTGTGAGGTGAGAACGACAGAGCGTCCCTCTTTGATGATGCTGAGGATGCAGTTCCAGAGAGCACGGCGGGCCTTGGGATCCATCCCAGTGGTGGGTTCATCCTGTTACCATCACAACAGCCAGGTTAACCCTCACTCATGGTCTTAAGAGGAACAATAACAGGAAGAATGCCGCAAAAAACAGTAAAAGGGTCTTGAGCACAATCTGACCTATCGAGTGTTAAAGCCCTGCATGAGGGAAGCTGGCAGTGTGGCAAGTGGCAAAGCTACTGTCACAGAGGTCACATAGTTATTGTTTGGATCCTAGAATGGGGAAGCCAGCCAAGCGGATTCATGCTGGGCGCTGCTCCAACCAGCTCCAACTGATGTTGGAACTTGGATGACCTCTGGATATGTTAGCTTAGCTGACCCCAGTAAATAAAGTTTAGTTGTTGTTGTATTTCAAGGTTGAAGTAAAACCTTGAAAAAAGCATCATGTTGTAATAACAGATATGATGACTCAGTAACTTAATACAACTGAAAAACAGTGCGGCAATGGCTTCTTTGGAGGGACAGTTAGAACTGGTATTTTTCTTAGTCAGGACACTGGATTCATTTCCGCAGTACACTCACCAAGAAAACGACTGGAGGACCTCCGATCAGGGCTATGGCGGTAGAGAGCTTCCGCATGTTTCCTCCACTGTAGCTGCCTGCAGCTTTGTCTACATACTTCACCAGCCCCAGTTTACGGATTCCCCACTCTGCCACCTGCAAGACATGCGTGTGGCATGAGTCAATGACACCTGCCAATATCTTATCTCTCCCAGTTGGATCCATGCTAAGCTAACGCTGTTGAGTCGTTTCTAACATGCCAAAAGATCATTCTGACTACTGACAAGTGTACTGGCAAGTAAAGTATTTCAAATCCCGATGTGATTCCGAGGCTAAGATTGCTCTGGGTTTGCTGACCTCACACACTTCTTTCTCTGGAACACCACGCAGGATGGCATAAAACTCCAGGTGCTCCCGGCCAGTGAGCAAGTCATTGATGGCGTCAAATTGTGGACAGTAGCCCATGTTCTGGTGCACCTCGTCAATCTCTGTCAACACACTGAAAGGCCAAACCATGCACTTATAACAAGCCAGTGAAGATAATGTGAAATTTTCACAAAATTTATTTGTATGTTTCTACAGTATTAGTTTTGAGTGATTTACTCACTGTATATTAGGTCATACAGTAAATGCTATATTGCATTTTCTTACCTCTTGCCAGCTAAAAAGGCCTCTCCACTTGTGACAACAGAATCACCAGTGAGCATTTTGAAGGTGGTCGTCTTTCCAGCACCATTAACACCAAGTAATCCAAAACACTGCAAAGAGAAAGGTAATATGAAAAAATCATGGACCCAATATAGCAAAACTGATTAAAAACATCAACTCTTTGAAGTGAACATCATTTTCCTGACTCAAAACAAGTTCAGTAGTTCTTCAACTGAACTGCTTGGTATGAGCATAAAGGTATCTTCTCATAAGGGAGATTGAAGGCTATGTGCTTACTTCTCCGGGTGGAATGCCCACACACAATCTGTCCACGGCCGGTTTCTGCTTCCTCTTATACACCTGCAGCAACATAATATCGTCCGTTTATTACTGAAAGGGCCCCTCTTTACTACAGCAGAGCACTCCTGATTTATTTATGAATTCTTCAAGCCGCCCCTGAAATGTTCAGCTCATCGTCACAAGAGAAAAACCAAATGCTGGATCTTAAAATGGATCCTTCACATCGCTCCTGCTCCCCCGGAGTGTGCTCACCTTGGTCAGCTCCTTGAGCTCCAGGATGTCGCTGTGGCCAGCCCCACTCAGGATCCTCTGTCTCTCCCTGCCCACGTCCTCATCCTCTTCTCCGATTGGCTTCAGGTGAGCGCTAAATCCCCTATGGGCACAATAATAAAGGCAGCACAAAAGCAAAGTGGGTCAAAGAAGAATATTGTATCTTTACTGCATTGTGGTTATTGATTGATATAGAAAATATATGTAAATTAATGACAGTAAGTGGGTGTGGCTGAGGGGGCGTTACCTGGCCTTGATGCAGAAACGGTATTGGATGAGCACGGTGATGCAGAAGAAGACCACGCCTTCCACTGCCATGGCAAAGAGGTTCTTGCCCACCATGTCCCATGCCAGAGGGGAACGGAACCGATTTTCACCTGAGAACACAGTGGAAGGTTACATTACAAATGTACCACATTCAATTATTTAGAAGGGCCCTGCAGGTAAATGTAAGAATCAAGAGACTTGTAAAAACATATGTTGTTCTGCCTTGCACTGTTCAAAATAAAACCTTTCTGAGGAAAGCAATCTAACAGCTTCTACAAGGCAAAAGTTTGTAGCTGAACTGTGTATGAGGGAAGACCTTGGAATCACGGCCCTGTATTTCAGAGGCACTGGTGTTGGTATGTGTGCGTGAATCACTGATGTTTTAAATAAGGGGGTAGCATTTAACAGTGTTCCATTAGTCATTGTGGAAAACTGAATGAACCTGTATGCGATACCCTACCAAATCTCTCTAGGGCATCAGCCATAGCCTGGTTCTTCACCATATCGATCAGTCCTCGACCCAGGCAGAAGTGAGGGAAAATCAGGAACACATTTTTCAAAATGTCATTGATGCCACCAATCTCCTGTATCAGGACAGATTACATAGGTTAGAGCTCTTGACATTTTAAGAAGTCGTGCTAAAATGCCTGTTTCAGTCCAAAGAAAACTTTAATCATTATTTGTACTGCTCATTCTGTGCATGGCTTGTACTTACATTACTGCCAAAAAGCTCCAGTACAAATGTAGACACGCTGCCATTGATTCCAATGAGGATATTCACACTAGTTAGCACCACATAGGCAGTGCTAGGGATTTTAAAGAAGAAGGATGCTGGGTACATCAGAGGGGTTATGGACCACCTGAACACACACACACACACACACACACACACACACACACAAATACACAGACATATGAACACAAATGTATGCTAGCCCCTTGGATGAGCCACCTTAACAACAAAGCTACACAATACCAGTCTTGCTCATATACTCCCCACAACAGCAGCATGAATGTGCTAATGAGCAGGTTAATCAACGCCCTACCCATAGAGCAGTAGAAGGAGAGCCAGAACGGGCAGGTTGGTGGAGGAGACATAGGCCTCCTGCTGAAAACAGATGAAGATGATGATGACAAGGGTCGCTGGGACAATGTAGTTGCACTGGAAGAGAAAGGCAAGGTAAGAACACATTCATATGCATATGTCAGAGCTTGAGCTACCCTGCTCCTCTTCCATTCGATCTGTACACACATTACAGAGCTTCTACTTCTGAAAAACTAATGCATAAATTATAATACCAAAACAGCTGCAAAAACTATAGACTTTATCATCAAAATTTAGACAATATAAATATTAATGTTCATATTTATTAAATGCCACCCTAGGTAATCTAATATTGGTGTCATTTGCTATTTTTGCCAGTAACTTAATGTGCTCTCACCATATCCCAGACAAAGTTGGCCAGCCAGTAGAGGAAAGGCTGTACTCCGCTAATAAACTGCATGTGTTTGGCTTTGTTCACTCTCTCCTGGATGAGAAAGACCACAAAGCTGGCTGGGACGAAGGACATGGCGAAGATAACGCAAATGGAGACCAGAACATCAACAGAGGTGGTCATCCTGCAAAAATTTAGTTAAAGTTAAAAAAAAAAAAAACATAAATATTGTCCTGAGGACTTTGTCTTTTTTCAGTTCATAATCTTCTTGTAAGCCAAACACAGCCTTTACTTACAGTGCCACCTGGGAGAGCTGCTCCTTTGTGAGATTAAGTGGGTGATTGAAAGCTCTGATTGCAAACTTGGCAGGATCCAGACTGGCAGGAAGGCTGGCACGCAGGATGCCATTGTTCATCACATTGAGGAAGGCCCCAATGCTGTGCCAGCCTTTGTTATTGAACCAGATCTGCACAAGGACAGGAGCGGCATGACAGCTTAAAATGACCTGAAATGCCCACATACTTCAGTTTGCAACTGCAACAGTTTCAGTTTATCTTCTATACGTCATCGTTTCAGCTACCTGGTAAATTTGCTGTGTGTGTAAACTTCATTATGGTGGGAATACACTTTTTCAGTTTCAGTTTTTTTCTCTAGCCTTGGCTAAAAATAACACATGCCCAGTGAGAATGATGAACACATCAGCTACCTCAAATCCATTTATAATGGCTCTAGTAGCACTACACTCATGCTGAGTTTTTGTAAGCAGCCATCTCTAAATATTATCACAGGTGTACTGACCTTCACGTTATTCTTGGTGTCCAAGCCTTGGATGAAGCCAGATAGGCTTCTTAAAAATTTGTCACCCGCAGTACCCTGGAACCAAATATCCAGTTTTAGTAAAATGAGACTTGAAGGTAAATTGATTGAACCTCTACTTGTAGGGATGGTCTGATCTGCAAACAGTGTTATCTTTTGTTTGATAACAGATTACTTAGAAATTGTATAGAGAATGGTACTCTGATAGTTTTAGTGTATGAACACAATTGCTTGTATCTTTAAACAAAGAAAATAACATATCATTAAAATATTATATATCTAAGGGGTATAACAGAGGCTAGAACTGACCCTTGCCAGGCTGAAACGACTCCTAATGTGAGATATAGCATCAGTGATCTCATTTGCAGGGGGCATCGCCTGAGAGCTTCTGGCACCCAGTGAGAATCCACCATATCTGTAAACGATCAGTGACGGAAAGAATTGTCAGACAAACAAATTAATGCCCCAGAAATGGGAATATGATGGTATATCCATAAAATGTTTGGCACTTCATTTCTGAATTTTTGTTGTTCAAATGTTAATATTTCCATAATTCCTAAACTGTTTAAATTAAATACCTCCAAGTTTAAACAAGGAACACCAAAACACTATAAAACAAAATGTTTTATAAAGTTGACGATTTGATGGTACATTTTTTATGGTACTTTTTTTTCATTGGCAACTTAAGAATGATTTACAAAATGTTTGAATACTTAGTATGTGCTACTCAGCATTTCAAAGATACATACATACCTGAATTCGTTGACCCAGATCTTGTTCTTCAAGCTGTTGTATGAATACAAACAAGAAGCTGTTAGCAAAATATCACTTGAAACCTATAATGGATGTATTTACTAGAATTCAACTTGCCTTTTTCCAATAATCTGTGCATATGTTTTCACCAGGTAGTCGGAAATATTTCTCCCAGTCAGATTTTGCAAAGTATCTGTAGTGCTGATTTTGATCTACAGAGGGAGATAGAAAGTTCAAGACAGCACACATTTAAACAACATACTGTTAGCCACACTCAGTAACTGTTAATAAACACCTAGAATAAATGTTATGCTTGTGGTTTTTACCTGCGGGGGAGGCAGACCACCTGCGCCTGGCGGACATTCTGGTAGCATCTTCTTCTTCATGTCGCAGCTGCACTCACAGAGAGGAGAGGGGTTTTCCATGGTCCAGTTACCTATCTGAAACATGGTCTGCACAGTCTCAGGAATCTCAGGCTCCACCCACTCCTCTTCTTTAATTGGACATGGGTCATCTCTGTTTTATAGAGGACAAAGAAAGGGATCATTGCTTTTATGTTGCCTTGATTTTCTGACATCAATGTTGTTATACCTTAGAAGCCTGTGACATGTTACAGGGCTTCTGTCATGAGTCAAAGACTTTGACACTCACACAGGCATGCCTGTCTCTGCGCATCGTCCCCTGTAGGCTGGTCTGTTAGTTAAGGCTCGAAGTAGCTTGTTTGTATGTATATCCTTAGTGGCATCATTGCTGGGGTGAAATCGTAATTTATTAGCATGCTGGCATCTAGTTAATTGAACCACAGTATACTGGCTTATATTCAAGTGCTAAAGTGGTGGTGTGTACCTGATGAAGGTGTACTGCTCCTCATACATGCTGGGCTCCAGGGCAAGGCTGGGGTACTTGCCAAAAGGTGGGACTATTAGACTGAAGACCAGGGCGATGCATACAAACACAGCTGGCAACACAATCTGAAATCAGCAATGTTTAGTTAAAAGAAATGCTCTCATTTCTAGAAAGTATTAGAAAACTGGGAGTCAACTGGTGTAGAGGGACTCACCTGAGCAAAGAACCCTTTCCTGGAACGTCGGGCATACAAGAAGCGTTTCCAGAGCAAAGCCACAAACTGCTGTCTCTTCAGACTCCAGCCTTTGACCTGGTATGAGCCTTTGCCATCAGAGCCTCCCAGCCAGTCTGTCTCTCGTGATTCTGGAGACATAATTTAATGACCTGCATTACACCTTAAGTAGCTGGATTAAATTCTGCCTCTTTCCCTCTTTGTCTACACTTTCAAGTGTCAAATAGTTTCATGATTTGACCGAATTAATGTGATCTGTGATGATAATGGAGATGGTAAAGAGAAATGGGTGATGGGTAACAAAACTACCTGGATCAGCTTCTGAGTCATTGAAATCAAAGCTATCATCCTCAGTGAATGGTTTCAGGCAGCTCTGATGGTCACCACCAAATGCATGTCTACGGCTCCTCCTTGAAAGGATAGTTCCATCTGAAAAATGAAGATTCAAAAAGGAGAGTCAAACTCATATTTTTAATCATTCAATGCATAATCCACTTATTTCAATATATACTCTGATGACTCCAGTAAAAGAATAGCTTTATCTTACCTGAGGTCTCAGCATCAACTCCATTGTCATTTGCAACTTTGAGGAAAATCTACATGCCAGAAAAAAAAACTTACTTCTTACTCACTTCTTTCCATGACATTAAATGAAAAGATCAAACTGCACTGTAATCTTGAAGTACCTCTTCTAATGTTGTGTCCGATATGCCATAGCTGGAAATACCAAGGTCTATTAGGCGATCGTCCAGTTCATGGAAGAGTTCTACAAAGGCTCCATCCTTCGCTGCCTCGTAAGGCAGCACATAGAAGAGCTCGTGACCTAGGTCCTCTACCAATCTGGCAGTGGGGACATGCTTGAAGATCACACTGGAGATCAGGGAGACATCTAGATGATAAGAGGAGGTGAGATGTTAAGAATGCAGCTAGGATATATGGGCTGATGTCTGATGTCTGATGAAGCTTAAAGATCTCTTGTTTGGTCTATTTGAATCATACCAATAGCAGTAGTTTCACTTTCATGGTCACTGCCCAAGCCAGCATCAGAACTGCTTTCAGAGACACTGTCTTCCTGTTTAGTTAAAATGTTCAAAATATTTAATTTACTCATCCCTGGTTTACAATAAGTTCAAAGTTGCATTTATGTCATAACAGCTGAATTAGTAGCTGAATTAACCTAGCTTTACTTTGCTTAACTAAATGACCACCCACCTTCTTCAGGCTGGGTTTGGAGTAGGACACGGTGCTGCTGGAGTTGCGGCAGGAGGTGAGAGAGACGTCAAAATCCCTCTTAACCAGCGTCAAGTAATATCCAGTCCCCAGCTGTGTCTTCAAGAAAAGTGAGGATCCAACACAGCACAGCTTCCCATGGGAGATGATGGCAATGCGATCCCCCAAAATGTCTGCCTCATCCATGTGGTGGGTGGAGAGGATGATGGTTCGGCCTGAAATTTTGATAAACACTCTATTGACCAGTGCATCACTTAATTAGCCATGGGAAAATGTGTCAGTTTCCTCAAATACTGAAGGACAAAAGTTTATATGTTAGGGGTATCTAACAATAAACCCATGTGGTATTCAGTTGGCTGAAATGAACTGGACCAGACTACAAATTGTTAATGGAATATCCATATGGTGTACCTTGACGGTACTTCAGCAGTAGGTCCCAGATACCCCTGCGGGCGTAAGGGTCAACCCCAGCCGTGGGTTCATCCAGGATTACGACCTTTGATCCTCCAACAAATGCCAGTGCTACAGACAGCTTCCTTTGCATTCCACCTATAATTAAGTAAACAAAATGAAAAAACGACCTTTTTAATATGTTACACTGTAATAATGCACTACCACCAGGCTTGTCATTTAGTCTTCCAATCTAAACAGTTTTCAAAGTCACATTTTTGACACAAGCTTACCCGACAGCTGACTGGTGCGGGACTTGCGTTTGTGAGGCAGGCCCAGGTCCGCAACTATCTGATCCATCTCAGACTTCACTTTGTCTGCTGGTAGGCCCTTCAACCTGGCATAGAACCAGATGTGTTCCTCCACCGTCAGCCTGGAGCCAGATCATGTTGTACATCAAACAAAATATTATTATACTTCAAGCAACAAATACATCACTTATTTAGGCATTCAGGAGACTGATCAGAGCAACCCGAGATACAGCAGATTAAAATGGGGATCATGTAAAGGTTTTTTATAAATTTTTTCATGCTCATGGATTTTGTCAAGTTTTGAAACAAGCATCTGATATTCTGTGCTTGGAGTTTAATTTATCCCCAGAGGCCTGGACCCACGTACATGCTGAAGAGGACATTGTGCTGAGGGCACACGCCCAAGTTCTGGCGGATGGCGCTCAGATCTGAGCGGATATCTTTGCCCAGAATGTAGGCTGTGCCAGATGTGGGGGGGAATAGTCCAGTAAGGATCGACCTGAGACAGAAAAAAAAATGTATCCTTAGTATCAAACATTCAAAATCAAACAATATGATAATAAACCTTTAATTCTCAGTGGCCTTACATGGTTGTGGTCTTTCCTGCTCCATTGTGGCCCAGAAATGAGGTGATCTGGTCCTCATAGAAGCCCAGAGTCAGACCATCCACTGCCAGCTTGTTGCCATGTCTATACACCTTCACAAGGTTCTCGATGTACACACCAGGCTCCAGATCAGCTGGTACCTCCTCAATACATACCGCTTTAAAAAACACATTGTTCGTTTGCACTTGCAGTCTCATTTACTGAGTGCAGTTTTTGTAATTGGAGATACTGTTAATCTAGATTTTGAACTGGAAGGCATACCTTCTGCATTTTCCTGCTTGTTCATGGATGGTGCTGTAGTCCAACCACATTTCTCTCCACACCAGTAGGATTTTGTTAGGGGGAAATACCACGGCCGCGGAATACCATACTGACCTGTGTGGAGACATGACACATTTAATGGCTCCAATGCACAAAAATGAGAGACTTGGATTTATGATTTTGGTACATTACATTCATATTATCCAGTCATATGAACTCTTTTAATTTTGCATATTATTACAGTCACAGTTTCCACTGAGTAATAATGTGTGCTAATTTATGCCTTACTACTATGAGGATTTGTGACTCATCTCCGAAGTAGCTATTTATGTGATTCTGAATTAAGAGCAAGCACTTAAGTTTGAAACTGTCAGCTAAAGAAGAGGGCAAAGTTTACCTGGGAAGATGGCCTCGATGTACCAGGTCATAATAGCATATAGGACAGCATCAAATAGCATGAGGGAGATGGAGGTGGTGAGGCTGTAGTTATCCTCTTCCATGGGGCTGGAGAGCAGGTTATCCCACTGAATCCCCACACCCTGCTCCTCAAACAGGGCAAAGTACTCACAGCCAAAGCCAAAAGCCACTGGGGACAGGAGACTCTGAGAAAAAGAAAATAAAAGGGGGAGAAAAACAATTATGTCCCATATCAATTCTAAGAGTAACTGGTAGAAGATTATGAAACTTGTCACACATTATGCCTTCTATATTTTCTATGTTGCATTCCACTTAACTTTAAATTTCATGTCAGTTCAGTTATTTGGTCATGGCACTCACCACCACCACTTTGGCCGCAAAGCCCACATAGTCATGCCACGCCACACACAGAACGTAGGGAAGGTAGAGGGTGAAGTAGATAATGCCCCCGCAAGCAGCGGCAAGGTTGGCGCGGGAGAAAAGCGTGCTGATCAGGAAGCACTGCATGATGGTTACTATGGCGAAGGAGACCAAGAAGAGATAGATGACACCTGGGTCACTGTAGGGTAGAAGGTTTCCCATCTGTAACACAGAGAGAAAGGCAAAGCATGAGAGGTGGAATATATTTAAAGGGATAATTTATTTTAAAAAGGTCTTACATATAGGTAGGTGAGAATATTTAAGAAAAACAGGATATATTCACATATTCTCTATATTTTCATACATATTCAGCTATAGTAAGTGTAACGCGGGCTGGCCCGAGTGCCGAAGGGTGAGGGGCAGGACGCACAGGCTCCAGCGACGTGGAAAAACATTTATTAACATATGACGACAACGGCACTCACACGTGTTACAAACAAGAGACATGAACCTAAAACGGTTAACATTAAACAAACACGATCAACACGAATACAGTTAACAATAATGAGATCGAAAACATTTAACATTACCATTTAACATTAACATGTCACATCAACAATGACCAACAGTCTGCACACTTCGACACGGGTTTAAATACATATAAACAAACAAGTTGCAGGTGTGCGCAGGTGTGGCCACAAACAGATCCTCCCACTGCACGTGGCTGGCCAAACCATGTGACTTGCGGGAGGCGAGTGTTCCGTGACAGTAAGGACTTCAGTGGTATAATGACATATACCTTTAGAATGAGGACCAGCAGGGCAGCACTGATAAGCAGGGGGATCAGGCTGCTGATGAACCAGCTCAGCCACAGGATTCCATTATCCAGTCCCATGATCCTCATGGTCTCCTTTAGCCGCGCCTCTTTCTCATAGACCACACCCTTTATGATGATGGCCACAGAGTACATCCAAGCCAGTGTCATGAACAGGGGCATCGAGCGACTCATCACACGCAGGAAACTACAGCAGGGGGAAGGGCACAAACTTCATGAGGCAAAAGAAATCCTTTCAGAAAAGGTCAAACAATACTCTGGTTAATGTTCACTGATCTACAGCTACTAATGATCTGAGTGAGCAAATCAACCTAATATGAGCTGTAATTATCTCAGACTAAGAATCAGGGGTTAGAGGCAAGAAGTTCTTATGAAATTATATGATAATGTAACGTCTCTTACATGTCGTCAACATAGCATGGGTAAGGCATCTGCTGGATGTAGACTCCAGTTTTCTCTTTGCTGCCCGTCAAGGCCCGGATGATCCCTTGTTCGATAACATCCTGCAGGTAAGAGAAGCCACCCCAGATGTAACGCAGGTCCTCAAAAGGATCAGCCCGAGGACCAGGGTCCCAGTACCTGAGAGCACACACCAGGTTGTCAATTTCACACAAGTCATATTCAAAGTAAATGCTTTTTGTTACATAGTGCAACATGTCAGAAACCACTGATCAAAGACATATTTTATATTAAAATTATCTTCAGCCAGCCCTTATGGAAAAAATATTGCCAAGTTTATCAATAGTTTCAGTCGAGGTTGTATGAATGAGCCCATGCAGTGTATGCAATGTATTAATGTTGAAGTATTCAGTGCCTTATATTTATTAAACAGTGGCTTACCCATCCTTGATCTTATTGGTGCGCTCCACATTGTCAATGTCCATGCGGATCTTGTAGCTGACGTTGGCCGGGAGCTCAGAGGAGTTGGCCTGAATATCCGGGAACACAATACCAGCCCAGAACTTCCGATTATCCAGCAGTCGCATAGACTTATTCAGCAACCACTCCTCATTGGCAACAGGCTCCAGCTTATCCAGGTTGATGCACTTCAGCAGAAATCAGAGAGCAGGAGGCACAGTGTTCAGTAAAAGAGAATTAAAACATATTAGATCTAGTAAAACATACTAGATATCAAGAGTATGGAATGTGGTATCTTACAAAACCCTAGTGATGTTGTAATACATTTCATAACCTTTAAGTTATGTTCAAGCATGTATGTCAGTACTGATTATAATTAACTGGTGACATGTCAGAGCGTCACACAGTCTGTTGTTTAATTTTTGTTGGTTTAACACATTAACCCAGAAAAATATCATACTGACACCCGAGTGACAGGAATTTATCTAGCTTTCAATCTAAATCTGCATCACAAACAAAATATAAGTCAGTGACACTAAGACTGAAAAGAAGTATTTCACTGATGTACAAATGAATTAAAGTGTGTGTGAGTGTGTGTGTGTGTGTGTGTGTGTGTGTGTGTGTGTGTGTGTGTGTGTGTGTGTGTGTGTGTGTGCATGTGTTTTTATACCTCCATGAAGCGGGAGATAGTTTGGATGGCTTGGTCTGTCTCATTGAACACCTCCCTCCAGGTGTACCCTGTACCAGGTGGGCGTGCGTCTTCTGAGGACTTGGACAAGAAGCGAATGACGTCCTCCACCTTCCAGTCTGTCCCAGCAAGCTTGCCGTTAAAGAACTGAGCACTGGCATTATTCTGTAGCAGAGTCTACAGAGGGAAGACGCCTTCCATTCAGCACACATTTCACCTTTATGACAGCAGATCATATGATTTTCTAGATAATTTGCACTACGAGTATTAGTCGTTTTAGTATTAGGAGTAATGTATAATACAATACATAATGTAATGTATTATTTAGAATTATGAGAAATAATTGCACAATATACAGTCATCATTGATAATAATTCTTTGAGAAAAATAATATAAATATTAATGGGTCATAAGGTAGGCAAAACACAAAAGCTTGCAGCATGCATGAGAAAGTTAAAAGTTCATGAACATTATGCAAATGTACATTAAAATATCACTTTTTTATACAGTTGAGTGAATCCTTGAATTTGTAATCTTTGTAATGGTTTTTGTGAAAACCAGACTATCTGTGTCCTCACTCAGATATAGCATAACACCACACGTACCTAAACATGCGAGCCAAGGTAACAAGTATCATTTGCAGTGCCAACACTAGCCACTGTGTGGTATTGTGGAACGTTATATTAGACTGGTGCTTCACTGGTCTCAGTTACATGATTCACACTCACTCAGCCTCAACTGACACAGATAAGCAGGATGCATGTGTGACTGAAAGAAGAGAAAGAGTAAGTGAAATTCACCCGGACAAGGTCTATCTCTTCACTGTTCTCTACGAAGTCCCAGACTTTTGTTTTCATCTCCTCCCACATTTCCCCTAGATCCCTCAGCACACCCAGATCTTGAAACGTCTTATTGACCTGAGGGAGGAAGAGAAAGTGAGAGACGTAGAAGCAAAGAAAACACACAAGAAAGGGTACAAAATGGGAAATCATTGCTCAGTACACTTTACACATGAGATCCTCATAAGTGACACATGCTGATAGCTGCCATTCTCCGTCTGGTTTCACCCACCTCGTGTATGATCCTCTGGGTGGCCGGGGTGTCGGGTGTGTACAGGATCTTCCCCATGAGCAGAGGTTTCAGGGCCCTCCAGATCATGCGGGAAATAGGGCTGGACTCCAAACTCTTCATCATGTTGTTACAGTAGGGAGCTGAGAGGAGCAAGAGAGCACTCACAACGTGCAATGGCATGTTCAGCGAATGTTCAGCAACTGCAAGGTCGCTGCTTGTTGTTGAATGCACACACAAACATACAAGTGGAGAGAGACAATGATGGAGAAACAGCTCACATCATTGGATTGCTGAACGGACATGGTAATTGTGCAGATGGTATTCCTGACCACTTGAAAGACACGCACACGGAATTGACGAATCTAGAGAGCAAGCACCAGACTCACTGGACGAGTTGTCATAGATGGAGACTGGCTCGCTGTCGTTGTCGTTGTGGTTGCCAAACAGAGCTTTGTAGTTGTTGTCCTCGTACCAGTTGAGGGACTTGATCTTGAGGCCGCCACCCTCCGGGTGCCCACAGACGATGCGAGACACAGCCTGGTACATGTGGTTGGGCGAGTGCGTGGCATTGGCTGTCAGGTAAAGGATCTCATTACGCATGTCCCGCCAGCTCTTCATACTTGTCAGCTAAGAGCGGAATAGACGATGAGATTTATGTGACATAGGGCACCACTCATGGGAAACAGCGAAATGGACATCATGGTTTAATGTTGTGCCTTATTTTACATGCAATGTGATTAATAGTATCCTGCACAGTAGCTTATTCTAGGTTGGTTTATTTATCATTTTTCACTATACTTGGCCTTGCCAGTATCTTTTCATAACAAGACTGGAAGACTGGAAGTATACTTCTAAACAATTCAGGGAGGCCAGCATTCCTGATGTCAAGTCAAGTGTATTGCCTAATATTATTTACTGGTTTGAAATGAAATTAACAGAACATGGTAAAATAAAAATAAGAAATCATTATTGCTGTTGGTGGAGGTTTGAATTCTCTAAATGTATTCATAACTGGAATCAAGGTCCACCCATCACATTACATCATGCATTCAGAAATCAACAACGCCAAAACAACCTGTAGCAAATATATGAACTTTATTTTTGTATGCATCTGACCAGCACGAACAATCAGCACAACACTTTTGGCATCAGGCATTTGGTGCAATGAGTTTATTATTGGAATTATATGCAAGGTGTTGGTGATTAACCCCAAGCATAACCAAAAAAAACCCTTGTTCTGTTCATCAGAAGTGTTCATCATTTTATGTTTCACTATTCTATAAAGACGCGTTTGTGAGGTTATCGAAAGCTGACCATAAAAAATATAACGAAGAGCACATTGAACCTATTTGTTGTCACACCAGCGTTCAGTGATGCGCAAATCCGGGCTCAGAAGCCGAGCTGTCACGCCTCTTGCCCAGCAACAGCCTGTAGTGCAAGTCTCAGAGCGCGTCTCCGTGAATAGCGAAGCGGGGTTACTGTCGGTCATTTCGCCGTTGTGACGGCAGCAATCCTCCGCCAAAGAGGATAAAAATATGCTTATTAACGTAGTTCTCTCTCTGATACCTTTTCGCCGCGAGTGACTGAGAGACTAAAGTGTCTGGAAAAATCGCAAGATGTATCTGAGTGCTCGGGTAACGCTGTTTGCTGTGAGCGGTAGCTACTGGGGATACTATAGGTCATTTTGCTGAGGATAAACATATGTGGGGATTCTGAGTAAAATAAACATGCGTTTTCTTGGCTAATCAATTAAACCACCTAAGGCATCAAATAGTATGCAGTCATTTGTAGTGTACCTTCACCGTAACAACAGAAAGCTTTATAAATACAGCCGTGGGGTAACTTTCGGTCATGTTGCAAATTAGGGAAGCTTCCTACTGCAACCAACATTTACATTACAATAATTATTCTGAATGTACGATGCACGAAATACAGAAACGTCGGTGAGTAATGTGTGTTTTTTTCCGCTCATTTCAGCTTGTGTCCTGTGTACAGGCGTTCTGCAATTACACTTCACTATCCTGGCTTTACAGGAAGCACCATCATGTCAGCGTTTTTACGCTCTGAATCATATGCAAAAATTAAGAAGGCTTTTGTTAACGTGATGTTGTCACCGTGTTGTCGGTCATAAGATGACAATTGCAACCCGGCAGTCAAAATAAGGCGGGGAAACTCGAGGACTCGAGGATCGTGGAGCGACCTGTGGTAATCCTGCCGCCCGTGACTTCATCATGAGGTTACTGGAGTTCAGGTCGCGCTAGCCACCGCTGCACGCCGTTAGCCCGGAACAAAGAAAAGCTGAGGCTTCTCTGAGCTTGGCTTAGTTTTGATGCGGTTACCGTGTAAATAGCAGACTTTACCTGCTTTAAGAGAGCTCATTATCTAATGTATCGAGTTTCAATGTAACTGATATATTTAATCGCTTCAAACCCAAAGAATTGCAGATTTTTAACCACCATCTTTTAGTTAAAGCAAAGGCAATTTAATAAACTGTGTGTGTGTGTGTGTGTATATGTATATGTATATATATATATATATATATATATATATAAGAAAAAATGTATCTCGCAGACTTGCTTATAGTACACAGAGTTCCCTCATGTTTAGCAAAACCAGCCGTTTCACTCCACCAGGAACAGCCAGCATTAATAAGGGCATCCGGCTGTGTTAAATCACTTACCTCTCACTGTCTAGCCCTGCTCTAGTTTCCAAACCCTGGACCCAAAGGCCTGAGAGTGGCCAAGCTAGCTGAGCATCTGAAGACTGCAGCCAGGCTCAAATATCAAGCCTCCGCTACTATTCCCAAGAGTGTAAATATAGGGGACACTAATAATTTAATTCCAATGGCACGTTAATAACTCCTAAAGTCTGCAGTATTAAAATAAAATTAGGTAAAGCATTACCTAGGTAAATGCTTAACATGTGAAAACATAAAGGATCAGGTGGATACAAAATGCTACAGTGTACTGTTGCAGTATGTACCCTACGATGCACCATTTTGCCTACCCCTTAAACTAATCTTGATCCAGTGACATTTGGCCAGACACAGATATGCAAAAGAATGTTCCGGACCTGTGGCGGAAACTCTATCAGACTTATCAACTGCTTCATTGCCTGGTCCTGCCTCCAAAGAAGGTCATGGGGTATTTTAGGGGCCACTCACCTCTACAGCCAGCGCTCCCAGGCTCTCCAGTAGCTTGTCCGTTGCCATAGACACATCCTGCACAACCTTGGGGTCCGACCTGACATCTTTCTGCACAGTGGGAAAATAAGAAAAGCAAAGCAGGTCATTTTAAATTGCCAAACCCAAGGTGATAAAGCCATGTTGTAAGAGCATAACAGAGTATAATAATAGTCATGCAATCCAAGTTAGTGAATTAATATTTGCTTAACTGCACAAACTCATTAAACTATACAATTGTATTTAGAGGATGAACCAGAGTTTAGTCTCCGCTCTTTTGCCCGCATAAGTAAGCTGGTTAATATTGAGGATGGCCTTTCACCTCACCATTTCAAGGTCTGATTACTTTGATCGGACAAAGACAACATTCACTGTTGTGCCAGTGTGCATCAATAAATGTATGCACTTGGACCATGGCCACTGCTTTCCTGTTACCCAAAAAATGTATTCAATCATACTGACCTAACTGTCCTAGCTTCTCATGTGGTTTACATGCACTCACTGCATAAAAGCATCCACTATGTGATTACAAAATTCTTTCCAGTAACCAAAGAAAGACAAAGTTCAATTCACAAGGGACAAAAATATACTTGTCCTAGTTTGTGGTAATTTGTATGGCGCAACTGTTTCTTACAATCAGTACAAAGTGTCCATTGTAGAAATCAATTTGGGAAGTATCCAGAACTGTCTGTTTTGTCTTCATACAGTTGGATAAAACTGCATGATTATGTTTAAAAGAACAATTGCATGCATTTTTTGTTTGTAAATAATTTGAGTGAATAGCAGACAAACAAGAGACCATTAATTTTGGCCTTCTTTGAATAAGGCAGTCAAAGTAGCTGATTCTGATCAATAAGTTATGAATTTAAAATAACAACACACAGTTAAAAAAACTAAATATCTGATCATGCCACAACATTGCCTTCTCTGCTCACCCATTTTGCACACACCCTTCATTCTGCTCATATGATGTAATGTAATAAGAACTGTAATAGCCTTACCCTTATGGGCTTCAGGAAGTCAAGATTGGACAGGAAGTGGTTCTCTGCACTGCTGAGCCACTCTGCCGATGATTCACAGATGATGCTCTGGGTCAGCTGCGTAACATTGCGATCAGCTATAGTCACAAAGTCCTCTAGAGATGTTGTGTTGCACAGGTCTTTCAGATGGACTCCAAAACCTTTAGTCAGCACCTAAGCATCAGAAAAATAACTATAACAATTTTGTATCTAATAAATAATTTCTTAATAGGCAAAATTGTGTATAATCTTCAGTCAGGGGACTTGTACTTGGACTCTATGCTAAAAGACGTGCTGTTCCCACACATCATGTGCATCATAATTTCCCAACTTTAAAGTCTGGGGGGAAATAAAAGGACAGTTCTGTATTACATCATAGAATAAATTTATTTTTCATGCTTGTTATCAGTAACTGCATTTTCTCCAAGGAGAAAGACATCCTGTACCTATCTGACAATTTCCTGGAGCAGTGCGATGACCTCAAGATGTTCTTTTTCAGATTCTGTGCCCAAAGAACTTCTCACAGCTGTCTCTCACCGTATGTGGCCCAAAGCCTTACTGACTACTCATTTAGTGTTTTATAGAAGCATGAAAGATGGTACTAGAGTTTTGGGGACTGCAATTCTTAGCACATTTTGGTGTGGTCATATTTTTCATGTCTGTATTTTAGTCTATCATTGTCTAATTCTATAGTCATCTGATATAAATATTATTATTTATATTATATTATATGATACACTGCCTGGCCAAAAAAATGTCACCACCTGGATTTAACTAAGCAAATAGGTAAGAGCCTCCCATTGGATAATTACTGCATGTTTCAGCTGGCAAAAAAGTTATTTAACCCTAACTGATGCAGTGAGTAGCTTCTCATTTGTTAAACAACCATGTCGAAAGACACATCCTGTGGTCGTGGAAAAGATGTTAATCTGTTTCAGAAGGGTCAAATTATTGACATGCAGCAAGCAGAGAAAACAGATAAGGAGATTGCTGAAACTACTAAAATCGGGTTAAAAACTGTCCAACGCATTATTAAAAAGTGGAAGGACAGTGGGGAAACATCATCTTCGAAGAAGGAATGTGGTCAGAAAAAAATCTTGAATGATTGTGATCGGTGATCATTTAAATGTGTGGTGAAATCAAATTGTAGAAAAACAACAGCAGAACTCAGGGATATGTTTAATAGTGAAAGTAAGAGCATTTCCACACGTGCAATGTGAAGGGAACTCAAAGGATTGCTAAACAGCTAAACAGCTGTGTAGCCTTAAGAAAATCATTTGTCAGTGAGGCTAAACGGATTCAATTTGCTAGGGAGCA
Source organism: Electrophorus electricus (assembly GCF_041902795.1). NCBI lineage: Eukaryota > Metazoa > Chordata > Actinopteri > Gymnotiformes > Gymnotidae > Electrophorus > Electrophorus electricus. The sequence continues at coordinate 26,772,726 of NC_137501.1, read as the reverse complement.
TAAAGATTGGGCTCTGGAGCAATGGAAGAAGGTCAGGTGGTCTGATGAGTCCAGATTTACTCTGTTCCAGAGTGATGGGCGCATCAGGGTAAGAAGCGAGGCGGCTGAAGTGATGTACCCATCATGCCTAGTGCCTACCATACAAGCCTGCGGGGGCAGTGCTATGATCTGCGGTTGCTGCAGTTGGTCAGGTCTAGGTTCAGCAATGTTATGTGCCCAAAGATTGAGGTCAGCTGACTACCTGAATATACTTAACAACCAGGTTATTCCATCAATGGACTTTTTCTTCCCTTATGGCACGGGCATATTCCAAGATGAGAATGCCAGGATTCATCGGGCTCAAATTGTGAAAGAGTGGTTCAGGGAGCATGAGACATCATTTTCACACATGGATTGGCCACCACAGAGTCCAGACCTGAACCCCATTGAGAATCTGGGATGTGCTGGAGAAGACTTTGTGCAGTGGTCCAAATCTCCCATCATCAACACAAGATCTTGGGGAAAAATTAATGCAACTCTGGACAGAAATAAATGTGACATTGCAGAAGCTTGTGGAAATGATGCCACAGCGAATGCATGCCGTAATCAAAACTAAAGGCGGTCCAACAAAATATTAGAGTGTGTGACCTTTTTTTGGCCAGGCAGTGTATAATTATATATTATATTAAGTATTAATGTTGAATATGTATATTATGAAGCTATGAAATGTGCTTCCAAAATGAAAAGAAAGGTAAGAATCATGGGGAAGTCGCATGTACTCCTCGTGCTATAGAGAAGGGCAAACACTGGGTGACCTTTTGATGGCAGTAAAGAAACAACATGCACACACACGCTGATCACTGGCCTGCATTGGATCTCAAAAGGCTGTGTCATGATTTCAACACAGCTGGGCAGCTATTCCAGGCTCCCCCCAGGACCCTCCCCACCCTGGGCCTGGCTTGACATCCATCATCTGTCTCCACCCCTCTCTGAGCCATGTCTTCACGCACATGCTGTTCATTGGCCATGTGACTCCCCCTGCCCCAAACCCCCAATAACCACCCCCCTGTGCCATGTCTTGTCATGTGAGCTTTTGTGGACTGCGGTAGTCTTGGGGAAGCTGCTGCGCTGTCAGCACCATCTGCCTGTTTATGCCCATCCTTCTGGACCTTGGATGCCACAACAAGATCATCTGTACAAAACCTCTATAATCAGGTGTGTGGATAAGAGATGATGGATGTTTTTCAAAAGGAGTCTTTGGCTTATTACATAACAGTTGCCAGCTGGACATATGAACAGGTGACATTAATTTGAACTAGTGCTCTGGTGTCAGATATCTCAAGGCCCATAAGTAAGGGTGTGTGGGTGGAAACCTACATGTGCTAAATAAATTTACAAAAAAGCAAGCAGGGAATTGACCACAGGAAAGACATTGTCTTTGAGGTAAGAAGCAGTTCCTCCTGCACTGTACAGTCCTATGCTCATGACGGATGTGTGTCTGGTGGGTGTTAAACACTCTCACCTTTTCCAGGTTGACATCAGCTTCCACTATTTGCTGCACATCATATTTGGTCAGAGTGGCATTCTGCTTCAGGAACTCAGACAAGGTTTCGTTATCGCGGAGAAAATCCTTCAGCTTGAAACCTGCAGACCAAAGGAGAAATAGTTAATACCAAAGAGAGGAGGCCAGCAATAGAACGAAATTATCATACTAAGACTGTCGCCTAGTATGTATCTTTTAATGTATCAAAATATAGTTACATAATGGTTAAGATTTCATGTGTTTTGACACACAATGAAATTCACATCTCATTGCAATGATCATGCGACAAATGATCTAGCTGATAAAGTATGAACTAATGTAATATGGTATTGAGTACTGACAGGCTAGAGAGAGAGAGAGAGAGAGAGAGAGAGAGAAACTGTTCACAGATCTCATGTTTTATATGCCAGAAAATTCCAGTAATGTCTGTATAACCTGGACTGAGTCAGTCTCCCTTTCTCAAAGGTTACTGTAGGTCATTCCCCTTTTTGCAATATTAACACTTGACATAAAGAGCTCACAAAGTATTTTGTTTATTTTTGTTTTCTTTATTTATTTAATGTTGTCTGAATGTTTGTGTGATCCTGTGTAGCAAAAAAAAAAAAAAAAGGCATCAAAAGCATATTACAGACACTGCTTAAGGCCTATATAAGAAGCTTCAAATAAACACTGGACCCCATATGCAGAGTAGTTGCACATTCACCAACACTGCCTTTTTAATGCTAGATTTCAAGAAAGATTTTGACCAGGTGAAGACACATTAATTTGTTTTATACATACCGTGTCTAAAAAGATGAAATCTTTAATACTACTACTTTCTACAAAAGAAATCTAACAAATTCCTGCAACATTCTATAATAACCTATAACCAATGTTCTACAATAACCTCATTAAAAGATCTTAGTGACACCTTAGTGGCAGAAATCCCTTTGGACAAAGAGGAAATTGAGCTCCCTTGAGTACAATGTCTCTGGGTGTTGGGAGGTTTTTGCCCATTTGTAAAGCAGAAGTCATGAGAACACAAAACCCTCTCAGGGACCTTTAATTAAGATCTACCAGCATTATGTAGATAACACTACTACTCCCAGCACACTTTTTACTGCTGACTCCAAGCGCATTAATAGTATAAATACCAAGTGCAGACTCAGCCACTCCACAAACATTTTAGTTTCTGTAGCACAGCCACATAATTGCAAAATATTTTGGGGTTCTGGTGGGTGCGACTAGGGCTAAATGGTGAATCCTGAAAGCATGTGTTGGGTTTTGAGAACTTAATGGTCTTAACAGATTAAGCATGCCTGAAAGGCTTCTGAAAAGCTCAAAAAACAAATTGGTAGCCAGTTAAATAAAATTAGTGTAGAGAAGAGAACGGCTGACAGGCATCACCCTACTGTGTGGGACACAGTTGGATCTGGTGCATGCATGGAAGTTTAAAAACAAACCTAAATCATCTGTGTGTGTGTGTTGTGCCAGATCATCAGAGGGCCAACATGGTGTAACGGTGAGCGGTAAGGAGGTGGACAAATGTGTGGAGAAGAGTGAGATTTATTATGGGACAATCCAAAGTCATTGAGCCAATATGGAGATTATGGAGATACATGATCAAACAAACAAAACACACGAAGGCAAAAAGGGGAAGCAGGCTATTACATAGGCTAGGAAACACAAAGGCTAGGATAACAAATCAGGCTAATAAACGAAGGCTTTGAAATAGATGGGCTTTCAAACATCCAGACATTAAATCAAACGCAATGAACCTAACACAAACGCAACCATCAAATAAACATAAGTGCACGGATACAAAAAAAAAAACCCCACAATCATTAGAATAAACAATGAACAGCCAAGACACAGGGCACATGACAGGGTTTAAATACATGAATTTAAAAAGATAGAAACGAGGGACAGGTGTAAGCAATCAAACGAGGGGGAGAGAAAACAAAACTACGGTATGGAACTGAAATACACAAGACAAATACACATGGAAGCTGGGAGCAACAAACCGTGACACATGGATAGAATATTGTATAGTCTGAATCAGCATGTGAGAGTGTATGTGTTTGTGTAAATGTGCGTGTGTGCGTAGGTGTGTATGCTTATAGTGTCCCATGTGTATGTGTATAGTGTCCCATCAAAACCACCCAATTGCAAAATCAGAGTATTAAATTTATCAGCCTCTTTGTAAAGTATTATGAATAACACAGAATCAATCAGTTGCAAACAGCATAAAAACAGTCTACACCTTGAATTTGGGACACTGTCCAATGTTTAGTATTGCAACAAGAAGACCTGGATATTTGTAAAATTGCAAATTACCCAGATACTCCCATGCTCTTAAAAACCTTGAGGGTGTTTCCAAAAGAAAACAAACTAAGAAAAAAGTAAGCACAGGCAGTATGTAAGCAGTAAACTTTAACTAGGAACGTGCATGTCTCTTGCTGATCATTGCATGTTTTCTGGCTCTGTGTTATGTGTGTATCATGAATTGCTCAGCTAACAGTGGTTAGCCAAAAATGGACCAGCCCCTTTATACATGAGGTCAATGGTCAAAGCCCGATCTGTACCTCGAGTACTCTGAACCTCAAGCACGGCTCGGCTTGAAATACCTTGCTTCAGGTCTTATGGACGACAAGCATTGAGACTATTTTCTGTTCTGGCTCCAAGATGGTGGAATGAACTTCCGCTTGTTGTCCAGACAGCAGAGTCCCTTGCAGTCTTCAAACGCAGACTGAAGACCCATTTATTTGCAGAATATTTAAAGGACAACTGACACTGCTCCCTTATTGACTGACTAATTTAGTACTTATTGTAGGGCATTATTTATGCTTTTTAACAAACTCTAACACTTATTGTTTATAGCACTTATCATTGTTTAAGATAGACCTTATGTATTTTGCACTTCTAGGTATCAGCATTCATCCCTGTATTCTACAGTATTCTAGTTCATTGGTATTTTCAATTCTAACCTAATATACTGTACTTGGATATATTCTATGAGTAAATGACAAAGCACTTTTGTAACTCGCTCTGGATAAGAGCGCCTGCTAAACGCCGTAAATGTAAATGTAAATGTAAATGGTTCCATGCAGCCCAGATGCCATTACAACTAATTAAACAAAAGACACCTGACACTCTGGAATGTCCATTAATGTAATGTGAGCAAATCTGAATTAATTCCCCGGTGTCTTTCTGCCCTTTGTGCAAGAAGCAAATATGTATTTAAAAGGGTGTGCAATGCAATAAAATTCCTAACTTCTTTTATCTGGTATCTAAATGCCATAATTATAAAAGTATTACAATAAACACAGTGCATCTTCCTGAATACACCTAGATGAAATTACAATTTGGAAAGAACATTCCAGAATATTTCTACACAACCAGGAAGTGAAATAATAGACCCATGCCCATGGTGTCTTCCACTTCAGCACTGACTGATACAGAGACTACCTCCCAGCAACTTCTCTCAGGATGTGGGTACCATACATTTCCCTCTAATTAACCCAGTGTGCTAGGATACTTGGAAAGCAAGTTATCTGACGATGCTGAGGACATGGCACATCCAGATACAGCCGGTGAAAGTGAAACTCTCTACACGATCCTCTTCATGAAAACTCCAAATGCCATGTTACAAATGTAGTGCACAGGTTCTGAGCTTAGTGAATTGTTTTGCAAGATAAATCTTACCGGCTGAAGCAGTCTCACAAGGCAAGGCAAGTGGTAATGAAGGAGGATGGACATACCTGCAGTATTCCTTTGTAGTTTTCCGAGGGCCCTGACAAGTCCCTTGTACCCTTCAAAACTCTTGTCGTTTTGGCTGTAAAGCAGGATCTTCTTAGCGTCGGTAAAGAGCCGGGATATTCTGTAAGGTGCAGTATTAAAATCAGTTATATGAGCACCTAACCACAGCTATCTGATTATGTTTATTGAATTTCTAAAGAAATTTTCACGTGTTTACACTCACTGCTTACTTCTCATTAATTTTTCAAAATTTTTTTCTCAGCTCTCACATACCACACTGCCATAGTACCCAAACTGTGGGAGATATGTGGACCTGTGGATTTTGTGACATAAGAAAGCCCCGATTTCGACTGTTGTGAAACAGATCTGTTCTGCCAAAACTCGATCATAGATGACTTACATGGAGTCGTTGAAGTTGCCCACCACCCCAGGCGTCTCTCCAGGGGTAGGGTAGCGGAAGCAGGGGTTGTTGGCGTTGCAGATGATGCCCTGCACCCAGGGGAGGGTTCCTGCTGAAGGCATGGCCTTGTTGGGAAAGTGGCCTACAGAAGGTGGGCAACAGACAGATTTCGTTAGCACAGAATCCAAGTTGATGAAAGTGCAAACTCAAGTAAGCTTAATGTTTAAATCATAATTCTTCCTACTTCTTAGAAAAGGTCCATGAATCTGTCCAATGCAGAAGCTAGTATATGTTTTAAAAAGATATTAAGAGGATCAGTACTGGCAAAACAAATACTGGGACTTCCAGTGTTAATTCCATAAATGATCTTACGTGAGTCAATCAAGTTGAAGTTGTCAGTGGAATTCCTAGCAAAGTAGAACCATTCTCACCAAGTTTTCATAAATGACACATTTAACCAGTGCTTGTCATGTGCACTAAGCTTACTGAGGTGATCGGGGTTATAGGGTTGGGGGTTGTGGGGTGATGAGGTGATGGGGTTATGGGATTATGGAGGTTAAGGGGCGTTGGGGTTATGAGAGTTATGGGGATAAGTTACTTTTCTTACAGTCACCTAGCCTAAAAAACTGCATCTGTTTGTTTAAATGCACAAAAAAAAGATAAATAAACAGAGGTACAGACACAGCAACTGTTAAACAGCCTTACAAGGATAAAACATTCACAACTAGATCAAATACTCTACTACATACTGAAAAACGAAAACATAGTAAGTGGTAATTAAAAAGTAATAAAAGAAAAAGTAGTTTGAGTCATTAACACATTACATTTAAAACAGTGTTGAAAATATAACAGCAGGGAGGAAAGGAATTATCTTAGATTTTAGATTTACAAGGTCAAAATGTGCAAAAACTATTCTTCTGTAGCCCACTCTGGGAATAAAAAGAGTTTGTAAACATGTGAAAAATACTGGGACACTATTTCAGGGGTATTGCATTACATGTATCTCCACACTGTTCTTGGAGCTATTGTGACACCCTTGACTTTCTTGTGGCCTGGTAGACTTTCCACACAAAAGCAAACATTGACAATCTGGATTTTGTGAAATTCTATGAGCCCAATGCAATAGAAAACATGCTTTGTTAAAATCATTAGGTTAAACACATAACTACAGTTTGTACACAGATAAAAGGGTTTAAATGGGTTTTAGTTATCCCTAAAACAGCATTTTTAATACTTTATATTTCTGTCATTGGGAGAAGGTTTTAGTGGGTCAAATCAGCATATGAAAATTGGTTAGTTAATCCATGTTTCATAGTCACTGATGGTAGTCATTTAACTAGTTATGAGAGCAAACTTGATTATCTGTTCTTCATCCAGGGACCATATGATGGTAGAGAATGTGTCCAGCATCAGTATTTTCATATCACAAAAAACAACTCGTACATTCTGAGGCAAAAATCTCTGACTCACTTTGATGATTTGTTTAACGGGATTCAAACCTAGTTTTCTGATTATGACATGACACTGAAGTCTGTTCTTGACAAATGTCTATAGTACCAAAAGCATAATTATCCAAGCAAATCCCTGGAGACTGACATACAGACATGGTGTCAAAGTCACAGACTCATTAGTTAGTACTTCATTTGTAGGGGGTTTTCTATGACTAATATGCTGACTGTTGATGTGTTGACGTCATCATATGAGAACATCAATGAGCAAACTTAATGGCTCAATGGAGCTAGACAATGCATCTTGTATTAGAAGCCACATCTTCATCATCAAGCCACCTACACATGAATTTAAAATGACAAGTAAAATGCAAGAGGGGAAGTGGAAGTGGGCAAGGGAAGAAGGAACAGAGCTCTTTCAGTTTCAAACAGCACTTTCAGGGCTGTGGTGGGGTGTCACAGGCCACTCACATTCATGCTGCTCGTACGGTGGGTAGTGGAGGCGCACGGATATCAGGATGAAGAAGATGAAGAGGGGCCACACAATCTCAATCAGCAGTTGGATCTGAGAGAGGAACAAAAAATTGAGAAATGCTGATGTCAGTGAAGAGCCTGTTCCATTTGTCTACCTCATTACATTATTACTGAGACACAGTGGTAAATAACTGACCAATAAAAACATGTTGCGTTCTATGCATCGGTAAAGTAGACTGAATTGACCATTTGAGTCTGAAGAGGGGGTAAAGTAATTAGGATTTTGTGGAGTGGCAGATGATCATGAGCTATCAGCTGTTTGAGACAGTCCTCCTTTCATCAGGAGGGTTTGTTCCCAGATGCCCCTCTACATCTGCTGGCTGGCCCCACAGCAGATGCTTCAGTACAGGGCCTCCACAAAAAACACCCATGCTGCTTTAATGGGGCTATTGGAACTATATGTCTAACACATAATATAATGTTATTCTTATTCAAATATTTATGTGTTTTATAGTTAAATTTCATAAAATCGACTAATTGAAAGAATAGTTATCAGTTAGTGGCTTCAATCAGATATCACTGTTAGAGAGAGAGATACATGTCTTGAAGATATTCTCAATGTCTGACCATAAATACTGCATATTAGTCTTATCCTGCAAGATGTTCCACTGTGGCTTTAGCATACTGGCTTTAGTAGCTTTTCAAAAGTTAGAATACAGGACAAATTTAAACGTGCAAGAGGAGCAATGTAGGTCTTACTGTCTGTCGCCGTCGGTAGGTGAAGTTCTTCCACAGCAGCAAGCCCAACTGGGTGGAGATGGCCATCTCGCCACAGACCTTCTCTCCCTCTCTGGAACTGCCTAGACAAGAAAGTAGTTTGCTGTCAGGAGAGGTAGCGCTGTCAAGTGAGCAGGTGACCTGAGACACCAGGCTAACTGTACGCAGAGTCCGGCTTTGCCGAGCAAGACTCACGCCACTCTTAGCTCCAAGAGAGCAAGGAGTAATGTGTCGCCATCCCAAACATGACACTGGTGCAGTGATGCCCAAATGTCAACAGAGACTTTAGAACTGGTAAACATATGAACGACCGTGACAAGAAGACCTGCCGCACATGTTCCAGTGTGAGACACTCTCTCTATATATAAACACAGGCTAAATCGCTTAGTGGGGGAGTGAAAAAAAAACAACAGAATGGTACAATACACACTGTAAGAACAACTGCGAGCAGTTGTACTCGGTTGTCCACATTTGTTACCCAGCCCTTGGGTCGTCATGCTTCCACACATTTGTGATTTCCATGCATATCTATGGTTTATTAGTTATCTTTGTGGTTTATTAATTAATTATCTTGTTAAAATTAACTAACAAGACTAACTAAATCAGTGTACCTAAGCTTGAGAATGAAGCAGATATCTTATATATTACTTTAATGGTGTAAAAATTAATGAAATTCTTTGTATCTCGGCTGTACAAATGTGGAACTTTCATGCTGCCTGAAGCAGACGTACGCATTTATGATTATAGTTGCTTAATCCAAGTTTAAATTCTTCAAATAGAGTTGCATTAGGATTCTTTTATTCATAATCACAATGACAGACGGTGCTGGGATTGTTTGGAATCCAGTTACACAACACTGAGCAAATGAGCGCTAGGGGTTGTGCGAGCAATGGTAACTAGATATCGTTTAAATACGTGCGAAACAGTGGTACCCTATGCAGAAAAAAATAGACATCCTCGTTCACAAATTGACGATTAATTATTTTCATTCTGTAGATTAATAAGAATAATAGGCACACCTGCCGGTGCTGTTGGACCGACTCGGTAAAGGAGCGAAGACAAAGACAAAATATTTTGTTGTCACTTATCTTTCCCTTGCAGATATATGACCTCACATGGCGAAGCATACCAACACACATTCTAATCGCAATATACAGCTGCGCCCCTAGCTGGGTTTTCTCGAAATAGCATTTTTCGTGTTGTTTACCCGTTTCTTGCTCATTATGCCTTTACGGTTAATCGTGGTGTTTTATGGGCTTCACTTGCCGTCTCGTTAACTATTACAAGACTTCTAGCTGAAATTGTTGGGTTTTTATTTATTTATTTAATTTAATCAAATACCTAAGCTACTTTAACAGGTATCGACAGGCAAATTGTTACTGCAACTGTTTTTTTTAATGCATTTTGCAGCGTAGAAATTTGAAGGAGATGGTTCTGTCATTCTTGATTCTTTTTATTAAATGAAGGCGTCTTCCAAGTTTCTTTCTTCTCTGGGATTTGATTCATGCTGCCATTCACAACCAATATGTTACAGTCTACAAACAGCAAATCTTGAACTAACCCATTCGGCGTTGTTTAAATGATGAATACAAAATTTCTTATGTAATCCAATTTCAGATGCGTCTATGTTAAAAGTCTATAGAGGAACTTCAGATATTCTGTATCCTATATGCTTTCATTGTTTCGCAGAGAGGGGGTTACTCTCGGTCATTTCGAGCAGACTCTTCTGTAGACAGCAAACGTCGACAGATGCAGGACCGACACGCGTACACTGAGTAAAGCAACACTGTCTTTGTCCTTCAGCGCTCTTCGCAAATGAATGTGTTTACCAGAAATGTCCATTTACACGACCTAAATACACCATAGTGGCTTAAATTATATTATATTGAATTCTAGAGGTATCTGTAAAACGAGGGCGGCTTAATTTAATAAATTCGACTCAAACTGAAAAGTACGCAGGCTAACGTTTTTCTGATAAAGAACACAATAAACAGACATTTTGCAAGTCATTAGGTAAACGAGGAAAATAGTGACTGTATACGAGAAAGCGCCATGTGAACAATTTATAAGACTTGACAGTAGCGTCATTCGCAAAAAGAAACAAAAACAAAACTGATCCACTTACCCTTGTCTTCCAAGTCTCAATGATTATTTATTTTCATAAACGGTAATTCCTTCAAAAAAGAGAAAACACACACCCCTTTAACAGTTACTGTCCTCTCGCTGCTCTGTGTTTTTGTAGAAGTACTTTTTTCGAGCCTCCATCCTTTTATAGCCCGAGCGACGCTGCCGCTTTAGGGAGCGAGGTAACTCTCGGTCAAATGCTGTCCAAGCTTGTCTGTGCTGCCCCCACCTTAACAGAGAAGCACGTGCGAACTCAAAACAGCTCTTAAATGGGTAACGCAAGCCTCGCGACCTACACGTAAACGTAGGTTTTATATTTACTGAAACAAATGCGTAGATCCATTTAACACGCCTGGATTAAGCCATCAATGAGACAAGGATTACCGGATAATTGAAAAAAACCAAAACAAAACAAAAAAAAAAAGCAACAAATTATGCTTCAGAAGACACAAATTTAATCCTGAGGGTCAAATTTAACCCTACTACAACCTAGGTCTGTTTTTTAAAAAGTAAAACTCTGATAGTAGGCTATGTGCACTTTGACACAAATAGTTATATATCAACTGTTTGCTGGTTAAACTGAAAACCAAGAACTTCTTTGCTGTTGGTAGTGGTGTTTGGTAGTTTTTTTTGGGGGGGGGGGGGTGACCATGTGATCTGTGCTCACATCCTGTTTTGTAGCCCACTGTCTCAGTGCATTTGCAGAGAAATTATGTCTACACTACAAATCTGTAAGTGTACGAGAAATGTGGGTTTTACACACTGAAGAAATTAAATACAAATACAAAATTCTATAGCTGGCAGGTGAGGCATGGGAAAATGTCTGGCCATGCAGTAAATGAAAGCGGATGTAATGATACTTTTGATGTAATGACAATTGAGTTCCACATGCCATGCCAATGTTAAAATACATAAGATGAATAATGATGTTATTCTGTAACATTACTCAATAACATTAACTCTAGGTTTCTTCTTAATTCCATTCCTGAAGCAGCCTACTATAGCTGTGTTCTCTTAGCTATAACTGACTCCATTTATATAGGGCTATAAAGAGTTTAGAAATAACTTTCTAATCAGATGACAATCAGGTGAAAGCATTTAATTATGCAGCTACTCCAGGACTGGGAGTGGGAAATACTGGTGGGAAATATAAAGCTTTGCTTATTTATGTTGCAATTACAAGGTAATACAGTATATTTGCACCCATGTTGAAGTCCAGTTATAACACTGTAACCAAAGTACCTGTGTTGAAAAGTTACATGAAGAGCATCAGCTGTGTATTGAGGAAATAAGCAAAAAGACAGGAAGTCTCATGTTCAGCTGTGGTGTGACAAAAGAGCTTTCTAGATTAGTCAGTAGTCAACACTAGTCAACAACTATGTCAGACTGTGCATTTGCTGTCTTATGCATATTTATTATATATGCATATTTATGCAATACTAAAGAATATTATGGATTCCTAAAATAGTGTTGCAGTAACTTTCTGTTGTTTGCTTCAGTTGCTAACTTGATTTATAAGTGACTGAAGCAATTCCACATTTCAGGTTAGTTTCCTTAATATTTCAGCATTATTCTTTCAAGTAAAAAGAGTATCTTAATCATTCTTTTTTTTTTCCTGAAGAAAACTGTACAAAATCGATGTAAAGCAGGTGATGGCCTACTCATACAGCTACAAATAAAGGTGCATGGACCTGCTCTATTAGCACGTTGCCGTTGCCCTTTTAAGAAAGCGTATCTGTGGTTCCTGGTCGGTGCAGCAAAAAAAGAAATAAAAAATAATAATACACGAATACAATTAAATGTGTATAGTGCTGTCAAGTATATTTATATATTTAATTCTGACAATGGAATAGTCAAATTAACATATTCAAATCTGATTCTCCTCGGCAATAGCTTCTAGCCATATTCGAAGACTCAGCAATCCAGAATGCTAAAATGCGAGAGAGGTGAACACAAATAAAAAATATACAAAACAATAACTCGATTGTCTCAAATGTGTAGCATTGATCGCTTTCATAGTGAAAAGATAGGTTTAGATGATTTAGATATAATCGCTCCTGCCTTCATATATTTTTCACTACGTGTTGTAGACTGTTCATTACGAGTGTCATTATACTTCATATGTTGATTCCCGGTGTGTGGAGACAACAATGTAGTTTATGGTCTGAGGAAATAGAAACAAAGCCTCATCCCCTCCATTCATTCCTCGATAAACTCTGTTAAACTGCTGGAGTAGCAGTTTGACCGACAGTAACCTCGAGAGCTGGGGGAGGGGTGCTTTTTGTATAAATATATCGCGGTTCCCCAGAATCTCATGAGCGCGCTAATGAAAAGGATATTCTTCCTTATTGTTCTATCCTTAATGCAAAAACGATATTCATAACTGTAAACAGACGCAATTTTGGCGAATGTGTTTGTTTATGTAATATATGGTTCTTTAAAATGTACTATAGTAAAGACATTCATTAAAGAACGTTTATTATTATTCATGACTTAGCTTAGAATGTTATAGTTTTAAAAGATTATAAGGTGATAATATAATATAAACGAGTTCCACATAAACAATTGTTTTGCTGTTGTTTTAATTTAACAGGATACATTATTACAATATACAAGAACATTAACCTAAGGGAACATTTTTAGATGCAACAGGAATGCATCTACAAGACAAAAGACATAGCACGAGCTTCCTCATTCGCCATTATCTGCAGTGCAGCAATGACCGATAGTAACCTCGCATCCGAGCGCGAGTAGCAGAAACTGGGTGAAAGGGAACATGATGTCATGCCATTAACCATTTCAACGCCCCCATAAAACTGTTGGCTCACCAAACTGACTGTTATTAAATTATGTAAAGCAACGTTCTGCAAACAACAAAAAGCCTGTTATTTATCAAGAAGCTTAAACTATGAAACGTTTAAATGGGTCCATTCACCAAAGAGAATTGGCAATACAGCTTATTAAAGCTAATAGGCTACGCTAGCAAATATAGGTATAATAAGCCGGTCACTTTTCTTCTGTCCAAAAAACTTTCATCATGAAGATTTGATACACTGAAACTTATTATGATTTAAGCAGATTAGGTTTCAGAAGTTATTTAAACATTTAAATTCAAAACACCAATAACATTCCTCTATATCAAGATATCTTTCTTGAATAATAATAATATTTTCTTGAATTATATTGGGAATTGGGAAGTTCCTGAATTATTTAAATTGAGATCCACTGTCTGTATAGAAATGCTTTAAAACACAGCCACCTGACAACATGATATGCAACCAGAAGACAGACCAATAAGTGGAGTTCTGAACCGATATATGGCATGCTATTAACTGATGCACTATATAATAATAATAGAAATGAAAAATAGACTACAACGAGATTTGAAAAGTGAAAACTTGTGTAAGGAAAGGTTTTAGTTAACAAGGCCTACTGAACAAGGCCTACGGATAGCAGGCTTTTACATGTCTAACTGATGCTCAAATCAATTTAGAAATGTGTTTTAATCAGTGGGATGGCCATTGTGGTAGCACCTAAATTCTAACCTGCGTAAGTTACAGCTTAATGACACTGCTGGAATTCTGAAAATTCTGAACCAAGTTAGAGCGTATCCTTAAATTCTGGATTAGACCAGGCCAAGTGTGATCTTGGTCTGTGCTTACATAAATGGTCTTTTTGTATCAAGCCTATGTATAATGCTTTGTGGAACATGAATGCATTGGTGAAATCAAAAATATACACATTCGCTCACATTTGTATACAAAATGAAATCCCTACTGCGATTGTGACATTGATGGCACACAAGGAGTGAGAGACGAGGTTACAATAAAGTGTTCTTTATTGTCCATAGTTTCCAGACTGCAAAGCATTGAAATGAAAAGAAAGAAAAAAAAGTAGATACACGGTGAAGTCAACATTTGATGGCGTTCGGTTATGTCGGTCTACAGTCCTCAAATATGCAGCGCTGACTTCAGGTACCTGTAAACTTAAGTAACAAAGAGGAAAATAAGGAACAGGTGCGTAGGGTTAGTAAATGGGTGATTGTGAGAATTGGCAGGTGTGTGGTGTGGTCCTAAGCAGGAGTGGCCTACTGTGGCATGTGATAAGCATATTAATACTGTAAAGGCTAGATTGATTACCAAATTACAATCACCAATATTAATTTACCTCCTGTGGAAAAAATAAAAGACTAAGGCTAAGGGAGCCAGTTTAGATATGGCGCTAATAAAAGAATTGTAGCCCACATGAGCAATCCATTTTAGAAGCCCTATATTGCTCGGATTAAGGTTCAGACCACAGTTGTGCCATGTGCTGTGACTGCCTAATAATGGAACTGACTGTATTAATACTCTGAAGGTATGAGCTATGAAATGTTAGAATCTATCAATTCAAGTGCTGAGGCATTTCCTCAGAGAAAGCTGGAATGCATTTTGATGGAAATAAAGGTGGTGGATAAATAGCTATCAACTTATTTATTAAATTAACTTAAGTGTTAATTATAAATTATGCCACACTCGATTTCACTATATATGCACACTTATAAACCTATTTAAAACACCCTTAGATGAGAACATTCACCATAGACAACAAATTCATTTTTTAATTATACATCATAACATTTTCTAAAAGATACATTATTGTGTTTTATTTCATTATTTCATAAACATTCTTAAAAAAGAAGACTGCAGCTTGAACATTTAGAAAGATTATATCTATATAATATCTATTAATGATGCTATCAGGTGGGTTATACCCAGTACACTAGCTGACATAATCCTTTACATGTCCAAGATAACAAGTCCACGATGCAACATGGCCACAGATGACAGCAAAGCACTGCCACAACATAGATTACTTAGACTGCAGTATAGTCTAATGTATAAAAATCTCCAACTTTCCAAAGAGAGGTAAGACTGGTCCCAAATCACCACTGTGGGCTACATGCTGTAAACACAAATTACTGAAGGCCTCAGCCTGACTGTTCCCTCTCTGGACATTCTTCCATGTATGTTACTCACACAGAGGGCCTCTGAGAATGAACAGCTGTCTGGAACACCCTGGCTTTCATTTCACGCTCAGTGTGGGGACTGTCCTCAGGGCACACGTGACCATCCTGTTCTACCTACCAGGAGTCTGCAAACAGGAGTGGGTTTTATTTCCTTTCTGTTTTCTGAACAGACTGTTCTGTGGATGCCTTCTGTACAGGATTTCTGCTTATCAAAAGGTCAGTGAGGGTAGCCACTGCAGTACTCAGATCAGCAGGTCAGAATTTGCTCAAAATTACATACCCAAGCACAAAGAAGATTTGTCACTTGGACATTTGTTTTGTACTTTTATTTCAGATATATTTATACTGGGAATGTCAGATCATCTTTAACACGTCATACTCAACATTATGTTAATGGCTTGATTTTTTATATATTTTTTAAAGATCTGCATATAAGATTTTGACTTGATGGCATTTTCCAGAAACTCTTTACAGAAAATTATGCAATTATAGTCTGTTTAGAGTCTCACAAACTCCAGATATAAAATATATAAAACATAAATAAATATGCCATGAATTTTCAAATGCTCTGTTTCTGTCATTGGCACTGAGGCTATAGTTGACTCATTACCACCCCTCCCAATAAAATCTGCATATCTAATAAATGTGCACGTGCACAAACCAAATCTTGTCCAAATCTGCACCCTCTCCAAATCATACCAAATCAAAATCTCTTTCCTGCTCCCTTTCAAGCAGTTACAACAGACATCACTAATATGGGATTTTTAAAACCAAAGATACAAGACCATCTGCTGGGCTTTGTTGCTTTGATTTAATGTCACTGAGGTGAGGGTTTATATGAATTGTGCCATTTGGAGTGGAATCAACAGTGATTGCCAACTAAATCAGAAAATTTTATTGGAGTAGCTAGGTCATGACCTATTGGCACCTGACCTACATTTACATTTTCAGCATTTGGCAAGCATTATGACTGACAGTGTGTACTCCCCTGACAATCGAACACATGGGTCTCTAATTTTGTGGCTGAGCTGGGGCGATAAGGCCCATATTGACAAATTTTACTAATTTCGAAGGGAATATGTGCATCTATCACTGTTATTTAATGTACAATGGTTTTCATTATTTATAAAGTGTATTTTGCTGCATTGCATGTGTGGCGTGTGGAAAAACGGTGTTACTCCTATTTTCTTCAGAGCACTGTCTGGGATGCGGTGACACTCTGTTCATGCAGCCTTTGTGAAAGTGCTGACCTGTTAACATGAACAGCAAGAATTTCCACGGAGAGGGAGCATGTGTGAAAGTAACAAACAATATTTCTGGCGCTCCCACACTTGCTTTCACTATTGTCTAATGTCTTATTTCTGGTCTTATGCTTTGTACTCGAAAACATAGCCTACGAATCTGGTGTTGCTAGCACCTTGCTATTCCTGCTTTGCCAGGTGAGCTGTGGGAGGGGATCACCTTCCAAGATTCCAAGAAGCTACATCCTGCCTCACGCCTCGCTATCATTTGTGATGAAAGAACAGACCTTCTAAAGGATGCAGTGAGCAGAATTGCAGAGGTTTTTAGAGAATGCTTCTGCTTGGCTTGGTATGCCTGCAAGCATGGCAAAGGAACACCAGTGCAAATGATAGGTGGCACATCAGGTCATCGATGGATTAGATCTGTTCCTAGGAAGAGATACTTCCTATTTGGGGGAAAGCAGGGTCACCTGTATTCAAATGGATTTGGTTGGTATTATGCAACTACTAGGGGCAAACCATATCCAGGTCAGTTTACCCCGTCAACTCCCTGACATGGCTCTCTTTCCAGCTATGTCAGCTTTCCTATCTCCAGTAGTCATTCCCCTTGCATGGCTGTCCATGACCCTGGAAAACAAGGTGAGAAATGAGGCTGTAGCAAAGAATCTGGCTGTACCTAGCCAAAAGCATCACCAATACCAAAATACAAGATACCATTCAAACCTCACATTAGAACCAGATCCATAGTCCACTCCCAGTCCTGAGTGTTTGAGTGTTTGCCTGGGTGTTTACCTTCAGTCTCCAGCATTGATGAAGCTGCCCTGTCTCCAGCGAAGAAGGCGCCATCCCTGAACGTTGCCTTCTTGAGTGCTCTATCGCTTTGCCCTGCTCCTGTGTGGGTGCTGCCTGCAGTCCACCAGCTACACTGCTACCCTACTCCCTAGAGAGAACCATCTCTGTTGTGATCTGCTCTGAGGATGGCACAGCTGCTCAGGACTCCCTACTGGGTGCTGCCTGTTCACTGTCACTACCTGTTCCCCTGCCCTTATCTCAAGAGAGTGTTGACACCTCTGCATACTGATACCAAGACAATAAGGTCACCCTTCTAGACCCTCCATCTGGATCCATCACATCTGCCAGACCCACCAGCCAAAACCGCACCTCTTGTGCCACCAGCTGCCCCATTGCCTGACCCACTATCCGCTTATGTCATGGATTTCCCCTCTGGCATCACAAGTCCCATGATGCTGAATGCCATGTGCTTTTGTTTTTGTTTTATTCATTTTCCATGGCAGTTTTGTTTTTGTTTTTGTCTCTTGTCATTCCCTGCCCTTCATTGTATCCAGGTGTTTCTTGTTTTTGTTAATTTGTCTAAGGATTTAAATCTCTTGTTCACTTGTCTTCAACTGTCTTTAATTAAGGTGTTCCTAGTTCTTGGTTCTCCATTTATTTTTCTCTAGTTACTTAGCTTGTTTTGTGTTTTATTTTACCCAGAAACACAAACATTTTCACAGAAGATATAGTTGCATGTGCATGAAGAGCCAAAAGGTCATGCAGTCCTATAAAAAGAAAAATCATTGTCAATGAGTACTCTTTCCATCATCACAGGAAATAAGTGGCTGCCCAAATAAAATGTGGTCAAATATAGTTTCAGCAGTCATGCAATTTATGCTTTGGAAGAAAAATACTCCCATCACAGCTGGCTATCACCTGTGATGCTCTCTAACATATGGTGTTATTTGTGCTGAATGTTTGCTACACCAATGAATTAAGCCAGCAAAGAAGACTACGTAGTTGAGACTTTCTGCACATGCATGTGTGAGTGTGGGTCTCTATCTGCACAAATGGATAACTGAGACCGTGCTCCTGAACATATTAACCTTGCAAAAAGCTCGAAGGTCAGACAAGAACTGCACTGACTGACTGAACTGACCTACCCGGAAATCTGCCCAAATAAGGGCTTACCCTCTCACAGCATATTGAGCACTAGTGGCGTGTGTGTCAGTAGACAGCTGTGAAAAAACTACAGTGAGTAAACCATCTCACCGAATCCAAAGGGGGACTTAGATATCTTGTACACCACAATGTCAGCATGTGACTGAGAGAAAATTCCACCTCTAAAGCCAAAAGGCTTTTTAGCTTCCACACTAGGCTTACTAACAAAGAACAAATTACTAACATTTTTATTGGTTTTGAAACAGTTATTTTACACTTTGGAATGGGTATTTTTACTACTGGTTGATATAAGTGTGTAGTCGGTGAGGACAAGTAGTGGTTATTTCTTGATTTGTACAGATTTGGAGCCAAACTTGAGCTAGTACACAGGCACAGAAGATTGTGAGAATGTACAATGGAAAAAGTGGGAAATTATGAAAGATTAGACCTTTTTTTTCACATACAAAACAAGTGCAAAACAATGCAAGTAACACCATAACTACTTATACACTGTTAAGTTCAGACGGAATGGGCAACATTATCTAAAACATTAAAGTAGAGCAATGCAGTAGACGAGACCTAGGGAACAGAAGAGACACACTCAGAACAAAAAGTAGGCTTAAACTGCCCTATTCCCATTTCTATCTGAAATTCTGTCTCAAGTGTCCACAAATGACACAATATTTAACTGTCTATTGGTAAAGGAATTGAAATCAGATGGAGGCCGTTCTCTGCTCACTTTCTTTCCAAACAATTGTCATTTTCGGTAAATGATGCTTAATTATATCAAACGACAGCATGTGTAGCTAGGTATCGCATGGGGCCATTCTCAGCACTCTGTGTTGCCAAAAAACCGAAACTGTTACTGAAGTAGGTCATATCTTTTATATTTGTCGAAACCAGGTGACAGCGTGAGTCCAGGGAACCTGTCGCCATCTACTGGTGAAAAATATCCATCCAAAGAAACAACAACAACAACAAAAAATCCTTTTTTTTTTTTATCCTTGTAATCAGAGCTTGCAGAACGGCACACTTCAGATGTAGGCTAATCACTTTATATCGTTTAATTTTTAAATAATTTAAAATTAAGTAAATATTACACATTTTTGTCGATGTTCTATTGACTCACCCAAAAACACGTCTTAAATTTTGAATAATGTATTGGAGACTTCTACAGTAACTAGTAAACTGACGCTTTGTCAATCAAATCTGGCGCCGTCTGTCAATCTTTCAAAACTAGATAAGCCGACTCGGGATCAGTTGTGACTTCTAGCGGATACGTTGTCTTGGACTAGTCACAAAAACGCCTGATCCACGTTCAGCAGGCTAAACATGCTCAAGGATTATTTCCGCCCTCGCGTTTGCTACTAGTAGACACAAAATTGAGGAAGTATTCTTCTTCCGACAAATCCCGAGAAATATAAAAAACCCAAAGTTCATCCATTCCGCAAGATACGCGACTTGGAAGTGATAGGACGTGCGACCCGTGTGCGTTTTCTAGTCACTCCACATGCAGACATCTAGAGGTATTGTTCAGGATATTGTTCTGTTTTGCTTGCTTTCCTTAAAAACTAGAACATAACCAGGCAACTCCCGGTTAGTTTAGGTGTTGTTTCCTCCGTAATTACGATTCTCAACTCAGGAGTTTCCTGCAATGGGATGCTGTGGTAGCACAGAGGTAAGCATACAGAAATCTTATTCAATGCATGCATTCCATTGCATATTTGTTGTAGGCTCAATATATTTGATATCACGTTGAAGTATATATTATTTGAAAGAAACAGTTTCGATTGCACTACAGCCGTCATGGCCTGGAGACTGTAGACCTTAGTTTGAACCTACAACAGAGTCCCAGGTTTAGGCCTAATTCATTAGGACTACCATATATGGAGAAATAGCAAAAGAAGGTATTTAAATACCGATATCATAAAACTGGCAGAGGATGAATAAGGCCAGGGTTGGCAATAGTGATGACCTCATTTCCGCCTGAAAGGTGGCTGCCCGCATTTATTTAAAAAAAGTTTTCCTTGTAAACTTTTAGGATGCCGCGCGTGAACAAAAGAAAAATGATTTCGTGTTTTTGGTAGAAAAAGCGAGACTGGAAACCTCTGGAGGATCGCCAGTGCACTGACATTCTATGGCTCCTCCTTTTTGCTATATTCAATATCGGGATGGTGAGTACATGATTTGACATCGACCATTTTACTCGGAACAGCTGAGGCCATTTTAATAGGTTCACATTTCTGTTTATGTGTGTGCATTTCTAGACTGTAGCTTATCCGTTGCCATCCACACTTTGTCAGTCGATGTCTACCGCCTACGTCGATGACCAGTTTTTGAGCAAAGGTTAACCCGCATGATTGCCTATATCATTTTTGGCGATGGAACGTTTCAACACAGCAGTGACATTGACAGGATAGTCGCAAAGGCACAGCAGCATTGCTGGAGTTTGTACTTATGTATAAGTCATCACCGTTTTTAAGAGGGTCCCCCTCACAATAAGGTAGTAGAAGGGTAGGGCACATTCATGGTTACACGGTACAACTAAAAGGTGTACCAAACAAGGGTGATATTTGGGATAAACCTTGAGTGTATTTAAATCCTATAATTAAGAAGTAGTAGGTGTATTCAGAGGCCACTCAAAAACATACTGTTTTACTTTATAAGTTTTGTGAGTCAGATTGTATTTGTTATCTCTTAATATGCTTTGATTTTTATTTTGGTAGCTCTTTATTTGTGGTTTTGCCATATCCACCGGGGCAGCCTCCAGACTCATTTCAGGGTATGACAGCTACGGCAACATCTGCGGGCAGAAGAATGGCAAAATCCCGGGGATCGAACTCAGCGGCCAAGACCAAACCTCAAAAAAGTAAGTAGAGCAAAGAGGAAACTAAACTTCAAAATTGCTCTAATGTTATTAAGGTGAGTTAGACCAGTCTTTGGGGGGGGGGGGGTCGTCATAATCACCTCTGTGATTAGTATTTGATTCAACCCTTGAAAAAGCTGAAATTAAGATGAATGGCAGAATTGGATGGATTCAAGAAACTGCAAGGCACTGATTTGCACCCAACCCCTGGGCTCCTCTGTAGAGCTATAGGACTTTGTCAGCCTTCTTATATTTCAATTAATATGTTGACTATTGGAAACCTGTGCAATTGTCTGAGGAACATTTTGGGGGTAGGTCTAATCATATTAGTTCATGTAAGAAGATTTAACCCTCCCAAAACTGTCAGGCAGCATTTTTTGAAGAGCTGCACACATAAAGATGACCTCTAACCCTGTCCTCACCCTTAACACATCAGTCTTTCTTCTTCTTATGTCTAAAATGTTTATATCCAAGTGACAGGAATGTCATGATGAATGAGAATAGCATACAATAAAACAATAATATTTCTAATTTTATTTATAATGCAAATAAATAGAATTTCATAATATGAAAAAAAATAAAACACCTTTGATGAATTGCCATCCCAGATTTGCATATTTAAGTTTTCCAGGTCTGTATTTCCACATACAGTTTTGTTTCTATTGTGTAGGTATGTTTTTTTCCTGGACCCCTGCAACGTTGATGTAGTGAGAAGGAAGATCAAGTCCATGGCCCTGTGCGTCTCCAGTTGTCCAGAGGCCGAACTGCAAACCTATGAAGATCTCAAAAAGTTCGCAGAGAGCAACGGTTAGCACTTCTTTGCCTTTCCAGAATATTTGAAAAGCTTTTCAAAGAAGTAACTTGGGATCAGTTTCTTTTCATATCTCCATGTCATGAAAAGCCATAAGGAATGATATGACTGGCTGACATTCTTTTTTTCCCCTTAACTTTTAGGATCTTATTTGTGCTCCTATGAACTGAACCCCAGCACATACCCCACTGATCCAAACAGGGCTACCAAATGTCCCAAGCTTCCAGTTCCTCCGAGGTAAAACATATTATAATTCAAAGTCTATTATAAGAATATATTACATTTGAAATTATGGACAAATGCTGCAAGTGGTCATAGGTTTAAGTACAGTGCCTCCAAGAAGTATTCAACCCCCTGCAGATTTTTCAAATTCAGCAAGATGCAAATAATTTGGAGCCTGCAAATTTTGAACAAGAGTAGCATTTATTAAAAGATGCCTAAATATTACGTTGACCTGCTGGAAGCTGAAATGACGACCCATCTTAAGATCCATGATGGAGGGGGTGAGGTTTTTGGCAAAAATCTCTAGGTAGGCTGTGCTATCCATCTTCCTGTGGATATGGACCAGATGGCTGGGCCCCTTGGCTGAGAAGCAGCCCCACAGCATGATGTTGCCACCACCATGCTTGACTGTAGGGATGGTATTCATGGAGTCGTATGCAGTGCCATCCTCCCTTGGCTGAGAAGCAGCCCCACAGCATGATGTTGCCACCACCATGCTTGACTGTAGGGATGGTATTCTTGGGGTCGTATGCAGTGCCATCCTCTTGCCAAATGCCCTGGGTGTGGCTGGCACCAAATAACTCAATCTTGGTCTCATCAGACCAGAGAACCTTGAACCAGTCTGCCTCAGAATTTTTCAAGTGATCATGAGCAAACTTTAGACAGGCCTTGACATGACGCTTTGAAAGTAAATGTACCTTACGGGCTCGCCTGGAATGGAGACCATTGCAGTGGAGTACGTTACTTATGGTATTTATTGAAACCAATGTCCCCACCACCATGAGATCTCCCCAGAGCTCCCTCCTTGTTGTCCTTGACCGTTTGTACAAGCCTGGCCTCAGCATGGGAGGAAACTTTGAAAGGCTGTCCAGGCCATGGAAGGTTAACAATAGTTCCATAACACTTCTGGATGATGCTCCCAATGGTGGAGACAGGTAGGCCCAACTCCTTGGAAAGGGTTTTGTACCTCTTGCCAGCCTTGTGACCCTCCACAATTTTGTCTCTGATGGCCTTGGAATGTTCCTTAATTCTTCCCATGTTGACCATGTATGAGTGCTGTTCACTTGTTTGGGGAGGGGCTTTTATAGTCAGAACAGGTTGGGGGGGGAAAAATGAAAATTAATCCAAGGATGTGAAGCTCATTGTTCTTAATACCTCAATTGCTTCTTAATACTTGAGGGAACCAAACAGAATTCTGGTGGGTTGAGGGGTTGAATAATAATTGACTCTCTGGTTAAAAAAAAAAAAAACCAAAAAAAAAAAACCAGAGAAATAACATTTTTTAGCTGCAGTGCATTTCACATGTCCACGCCCATCTACAGTCCAAATTTCACAATGCTAAGTTAACTCCAAATGTGTAAACCTGCAAAATCTGCAAGGGGTTGAATACTACTTGGAGGCACTGTATATGCAGTAATTAAACTGTATGACCGCCACTTTTGTAATGCGTTTGTGTTGATAATCTGCTCTGTAATTGTGCAGTAAGTCTTTACCAGTTTTCCACCGCTGCACCCCAGCGGACATCGCCTGCTACTCCAAGTTCGCTGAGGCCCTTATCACGTTCGTCAGTGACAACAGTGTGCTGCACAGGGTCATCGCTGGGGTGATGACCTCGAAGGAGATCATTATGGGGCTATGCATGCTCTCATTAGGTAGCTACCCTCTGTTAAGCTCCTCCCACAATATAGAAGGCTCTAATCCCTTAGCCGCCTGCCACTCATGTCTCTTTTGCTCCCTCCAGTTCTCTCCATAATTCTCATGGCACTGATTCGCTTCATCTCAGCTGTTCTGGTGTGGCTTCTCACAGCTATTGTGGTTCTCGGATCCCTGGGTACGTTGTCCTAAGCTTGCTGGTCATGCTTGCTTGTTACACTGTCAGACCTGTTAGCACAAAAAGATAAGATTCCCTTTTCCCAAAACTGGCATCCTAGTCTCTTAAAAACAATCCACAGACTGGGGAATGATTATTCAGGGATTTATGAAGAAATTGCATACTTTCTGATTTATTGGTAAAGTGGAGGCTGGCGGTTAGTTAAATAGCCAGATTTTCCAGATTTTGAAGCTAACATAAGGCATACCATCTTTCAGGTGGTACTGGAGTTCTCTGGTGGCTCTATGTAGACCACCGGGTATCTGCGAACACGACTCTGCCTGCTAGCGAACTCCAGGTGGCTGAGGATAACCAGAAGGCCCTGCTCATCTACGCCATAGCTGCTACAGTCTTCACGGTACTGACCGTGCATGAGTGTGGGTGGGTGTGTGTGTGTGGGGGGGGGGGGGGGGGGGGGGTGTTGTGTTGTCCATTATATTTCTGTGGACATTCAATCCTGAATTTAACTCATGATCACAAAGGTCAAAGCATTGGATATATTTAAGTGTGAATTACATTTTATGTATTAATGAGTATTTATGTGAAATAATATGTTCCGTGTGTAAATGTGAGGAACTTGACAGAATCAAAATACCTGCCAATCTTAAAGTACACATGCAACCACATAGCCTGGGTCTGTCAGAACTGTGCCATTCAAGTTCTCTCTTAATAATTAACATATAGAAGAATTATTATTCAGTAATTATGAAGGCATTGCACACATTCTAATATAAAGTGGCCAGTCACGGGACTGAAAACACTTGTCAGTCAACATGATTCGTGCTCTCACCCATGTCTCCTCCCCTCCCTACCCCCATCAGATTGTGCTGCTCCTGCTGATGTTCTTCATGAGGAAGCGCGTGGCTTTGACTATTGCGCTGTTCCGCGTCGCCAGCAAAGTGTTCGGCCACCTGCCCCTGCTTGTGATGCAACCCTTCTGGACCTTCCTCACCCTCATGCTCTTCTGGGTCTACTGGATCACTGTGCTGCTCCTGCTTGGGACAGCAGGTTCGATTCTGCCCAGCACCATAATGTTTCAAAGAAAATTCATCATTATAATAACCTTTATATACTTGCACTGCAGAAACAGGTACAACGCAAAGGCTCGTCAAATATTTTTGGACGTGTTTTAGGGGATTTATGGGTCAGGCCAAAATGAAAGCACTTTCAGTTAGCCATATGTATTTATTTTAAACTTTGCATTAGCACTATATAAATTAAATTGGTTCTGTGTAAAAGCAATGTAATAATGTGTATTTGAGAATGGCTAGTAACTGTGTTGCCACATGTTTGCAGGAAACCCAGTGAAAAATAACCAGACAGGATTGGTGGAGTTCCAGATGGCTGAGCCTCTGCAGTACATGGTGTGGTACCATGCTGTGGGTCTGATCTGGGTCAGTGAGTTCATCCTGGCCTGCCAGCAGATGACTGTGGCGGGGGCAGTCGTCACGTACTACTTCACAAGGTCAGGGGTCTAAGGTCGTTCAGAATGATGAGTGGTGGGGCTCGTCATATAAAGATGTTTTTTAAATCTGTCACTTTGTTTTTCCTGGCCTGCTAGTTGATGACTGAGGCAAGGCTAGTGGTCACACTATTTCACCAGATCAGAGGTCAAAGGAATGAGGAGGCATGGGGCTTACCACAGAAATTCAGCTTTTACTTGCATCTACTTCAGCAGAAATGCACACCAACAACCAGTTTGTGTGCTACTAGCTTGCCCATGATGATCATGGCACTCATTATCCACTCGCTAACGGTTTCTGCATTCACCTTAGAGATAAGTCGCAGTTGCCACTGACTCCCATCGTTTCGTCGGCAATGCGGCTGATGCGCTACCACCTGGGCACGGTGGCAAAGGGGGCCTTCATCATCACGCTGGTGGAGCTCCCCCGTCTCATCCTCACCTACATCCACAGCCAGCTCAAAGGCAGTGTGAGTGTCCTGCGTAAAATCTCCAGAGGCCGAGCCTCATTTCTGAGACCTTGGTTTAAAACTTGGTTTAACGCTTTGTCAGGCCAAAAAGGTGAGAAATTTATAGTCTTCTTTGGGAGAAGGCAGCTACTGACATACTAAATTTTAAGCAGTTTTGAAGTAATTGATTTAATTAATCCATTTCAGTGCCAGGTTTTCATTCCATACTGTATGTGTGAGTTCAGTGAGGTGATTGAGGGTTACATTGTTATAAACGATTCATGTCATAACATTAATAGTGGTTTAACATTATCTCCCACAGGAAAATGCTTGTGCTCGATGCATGTTGAAAGCCTGTGTCTGCTGTTTGTGGTGTCTTGAAAAGTGCCTCAGCTTCCTGAATCAAGTGAGTAGATACAGACCATGTTTAAAACAACAAGCTCTACCTAGGATTTGATAAGCTGACAGAGCTTGATGTGGTTGGTGTTTATATCATCATTGCTGGTAAAGATGCTATCACCACATTATGATGATGATTGCAATTTTTCTTTGAAGCAAGTTATACACAATTCCTCCTTGTTGATTAACTGTTTAGTTGTGCTTAGAATGAACAATTTAGTATACATTTGTTGCGCCAATATTTGTTGTTGAATATTGACGTTTTTCTTGAAACTGTCTTCCTTCCTCAAGAACGCATATGTAGCTACAGCAATAAACAGCACCAGCTTCTGTACGTCGGCCCGAGATGCCTTCATCATCCTCGCTGAGAATGCGCTTCGTGTCGCTACCATCAATTCTGTTGGAGATTTTGTCCTGTTTTTAGGAAAGGTACTGCAGACAACATGACTTTCGGAGCTAAGTAGCAAATAGAGAATGTTCTGTCAGTGTCGTCCTACCTGAGTTCTCCATAGGTCTGAGTCTTTACATTTAGCATTCTTTATATAAATCCATTTTTCAATTTATTTATTTTTTTAAATTATTATTTTAAATGGACTTTTGCATACTTTATCCGTTTTGCCACTTCCACAATGTTAATCCAGTAGTGTGCAGGTTTTATTGGACACAATGTTGTATTCAAAGTGGGCAGTTGTAACCAAATGGTGGGGGTGGGCTTCCAGGTCCTGATTGTGTCATGCACGGCGTTCGCGGGTGTGCTGGCACTGAACTACCAACGTGAGTACACGGTGTGGGTCCTGCCGCTCATCATTGTGTGCATATTCGCCTTCCTGGTGGCCCACTGCTTCCTGTCCATCTTCGAGATGGTGGTGGACGTACTCTTCCTCTGCTTCGCCATCGACACAAAGTACAACGATGGCAGTCCCGGCAGCGAGTACTACATGGACAAAGCGCTGATGGTAATCCAAGCCATTTGATTATTTGTCTAGATTTCTTTATTGCTTACCCGGTTGAGTGAATCCCTTAACCACGTCCCATCTACTATCCACATAGCAATTAATGAGTGTGATGGCTAACACCTGTTTCCATTGTGATGGAGCTTCTGCTATCATGGTATTGTAGAAGGGCTAAATGCACTTGGAGGACAGCACTACTGCTTTGGTTTTTTGTGACATAAAAGGCACTCTAATTGGATATCATTGCTCTAAGCTGGCTGGGACCATTGTGAGGCTTTACTTTTTAGTAGATTTACACAGTTGCATCAAAGTTTACTTCTGCCATAAATGATTTGTCTGTTTGAAAGCCCCCATTTGGTCAAAACAAAAGGACAGGTTGTTGGTGGCACAGTTTAAAATATCTAATCAAGTAGTTTGTGCATGACGGGGTAAGCCACCTGCTTCAGATGAAATGAGCTAAACAAAATGAAACAGTTTGATCAAATTGACACAGGAGCCCTAAGTCACAGGTGATGTATTGCTATATAGTGTCATTGTCCCTGACACTTCTACCCTGCAACAGGAGTTCGTGGAGAGCAGCCGAAAAGCTGAAGCAGAGGGGAAGAGAGCTGCAGGTGGAGACAGCAGGGAAATGAAACCAATGGTGAGCGCTTAAGTGCTTTTTTTTTTGTTACTTTGTACAGTACTGCCAAAGAAAATAGTTTGAAGGTACTTATCCCATTATGTTCTGTGGGACATGTGCACAGTGCAACACAAACTCCTATATTTGAAAACGTGGACATATTAAGGACACCCACACATGCTGGCATGATGCAGTGCACTGGGCATGTTTGTGTTTCAGACTCGTGCAGGAACGTCGGCATGACGAGGATCAGCCTTTAACACTTGTTACGCCAACAGCAGGTGCTTCTGATGGAGTAGGCTAACGGCTTCACCAGGGATTTTTCCTCACTATGTGATCTAACTACATAAGCACCTGTGAGACAACTATGCATACTTCTTTTGACCGTCTTTTGTATGACTAAATCTGAAATGCTTTTAGCAATACTTTTGTAGATAATTTTTTTTTTTTTGGACCTGTAAGTGGAGTCGTTTTGTATTTAAAGGGTATAAGTTTGAGAACTGTTAACATAACATAAGTTGTTGTTATTGTTGGTTTTCTTATGCTGTCTCAGGTTTTTTTCTAGTTGAGATATGTCTATGATTTATTCTGTACATCATTCAGCTTTTATTTATAATAAAAACGGTAGGCAATCCAATATTGACACTTTTTCCTTTGCCAAAATGGAGTCTTGCTTCTAGTTCCAGAAAACAAAACTTGGTTAAATACAAGTAGCGCATGATAGACCCAATATTTTGCGAAGGACTGATCAGACAATGCAAAAGGTTTGAAATTCTGACTGTGAAATTAAACTAGAAAGACACTAAATTTAAAGTAAATTCGTCCAGTGAGGAATTGAGACTGGAACGTCCTCTCTGCGCTGTATTCTAGGTTCAGGGTATAGGAGTTGGTAGTTGGGGTTTTTAGCAGCACCTGAATGCGAATGTTTTAGAATAAGCTTACATTTTATTGCTAGGATGTCATTTGTATCCTTAACCTACATCTTTGTGTAGGCCTAATGCAAAGGTGTAGTTAGTAGCTGGAACATCAATCACTAGTATTTGTACTACTAGGTACCTGTGGTTTTACTATGATTAAAATTGTACATAAAATGATTAATGAATAGAATTTTGCATGTGGAAACTTTAATTTCCAGTATTCAGTCATTGCAGCATATGAGAGTAAGAAATATTTTTTCAAGAAAGAGGATCCTCTCTCTGTAGTCATTCCTCCAAATCCACAGGGACTGAAAAGACTTGTTAAGAGGCTTGAATTGAGCCTCCTTTCCAGATGGCGTTGTCGCACTCTGATGCAACTACGACCTTTACACTTTTACCCACTAAAGTGTTAAACTCGCACTGCAAGTGCATCTGGAGTCCTGGGAACATCGTCGAGCCACCACAGATGACGTTATTCAAGAGTTCGTTCTTCAGCTTAACGTCACAGATATTAATGTTCATAATCAATATACTTGGCTTCCAAAGGCCAACTAGACAGTTAAAAAAGGACCTCCGGGCACATAAAACACTCGTTACTCAGTATAAGTGTCATTCCATCCGGTAGACAGTGGGTTATGGCGTTATTGTTTTTGTAGGACTCTGTTAATGGACACAACAGTATTTGTTTATTTTATCTAACAAAGCAAAATTATTTAATGTTAGACATGCTAGTTCCTGAGATGCAAACGATACTCTCCAAATAGCAGTTTAGCGTTTCATCGGCATACTCCACTTGTCTGGTTTCATTAGCTGTACGCTATCCATCATTAATGGGAACAACTTCAGACATTGGCCACAGTCTACTACTTGAGATTTTGTTCCACCATAAAAAGCAGACCATATGGATTGGTTGGTAATGCGCGTTGCCGGAACCTTGAAAGTCCTGAGTATGTGTTCAGCGAACTTTCCTCCGGTAGCCGTCGGACATAAAGGTGGATCTGACATATCGTCATGGTGCTCTGGAGACACCAGTTCCTCTAGTGCATCCCAGTTTCTCACCATTCCACTCTTGAGTTGGTTTTACTAGTCTTCTCCATTGACAGAAAACCCCACGCTGGATATTACGCACGACGGGGAATCGTCTCCAGCGAAGCCCGCTTTTGTGTGTCCAGTTCCAATGTCCAGCACCACCGCTATGGGGAATTTTAAAGCGTCGTCCACAGTCACTCATGACAGCTGGGACCTTTCTGTCGTAGTAGTGTGTGAAGAGTTCATTGTCATTAGCTGGTCGTTTGCACGATGGGGACCACGGTCCTATTTAAAGTCAAAAGAAATGCAGTAGGTTTTGCACATTTAAAATCAGCTTGTTCTTGCCCAAATGCTTGTCATTTAATCACACTAAAAATAGCACAGGCAATCAATGCGTCATTAACTGGAC
Organism: Electrophorus electricus; assembly: GCF_041902795.1. Classification (NCBI taxonomy): domain Eukaryota; kingdom Metazoa; phylum Chordata; class Actinopteri; order Gymnotiformes; family Gymnotidae; genus Electrophorus; species Electrophorus electricus. The sequence goes on along the minus strand of NC_137501.1, from coordinate 26,742,050 downwards.
CAACACAAAATGTCCTTATGAACGCGAGCCATTTAATTTCAACTTACGAAACAGCTTAAACCTTTAAAACAGAACATTTACTACTGTAACAGAAGTCATCTGTGTCTGTTGCACACACAAACGTATATGTAGTTTGTAAATTATTTACCAGCACTTTAAGGCACCATTTTAAACACCTTAGTGTCCTGGTTATAAAGTATTCCTTGTCTGTAATTGAAACTAACACTTCCATGTACTTTTTCCTACCTATTACAAAACAAAACAAAACCTCTACATACTGAGCTCTTATTTTAAGCCAATAACATATTCGTTTGACTCGCTGACTTTGGGGATGGTTCACGATGGAAGATGAGTTTTGAGATGGTCCTTTAGCTTCGGTATTGTCGCTTGCTCTTTGCGGCAGACATGACAGTGCAACGGCAGCTTCAGCAGCTCACTCGTGCCATCCTTCACGCTCACTTTTCCATCTCGCTCCAACATGGCAATGACGTCTACAAAGCAAACGTTAGACATTAGGATTAAGGCTTTCTGCATCCAGAATTCACTTGTCTGAAACTGTTACTTCAGGCCTTTCTATAAAGTTGAAAATGTTATCACCATGTATAACATCTTGTTTTGATTTTTTACAGTTTAAAAAAAAGCAATTCAGGGAGAGGATTCTGGAATAAATGTGTTTTTAGTGCCACTTTATGTTAGCAGACTGGTTTGTGGATTATTTAATATTTTCCCATGTTTATTTGGACAGTTCCTGTTTTAAAAGCTATTGAAGGTTCTTGGTTATTATCTAGATGTGTTAGAACACTGAAAACTGTCCATTGAAGTGTAAATGGGGTGGATAGTGCCAGATCTATGCAGTAGTCAGTTTTACATCCCACTCACCCTGAGATTCAATGAAGTAGTCTGTGGTAAATGAATTCCAGTGTTTCTTATTCTTCAGACAAGGGGAATCAAAATCTTGACTGATCACGTGCAGGTGAACGTGACTATGAAGGCAACAACACATATCGTAAAATATTACTTCCACATTAGTAAGTCTTGCTGTTTCCTAAACCCACAATGATGCACATTTCCACTGTCAATTTTTATCTCTTCGCCCCTGCGTAACAAGTGTAAGAAAAATACCTTCAAAGCAATTACGGGGTGCCTCTCTCACCTCATACTCGGTATGGCATGGTAGCCCAGGCGGAAGCGCAATGTCTGGCCGTCGGGACACTTTTGTACCATGCTGTCCCCCACCTGCTGCATGTGTTTCAATAGCTGGCAATGCTCGGGCCGCAGGGCCTTCAGGCTGGAGATGAACTCCCAAGGCAGCACCAGCCAGTGGTGCCTTGCCTTCGGGTACTTGTCTTTAATCACTACCACCTTTTCATCCTTGTACACCTTAGGACCAAGGTGGACACAAGGCAAAAGTAGTTGATGTGGGAAGCTACACAATGGCAGGGGCTCTTGCTTTTAGTTCATGGCTGTGCAGATACTGGAGGGACAACTGAATGGTGTCTACTAGATCAGAGGTTTTCAAATAAGCTGGCTAAGGTTTCTCAATGACATGTTGGGAGCCAGAGTGCATGATAAAAGTGTGGTGGTCAATAAGTTTGATCTCTATCAGAGTGTCTGATAATCCATGTCTAGTACTTCACGAGCTCAACTCAAATCAATTCCATCTGAATTAGCAACATTTAATTTCATCATACCTGCATCTTTGGGTCCTGCATTGACACTTTGAGACCCTGACTCCAGTGGCCAGCAGATTCCTGCAGAAAATATGTTCACTGCCTTGATGTAAAACTACATACACAAAACTAATTCTGTAGGATTCAGTCCTGTTCTTTAAAGTAAACCTTTTTTAAAATGTATTTTTATCCATTTTCTCCCATCTTTAGTTGTTATGCCAATTCTCACCCACCAACTAGCAAGCTAACTCTCCTGCGTTGGACAATTGCCAACTGAGAAGTGTGCCAGCAAATGTGTGCTTCCTTTGAGACATGGGAAGCCAAGCATGGCATCTTCTCCAGCAGCTGCCAATGGGTAGCTGAAAACACGTGGAGGCAAGCACTAAATACCCTACAAGCATGAGCACACAGACGTTCATGTCTCATTGACAGGGGATGGATATTCTTTAAAAGCTGATTTCTGCATTGTGAAAGATAATCTTAGCTATACAGAAAGTCGCACAAGTGTCAATAAAAAAATGCGCAAAAAGAAACTCACCACCTTGGCCGACACAGGTGTTGCTTTTTCCACCAGAGGTGGACTGTATGCTGCCCGCGCTTGAAGGGAAGAGGTGGCTACCTTGCTGGCAGGGCTCTCTGCCTCATCCCTGCAAGGGTCCCTTTGGTGGGGCCTCTTAGTTGGCTTGCTTCCCTCCCTGGGAGAAGTGGGGCTGGAGGCATCTTCATTGAAGCTCACTGTGTATGGGAAGAGCTGGTTGACCATATGGAGCTTCTGGCCTTGTTTTAGGGTCACCTGGTTGTAGAGGTGAGGGAAACGGCGTTGACAGGTTGTTATGGCCAGCAACCTGTACGACAGATTCAGTTACTAAGCAACATAGCAAGCATTACACAAATAATGGTTGAAACTATGGCAAAATCAATTCCAAACCAGATGGTCTGGCACAATGGTCACTAATGACAATATGTTTGCACCAACAATGTGTTTTACCTGATTGCCTTTGCCCACAACCACATTATCCACACTTGTCGGGTTAGTACCTAACTGTAAAGCAACATGAACATAATCTGTGCATTGGTAAGGTTAAGCATTGTACCTGACAAGCCTAGCAGAATCATTTATGTTATTTAAAATTATTTTAATCAGCTTCACATGCTAGAATGACTAACCTGTTTCACGAAGATGAATCCTTTGTTGCAGTCTGCTCTTAGTTCAACTATGAAAATAGATAAATATATTATGATTGTCTTGATACATGACGGAGACAAGTCATGACAAGTTCTACCTAGCATTAGATTAAATGGGAAGATAAGTGATAAGTAAGCATCTCAATTTTATTAGATCCAGATTTTTAAAAAGGCTACAATATTAAGGCCCCAAAATGTCAACTATCATTTTACTGAACTCACTGTCATCATTTTATCATCAATATCATGTAGTCTTTTGGAGATATAACTAATAATAAAGTAAGTAACATATAATAGTAGATATTGACCAAGCACATATTAACCGAATAAAAATTACTTGATGTAATATCATTAAAAACACTTGCCTTGAGAGAGTAAACCTGTAGTGATCAGGTACTTACACTTGGTAGATTACGATATTTTGGATTTTCGGGGTGCTGTTACCTTGCATTCTAGAGCACTTTTGGTCTTTAATTCTAGTTTCTGGACTCCGGCCCAGAGTCAGTGCCTGGTGATGAGGAAGCTGAATGGGTTTGTGGCGGTCATCTTCACTAACAAACCAGCAAGTTGGCATTTTTCTGTGAACAGCAAATAGCAGATAACGCGATGCAGATGTGCAATCACTGTCTTACGGCACAAATTGATTATTTTACCGTACAGACTTGAACAACAAGCTACCACAGCCAATGAAACAGTAGCTCTAATCACTGGCGAATTTCAAATCATAAACTGTGTAAAATTAAGGTTGTAGCTAGCCAGCGAGCTAACGTCCACGATCACGTCATTTAACTAAAGACTGTTAAGCTAGCTAGCTACATTGCTTTACTTTGAAATTGACTTAGTCCTCCGTTATAAAAAAAATCACAATGATAAATGTATAGGCTAATTATTTTTGACTTGGTTACTGTATTAGTGTATAAAAAGTCTATAAAATATCTCACCTGAACTATGTGAAGGCGGTAATGGGAAAGCAAGTAAGCAAATATAACCGGTTCCGGTCATTTTCGGCAACACATTTCAAAATAAAGGTTTGACTACTCCGTAAGGGCATTACATGTCTTTTGCAGGTTGATGTTTTTGCAATAAAAATAAGCCCTAGAATTGTGTTAAAATATTTCAGAAGATTTATTAAACATTAAAGGCTCACAGTTGCCAGTTACAGACAGTTCAGTCAGAATGTCCCTATTAGGAATGTGCAGACAGCCCAGTATTTGTATTTGTATCTGTAATTGTTGAGGCAGAAAATGATTTGTATTTGTATTTTTATTCGAATAAAAGTGAAAGGACCCATAACAATCAGGGCAGCAGCCAAGGCTTGAAAATATTGTGTGTGTGTGTGTGTGTGTGTGTGTGGAGGGGGGGGGGGGGGGGGGGTTATTGATGCCATTGCCTGTATAAGCTGTTTTGTTTTTTAATCACTGGTGTTGTATGAAACATTAGCTAACTTACTAATATTACAGAAATAGTATGCATGTTTCATACAGTTGCCCTTACTCCAGATGTCGTACCAGGTTACTGTTTTGAATGTTTCTTATAGATAATGGCATAATGATCATTGTTTGGTTTTTTTTATGTTGTGAGGTAATAGAAATTGTATTTACAAGGAAAAGAGTGCTTAACAGTGCATTATACCTATTAATAACATAAAACACAAGGGAGTATAGAGATTCTGTGTCCTTTCAGAATGATTTGAGTACTGGGAGGAGGCCTCTGTAAAGGTTTCTATAAAGGATACTGGGTAGACTTCAGTGGACCTCAGTGTGAGATATGTGTAAGATTCTATACCAGGCTCAGGACTGTATAGAAAAACAATGTTTTTTAGGATAAGGTCCAGAGAAGTCTTGGAATGTGGTGGTAACGGCTTCCAACTGGTGTGGGTGTTGAATATCAGTTTGCATATATTGACTAATGTATGGTTTGAATGTAATGCTGGTGAATGCAAACACTAATATGTAAAAGAAGGTGAAGTGAATACATAATCACTTTTGACAAATATATAAAAATGTTTGCTCTATAAATAGATTGTTAGAACCTCTGCTGAGGGTGCCTCAAAAATACTTGTTAATGTTAACCTGCAATAAAAGACTATTCTCTTCTCCTATTTTTGAAGTCTGCATCTTTATTTTACATTTGAATGTTTCACTTTTAGACTAGCTGACTGGGGATTTAAGAATGACAGTTGCCTGCCAGTTTATACATGTGACCTGTTACAATGCTGACAACGTGTAAATTACAACTGCTGTCAGTGGAAGCACTGATTATTCAAGGGGATGCACTTGAGCTCTCTCACTCACACAGTGAACACTAAATAGCCCTTCAAAGGGATCCAGAAAGACTCAGTTGTGGTTCATGGGATGTAAAAATGTAAAAAATGCTAAATTAAGTCAAAAACAGAAAGCTGAAGGTTCTACCAAGATTTAAAGTCAGACTAAGCTAAGCATTACACCATGCAACCTCTAAAAAGGTCTCTTCACCTACTCCAGTGAACATCCAGGGATGGGGCATTGAGCTTGTCAAAACCTATATGTCTCTATCTGTTCATCAGTTTTCCTGTAATACGACAGCTTCCGTCATACTCATTCCATTGTTTAAAGGTATGGCACTATCCACAAGAACTGGTCATATGTCTCTGCAAATAATTATTTGTCTTCCCTGTCCTCTTCCTGTTTAGGAAAATGAGACATGTATTGACAGGAACTGAATATTGTGATGTTTTGCAAAATGAGTGCAGAAGAACTGCAAACTGTGTTTAATAAATAAGACTGTGTTTATATTTGTGAAGAAATATTGTATGATTGTGGGATTTTAGTATAAGTCATTAATTTATTCATTTATTAATTCATTTAATATGTGTATCCAAATGAGAAAAACTGTAAAAGACTTCGGTAAACCCTATCTTTAAGTCAGCAAGAGAGCAAGTCAAAACTACCACAAAGGTTCCACCGAGATTTGAACTCGGATCGCTGGATTCAGAGTCCAGAGTGCTAACCATTACACCATGGAACCCATACACAAGGAAGTATGCGGCTAGCTAGAAGGACCTAGAACCTAAAACCTGGAAAAAGATGTAGGGTTTTTTTGGTTTATTTTCCCTTTGTAAAAGGTATTATCTTATGCCGAAACCCGGGATCGAACCAGGGACCTTTAGATCTTCAGTCTAACGCTCTCCCAACTGAGCTATTTCGGCCACAGATAAGAACTGTTTAGTTATTCTTAACATATTGCACAAATTACTAAATAGTATTAATATTAATAATATTAATATTATTAATGTGTTAATGTGTTATTTCATATTTTATAGATACATTTTCTCAGATATTTTAATAGACACGTTACTGCTTATATCCACGCTAGATGGCAGCATTACAACACTCAGTAACTGCTCTTGAATTGAAAAACAATACTTGTAGCCTTTCCTCTGATATGGCTGTTGGTGACACGTGTAATAATTAAAAGTTTCATTAACAAATAGATTATTAATTATTTATGAAAGTTTTCCATTGAGCGGATCAAATATTGTGCTTTAATAACAAAGATATCAAATAGTGTCAAAATAAATCAACCTGGCTTAAATCAAGACTTTTGCCTTGGGTTTTTATTAGGTATTTCATTAATTTGCATTGTATAGTTAAAGTAGTATGCCACTTAACTGTGAAGCGTTTTCCACTGTGCAATAGCCGTTCAAATGAATCCAGACAGACTCAGCAGTGATTCATGGGTCACTTTTGTACTTCCTGAGCTAAGTGTAATGGAGTCAGAAGCAGAAAGACAAAGGTTCCACCGAGATTTGAACTCGGATCGCTGGATTCAGAGTCCAGAGTGCTAACCATTACACCATGGAACCTTCATAGATAAGTTGTGGGAGATAATGTAAGTGAAACATTAAATTAAAACATATATTTTGGGTACAAAATAGAGTATCAAAAGATAACGGTACCTTCTTCCTTTGAAATGTTTTAAAAATAATTAACAACAACAACATTGCACAGGATACATTTGCTAGCTTCATCATTAACCTATATGACATTTTGTAATATATATTATTATGATTATATATTTATATAAACACACACACACACACACACACACAATTTATAGGACATATCAATTTGTAGGTTATATCCTACCCTATCCTAAATTCCATATTTTTGGAATTTACTTTGAGTGCACTGATAATTAAAGTATTTAAATGTAAAACTTACAGATATCCATTTGAAACACATGTATTAAAATGCTTCACTAAACACCTTTTAAATACTTTCTTTCTGTCAACGTGAGGAAAACATTGACAGCAAAAGTCAGTCGGCTGTGTTGTCCATCGATGCAGGCGCAGAGTCGCACTTCGTCTCATGCGAACACGAAATCAACTTCCTTGTTCCAGGGGGACTGTGAGATAGGTAGGCTTGTGTTTTGAATATCCACGATGTTAGCTAAATGAGTTTGTAACATAACAGGTATACATTTCGTGCCATTTATTGTTAGAGCGTAATTTACGGTCATATCCGTGTTGTCTCTCTCTCTGTATATATATATATGAATACTCGTTTACTGTCAGATAGCTAGAGAGCTTCTTAGCCTAGCCAGCTATTTCTTAGCCCCATCACTACATTGGTTTGTTAATCAAGTTATAATTTGCAATTATTCTTTAGCTCGTTACGTAGCTATGTTAGCTAGTATATATAATAACAGTGGAAATTGTCGCATTCACTGTCTGTAGCTGGCTAATTCTGCCGAATATGTTACTAGCTAGGTTATCTTGTTATTTATAACTAACCTAGCTAGCGAACACTCGGTGTTGACATGTCGCCAGCTGCAGGTTCAAGTGGTTTAAAGAGATTTAATTTCAGACTAGCTAGCTAGTCGGGGGATATCATCGAAATGCTTAACCTACATATTTAAACACAGATTATGTTACCAGTTTGCTAATTCAACAGTGTGTTGCTAGCAGGCCTCTTATGATATCGGTGAAAATAGACTTGCGTTAGCAAGATAGCTAACGTTTTGAGTTATGGCCATGTTCACATTTGGCTTCAGCTGTTCTATTGGGCTACTGTCGTAATTAATGCATCTTAAACTAATCATTTGGTTTATTACAAAATGCAGTAAACTGTAAACGGCAGTATGAAAAAAAAGTGGCTCTTGGCTGGCTAGATTGCCAGGTTTACCTGCTAACGGTTAGCCAACTTTGTACACGTAGGCGAAACCGAGTAAGCTAAGATAGAAACACTATGCAGCGCTTGACCAACACTTCTGGCAAGTTGATACTACTTAAACTATATTCATTACAAAATACGATAAAATTTTACATTACAAATGCCACACTCGGACATTTGCCACGGCAATAAACTTCTTTAACGAGCTGGCCAAAAGCCAACTACACTAGGTTATTGCCCCCGACATCCGAGGTGTCAGCTAACGCGGTTGCTGTTTTAATCAATGCTGACCTATGTTGACGGGCTCACCTTGCCCGTGGTAAACAGTAAGTACGTCAGTCTGTGCTTTTTGTAGTGGCTTTTTTTGTAATTGACCCTTTTGTTAACTACTGACGTAGCCGTGTTTAGGTTGGGTTACAAACAATGTTTTTGCATATGAACAGGCCCCTAGCAGACACTGTGAAGCCTCGGGCTGTCGTGATGTCGGAGCCCAAGGCACCCACTGCAGCACCCGGAGATACTTATAAAGGCTGGCTTTTCAAATGGACAAATTACATCAAGGGATACCAAAGACGATGGTTCGTCTTGAGCAACGGTTTGCTGTCTTACTACAGGTAAGTCCTCAATTTTTCCTCTAACAAATGTTTACATGCTGATCTGTAATGGGTAAACAGCGAACACAGCTGTAAGGTTTGAGGTGTCTGTAGGCAAGACAAGTTTCATCGTAACACCGTAATATCGGATCAACAAGACACGCTATGGAAACGTAAGCCTTATACAATGCTGTTCATTGCTAGATAGGTGAGAGTTGTTAATTTGCCAAGGAGGAACCTCACTTGTTTGCGCTTTTTGCGGAGAGACCGAGCGGACGAGGTGCTTAATATCTGGCATAGGGGACATTTTATTGACATTGTTTGTCAGTGAAACGATGTGTAAGATGATGCTAGTTTACCTGAGGAGAAGCCACAAGCTGCTCTGATGGACACGTGCCGTCCCCCTTCATCCGTCTTTGTCAATTATTAATGTGTTGGGTTTGTTTGCGTGTAACAACACTGTTTGTCTAGCAAGCCAAGAATGGTATGATGAGCCCTTTTATGTATTCATCTTCATCTAATTATGCAAAAGATTACTTTAGTATATACCCTGCAAAGGAGAACTGGGATTGTGTATCATGGTAATTTTTTACTAATTATAGCAAGCAGTACATGGGGAAATTGTATTTATTAAGCTAACAGTATTATTTTATGTTGACCTTTATGCAGAACTTGTTTCAATACATTTTTCTGCATACTGTTCAGAGAGAGTGACTGCTGTCTGTGTGTGTGTGTGTGTGTGTGTTGGGAGGGGGTCATCCAAGTTCAGGAAGATCTCAGGGGCTACTTCAGCCCTCATTTTTACTGTCTCTTGTCTTGTGAGGCAGCACTGCAAACTAATTGAAGCACCCAGCTTTGATTTTTCAACACTCAGCAGTGTAGTATGTGTAGGAAGTGCTTTTGTGTGTCTGTGTGTGTGCGAGCGGCTACGTGTGTGTTTGAGGGAGACAGAGACACGAGTGGGCATGCAGGCAGACAGACAAATGGAGATTGAAAGACCTGTCCTCCTCCTGGATGGTCCAAAATTTTTGACATCCTGCAGTCATTAGATGGCAGCACAGCTAATGAAACTGACAAATTACAAGCCAGCCACTGCACAGTGGAAGTATTTATTTGCATAAATGATGTACAAAATACTTCATTTGATTTTTTATCATGTATTAGTTGTGGATGTCAAAACTAAAACATATTTTATTTTCCAGACATGGATTAAACATTGCCTTTGACTAAATAGCGGTGATAGTGGTGAGTTAGTGGTGAATCTTTTTAGCAAAATCTGGGAAACTGGTAATGTAGTGTGTTGGTGATGCAGATGAGGCTCTACTAGAGTGGAAGAAAGTAGTAGACATTGGGGCCTAGTAAAAATTAAATGTTGACCTAATCATTGTAGTAGAAATGCCCTTGGCCATATCTTGTTATAGTGTATGACTTCCCCAACAAGAGAGAAACCTTTAGTTTAGTGGCTTGATTTCCAATGACTTGCTCTGCAAATTGACTAGATGTAACTGGAATTAGATTCACGATTTGGCCAGAGCGTCGGCTACATGTCCACCATGTGTCTCATCCCTTCAGTGAAAGGTTATTAGATAGAATGTGCATTTAGATCTGCTTTGCTGATTGTTGTCATCTTTTGTGGCATCTGGCTTGCCCACAAAGGTTGAATTTAGTGGCCTGCTTGTGAAAAGATACCGTGGTATTTAAATATTGTATCTTCTTTTCGTGGAAAGGCCCACATGAGATCTCTCTAAATCAGTTTAAACAAATGTGAGCATCGTTATACAGGGCCTCACATGTCTGCCTTGCCTTCCCCATCTGCCCAGCCCATAGTGCAAACTCATCAGAAAGTGTTGATGTTTCAAACATCACAAGTGTTTAGTCCAAACAGAAGAGGCTGCGTGATGTGAGCTGACGAAGATAAACGCGGATCTCCTCAGCAGCGGCTATCCCTGTATGCTTTAAAGATGAGTGAAGGCCTGAGTTTTGCTGACAGTAGCTTGGTTTGTATGCGTTTCAGATTTGGGCATAACAGATTTATGTGCTTTACAGTTCAAGGTGTTCTTTCTCGATGAATCTTTTACTGCGGTTCACCAAAGGCTGCCAAGTAGTTTCTTTTTAATGTTTGCTGTAAGAGTACCAATTTCCAGGCTCTATGCCTGTGTTATTGGCCATGTTTAATCATTAACATGAGTTTGCTGATGTTTGTAGGAATGTTGAAATGATTTAAAAATGTATTCTTTCTCTCCCCATCAGGACCCAGGCGGAGATGGGTCACACGTGCCGTGGCACCATCAACCTGGCCACGGCCAACATTGCTGTGGAGGACTCGTGCAACTTCGTGATCTCAAACGGCGGCGCACAGACTTATCACCTGAAGGCCAGCTCAGAGGTGGAGCGGCAGCGCTGGATCACGGCCCTGGAGCTGGCCAAGGCCAAAGCCGTGCGCATGCAAGCCGAGTCAGGTGGGTGATGGCCAGGCCCCTCGTCTCGCCTAGCCACCACTAGCGGCTGGGATATGAAAGAGCTGTCAAAATTGCTAGTTTTGGGAAGAAGCTTGTATCAGGCAAGAAATTAAAGCTACATGTACAGTCATGTGAAAAAAGGTATACACTCTTTGAGCTAAATGGTTTTATGCATCAGGACATAATGAATCATCTGGTCCTTGGCAGGTCTTAAAATGAGGTAAATACAACCTTGGATGAACACCACACAACAGATTCCATGTCATTATCTGTTGTAGATTTGCTGGTGTTCTTGGGATCAGTGTCCTGTCACATGAACCAATTTTGGCCAAGCTTTAGCTGTTGCATAGATGTCTTCACATTTGACTCAAAGGTGTTACATATACAAAGGTGTTCATGGTCAACTCAGTGACTGCAAGGTGCTCAGGTCCTGTTGCTGCTTGTTTTCTGTCTCTAATTAGCTTGCCAACTTGGCAAATTTAAGCCATGCTTCCTTCCATTAATTCCTGCCATTAATTAATTTTAATTAATGTCTTAATGACTAATAATTCAGTCTCAACTCATGAAAGTCGCTAATTTGATATGCTTTTTTTCAGTTTAATTACTTTCCTGGTTTCTAGGCATTACAAAGTACTAACTTTAATATACTGTCTAATTGGTTCATATAGGGTTTCTGGTAAACACAACTAGGAGTGAATTTGTTTGCAATATTGCATGAGGTTAAGCAATATGCAGTTGAGGTAATATGAGTGAATAATACAAATTAATGAAGGACAAGTAATGAACAGAATAATGTGACAACAGGCATTTATAAAATAACAGAACACATATCATTTCCAAATTATGAAAATCACCATACATTATTGGTTGAGTATTTGACATCATAGTAGGTTAAATTGTAAGTTGTTACTTGTGAATGTGTGGGATGAGCAACATTATTTGCCCTGGTAGGAATTTGAGTTTAATGGAATTTTAGTTCTTCCTAACTAATTTTAGTTCTTCCAGGCTGGTAAGAGCTTTTCATTTTACCATCCATGACCTTCAAGGAGAGGGGGTTGAGGGTTAGGAGCGAGGCCATCTTGATAGCTGGGCCATTTATGACTTTGTTGCTATTCCTCAAGGCACCAGTGTGTCCCAGGTTTGGTCTTTGGCCTGGAGGTGGAAGAGAGCCCCCCTTTTGAGCAGGTTACAACTTCATCAGGGGAATAATTTTTAATGTCTTCACTACAGTGTACTTTGTTTTTGCACATGACTCTTAGTTGCACATGACTCTTAGTTGTTTATCTTGCGTGTTTATACTTGAGTCACAGATTGAAGATTAAGAT